>NC_080019.1:204516773-204819804 GCF_030020395.1 Manis pentadactyla | reverse complement strand
TACCCTTGGCTTAGGGTTGGAGTGTGTAATTGAGGCCCAAGATAGCCAACACAGCAATTCTCTGGCCCTATTGATTGGGGCAGAAATGGACATATGACCCAGTCAAAGCCAATGAGATCTAATGAGATTTTGGTTAGGAGACTGGGATCAGGGCTTGGAGCTTTAACACGGTCGGTGGAGGCTGGGGCAGCTGTCTAGTGATTGTGAGCGGAAAGCCGGTTTGAGCATGGGGACCACACATGGAAGAGAGATGAGTCTAGCTGAGCTGAGAAAGGGAGACTGCAAGGAGGGTTGTGGTGTCACCCTCGAAGCCCTGCGCCAAGCTGCTAGGATCCTGGGCATTCCAGTCATGTGAGCCAGCAGGTTCCCTTTTGGCCTGAGTAAATCACGGTTGAGTTTTCTGTTCCTTGCAACAGGAGGTGATGGTGTTTCATTCATACCCAACATCTAGCAGAGTGTGTGTCATGTAGAGGGAAGCTCAGTATGTGTTTATTTCTGCATAAACTCACATCAATTGAACAGATGTTTATTGAACTCTTTAGGAGGAACAAGGTATTGCTCTGGAACCTATAGGGCTACACTGTCCTGTACAGTAGTCACTAGCCACATGTGGCTCTTTAAACTGAAATTCACGAAAATTAAATAAAATAAAAACTTTAGTTCCTAAATCACACCTAAGTCACACCCACATTTCAAGTACTCACTAGCCATAGGTGATTGGTAATAATACCATATTAGTGCCGGTTGAGAACATTGCCATCGCTGCAGAAGGTTCTATTGGATAGCACCACTGTGGAGAACCTAGATATGCGTAAGACTCAGACCATGCTCCAGTAAGCCATATTTTTGCAGTTTGTTTTGGAATTATCAAAACAATAGAGAGCATAACACACAGAACATTAGCTTGACTTACTGAAAATAAAAGGCCAGCTTTATTTCTCTCATGTATGATTATTTATATATATATATTCTAATGAAGTACTTTAATGAAAAAAATGTGCAGAGCCACCCATTATACAAAGTGAAGTATGCATAAATGTTCTTGTATGCAAGAGGAACTAGCATTTATTCGGCCTGGAAGCCAAAGATGCTTAAGTTGCCTTGTTGGTTTTTGGAGCCTTTTCAGGAAGTAAGTCATGAATTTGAAGTGGAACTTCACTCAAGTCGTAGAGTCCTAGAATTTCCCACAGAACTCGTTCCTCCTCTTTACCAAGTAAGACTCAGCCTGTGCCTCGCCATCATGATGACGATTCTGAAACAGCGCAGTCCGGAGTAAGCCTGTTCTGGCAGGTGGCTCCTGGAACGTCGGGGCACACTCTTCTCTCATGTCCCACATCCGGCTCTTCGCTGTCCCCTCCTTCTGAGTAGGGTGGCTGAAGCATATTCTGACATTCAAAATACTTGTTTTGAAGAGGTGTAAAAGCCATCTCCCCACCATTCCTTTCCCTAAGGGCACCCATGCCTGCTAACCGTTGTGGGAGGCTGACCACGAGGCTGTCAGGGTGCTCCTGCTGGCCTGAAAGTCGGGAGCACTTGTAAGGCTGCGGGATTCAGCCCTCGCCCCGGGGCCGTTGTCAGCCCCTCTGATTGGCCAGGGCCGCCATGACTGTATTTTCAGCAGTACCTTCTTAGTCCCCTCGGAAGACTCCCACCCAGAGCGAGAGCGAACCAGTTTACTCCGGGCACCAGAGCACTCTGTCCTTCGGCTCACACTGCATGCCTGTCCATCACCCTCACCTCCAGTTCATGATTTCTCCTCAAAATGGAACTCAAATACCTAACTCTTTCAAACCATCCAAGTCAGAAATTCTTTATTCCTCCTTTGAGCCTCTACAGCATTGCTGTACTTTTGGTTTTTTTTTTTTTTTAATAACAGCTTTACCAAGATGTTATAAAATGTTACTCACATATCCCACAATTTACCCTGTTAAGATGTACAATTAAGTGTTTTAAAAAATATATTCACAGAGTTATGCAGCCATCATCACCATGATCTGTTTAGCGCATTTTCATCATCCCCAAAAAAGCCCTGTGCTCTAGAGCAGTCTGCCCTCATTTCCCCCTAACTTCCCTTGCCAGGCCTTCCAAGCCCTAGGCAATGACTAATCTACTTTTTGTCTCTCTAGATTTGCCTTTTCTGGACATGTCTTACAAATGGAATCCTACAATATGTGCTCTTTTGTGACTGGCTTCTTCCACTTAGCATGATGTTCAAGGTTCATCCATGTTGTACATGTGTCAGAACTTCATTTCTTTTTAAAGCCAAATAGTATTCCGTCGCATGGACAGGCCGCATTTTGTTGGTCCATTGTGTCGTTCCTCAGTTGATGGCCGTTTGGGTTGTTCCCACTTTTTGGCTCTATGAATGGTGCTGCTATGAAACATTGCTGTACCAGTTACGTGAACATCGGTTCTAAGTTCTTCTTGGGCGGATACCCAGGAGTGGAATTGCTGGGTCAAACGGTAACTGTGTTTTGTATCATCCTTTTGGCAACATTTTATATTATGATATTTAAATCCCATGGTATTTAGTTTACCCCTACTACATCTTGCCTTCCTTAGGAAATGTAAGCCCTTGAGGGCAGGAAAAAAAAGCCTTCATTTTCTTTGTATTCCACCCTGTACCTACCACACCTCACTAACAAAAATACAGTGAAGTCCTAATGTACATGCCCTCCTCCCATTTGTGCTGCATCTGTACTCTTTGCTACAGGTTTTTGGCCTGAGGCCCAGGAATTGGTGGAGGACTCATGTGCAAAGGCAGGTAATTAGTGCCCAGCACTCTGCACATGCTGAGGAAGATGTACTTTGGGGCATAAAAGGAAGGTCACCTTCCAGCCTGTCTCCTCCCAGACAACAGTACTCACGGCTCTGCACTGCTGAGAAAGATGAGCGTAGGGTCATTATGTACCTCTATAAAGCAGGCTTCCCAGGGTCTTCACTCATTTATCACCAATAATTAAAATGTTTAAGGACACCGTAAAAACCATTAAAAAGAAAAAAATGTCTTACTGCTTTTCCTCCCTTGATCAAACCCTAAGAAGCCAGCTTCAACAAATGAGAGGAATGAGGCCAGGTTTCTAAAACAGAGGCCCCACAGCTGTCTTCGGGTCCCCCTTGAAGTGAGGTCAGAAGTATTTTTTCCCAGACTCTGGCTGGCAGGAAGCACTGCACGAGGCAGCACTGTTGGTAACTGGCTCTTTGCTCAGTTGATAAATCGCTGGGTGTAATAAGCAACTGCCTCCACGTGAGTGGAGCAGCGGCTCTGCGTGGTTCTCTCGCAGCTGACAGCAGCGGTGTGTGATGACAGACGAAGACCGAGGGCTGGGCTTCCCATCTGAAATGGAAATTCCCAGTGAACAAGAACGATCTCTTGGTGGAGCATAATTGGGTTTTTGTGAGCTGTTATCAAGGGTCCTTACAGTACCTAGAGGAATCGATCTTCACCTCAGAGTTTAATCAATGCTAAAAGAAAGAATTTACTGTCTTCTGTTCCTCTGAATGGGGGGAATCAGGGTCCTTGTACATGTAAGAATTTCCAGTTGCCGAGCATTTAATGGACAGATAGTAACCGCACTAGTCCAGGGATGACAGATTTCAGGGAATGTACCCCTCTTACCAATTATTTGTGACCACTTGGATGGTTGTGTGGGAGAGGATTTTAGAGGCCAGTTAAAGGCTTCAGCCAGAAAGAAAGTTGTATGATGAATCAGTGGTGTCTGTCATAAATGCCTAAGAGAATCATGAACACATATGTTGAATATTTACTTTGTATGATCATGACAAGGACCATATCCTTGGGACTTCACGCACCAACTGACACATAGTAACCAATAAGTATATTATTGGTTGAATCAGTGATATCCTACTTTCAGAAATGGCCGACGGTTCTAAGTAAATGACATATGTGACATGCCTTAACAGTAAAGGAATTTTTGCAACAGAAATATTTCCCAAACAACTTGGATTTTTATGGAGCTTTTGCTTAGGTGTTTTCAAAACAGCACTCCACTTTGCTACAACGAAATAAACATTTCAAGAGTTTCAACTTGAATCAGCTACTCAAAGCAAATTTCCTCATTTTTTGCTTCAGTAGTCTCAAGAGGCATCTTGGCATTAAAGAAGGAACATAGACCTGTTAAATTTTGGTTTTACTTACAGCTCAGCTGTTAACACACTGTGTGGCCTTAAGCTAGTCACTTCTGTACCCTGGGTCCTGTGCCTTCTATGAAATCAGAGGATTGAAGTCAGTGGGCTCTTTGGTTCTGTGAATCAGGATAGAGGACAAAAAAGAGAATGTGTTTTAACAAGATAATCTCTCTGCCTTCAGCATATCTGATCACTTTTATGATTTCAGCTTCACTTTCTGTTACCTAAAAACAATGATCCTGTTAAGGAACAGGAATGACATTTTTAGTGATGATCGCTACAGTGAAATATAAACATGAAAGTTTTTTTTTATATCTCTCAGAATGGTACTTGAGATTGGCTCTATATTCCAAGACAGTTATGGTACATGTGATACATAAAAATGTAATATATCATCTCAGACACTTATCTGACAGACACTCAGCACAAAGAATTTGACAAATGTATGTTTTTATATTTATATGCATTCTGCCTGATTCCAAAAAACAATTCAAGATAGTTAACACTCAAAACTATAGAAATATCCAGAAAAAAAATTGTTCATACTTACATTCAAGAAATTTTTGACTATGTTTTCTTTTCTTTTTTTTTTTTATTAAGCTATCATTGATATACAATCTTATGCTCAGGTTTCACATGAGCAACTGTGGTTACTACATTCCTCCCTATTACCAAGTCCCTTCCACGTGCCCCATTACAGTCACTGTCCATCAGCATAGTAAGATGCTATAGAGTCATGACTTGTCTTCTCTGTGCTCTACTGCCTTCCCCATGAGCCCCCTACATTATGTGTGCTAATCATAACACCCTTAATCCCCTTCTCCTTCCCTTCCCACTCACCCTCCCTAACCCCTTTCCCTTTGGTAACCACTAGTCCATTCTTGGGTTCTGTGAGTCTGCTGCTGTTTTTGTTCCTTCAGTTTTTGCTTTGTTCTTGTACTCCACAGATGAGTGAAATCATTTGGTACTTGTCTTTCTCCACCTGACTTATTTCACTGAGCATAGTACCCTTCAGCTCTATCCATGTGGTTGCAAATGGTACTATTTTCTTCTTGTGGCTGAATAATATTCCATTGTGGATTGCACCACATCTTCTTTATCCATTCATCTACTAATGGACACTTAGGTTGCTTCCATCTCTTGGCTATTGTAAGTAGTGCTGCAGTAGACATAGGGGAGCATATGTCTTTTTGAATCTGTGATTTTGTTTTCTTTGGGTAAATACCTAGGAGTGGTATTCCTGGGTCAAATAGTATTTCTATTTGAGTTTTTCGAGGAACCTCCGTATTGCTTTCCACAATGGTTGAACTAATTTACATTCCCACCAACAGTGTAGGATGGGTCCCCTTTTTCCACATCCTCGCCAGCATTTGTTGTTCCTAGTCTTTTGGATGTTGGCCACCCTAACTGGTGTGAGGTGATATCTCATTGTGGTTTTAATTTGCATTTCCCTGATAATTAGCAATGGGGAGCATCTTTTCATGTGCCTGTTGGCCATCTGAATTTCTTCTTTGGAGAAGTGTCTGTTCATGTCCTCTGCCCATTTTCTTATCAGGTTATTTGCTTTTTGGGTGTTGAGGCATGTGAGTTCTTTATATGTTTTGGATGATAAGCCCTTGTCAGATATGTCATTTACGAATATATTCTCCCATTCTGAAGGATGCCTTTTTGTTCTGCTGATGGTGTCCTTTGCTGTACAGAAGCTTTTTAGTTTGATGTAGTCCCATTTGTTCATTTTGCCTTTGTTTCCCTTGCCTGAGGAGATGCACTCAGGAAAAAGTTGCTCATGTTTATATTCAAGAGATGTTTGCCTGTTTTTCTCTAAAGACTTACAGTTTCATGACTAACATCAGGTCTTTGATCCATTTCAAATTTACTTTTGTGTATGGAGTTAGACAGTAATCCAGATTTGTTCTCTTACATGTAGCTGTCCAGTTTTGCCAAAACCAGTTGTTAAAGAGGCTGTCATTTCCCCATTGTATATCTGTGGCTGCTTTATTGTATATTAATTGACCATATATGCTTGGGTTTATATCTGGGCTCTCTATTCTGTTCCATTGATCTATGGATCTGTTCTTGTGCCAGTACCAAATTGTCTTGATTTGTGCCTTTGTAGTAGAGCTTGAAGTTGGGGAGCATACCACCGCCCTGCTTTATTCTTTTTTCTCAGGATAGCTTTGACTATTCAGGGTCTTTTGTGGTTCCACATGAATTTTACAACTACTTGCTCTAGTTCGTTGAAGAATGCTGTTGGTATTTTGATAGGCATTGCATTGAATCTGTAGATTGCTTTAGGCAGGATGGCCATTTTGACAATATTAATTCTTCCTATCCATGAGCACAGGATGTGTTTCCATTTATTGGTATCTTCTTTCATTTCTCTCATGAGTGTCTTGTAGTTTTCAGGGTATAGGTCTTTCACTTCTTTGATTAGATTTAGTCCTAGGTATTTTATTCATTTTGATGCAGTTGTGATTGGAATTGTCTTCCTGATTTCTCTTTCTGCTAGTTCGTCGTTAGCATATAGGAATGCAGCAGATTTCTATGTATTGATTATGTATCCTACAACTTTGCTGAATTCAGCTTTTAGTTCTAGTAGTTTTGGGGTGAATTCTTTAGGGTTTTTATGTACAATTATCATGTCATCTGCAAACAGTGACAGTTTAACTTCTTCCTTATCAATCTGAATGCCTTTTATTTCATTGCCATGGCTAAGACCTCCAGTACTATGTTAAATAAGAGTGGGGAGAGTGGGCATGCTTGTCTTGTTCCTGATCTTAAAGGAAAAGCTTTCAGCTTTTCACTGTTGAGTATGATATTGGCTGTCATATATGCCCTTTATTATGTTGAGGTACTTGCCCTCTATTCCCATTTTGTTGAGAGTTTTTATCATGGAGGATGTTGAATTTTGTCGAATGCCTTTTCAGCATCTGTGGAGATGATCATGTGATTTTTGTCCTTCTTTTTGTTGATGTGGTGTATGATGTTGATAGATTTTTGAATGTTGTACTATCCTTGCATCCATAGAATAAATCCTACTTGATCATGATGGATGATCTTTTTAATATATTTTTGAATTCAGTTTGCTAATATTTTGTTGAGTATTTTTGCATGTATGTTCATCAGGGATATTCTGTAATTTTCTTTTTTTGTGGTGTCTTTGCCTGGTTTTGGTATTAGAGTGATGCTGGCCTCATAGAATAAGCTTAGAGGTATTCCCTCCTCTTCTACTTTTTGGGAAACTTTAAGGAGGATGGGTATTCACTAAATGTTTGATAAAATTCAACAGTGAAGCCATCTGGTCTAGGGGTTTTGTTCTTAGGTAGCTTTTTGATTACCAGTTCAATTTCATTGCTGGTCTGTTCAAATTTTCTGTTTCTTTCTGGGTCAGCCTTGGAAGGTTGTATTTTTCTAGAAAGTTGTCCATTTCTCTAGGTTATCCAATTTGTTAGCATATAATTTTCCATAGTATTTTCTAATAATTCTTTGTGTTTCTGTGGTGTCCATAGTGATTTTTCCTTTCTCATTTCTGATTCTGTTTGTGTGTGTAGACTCTCTTTTTTTCTTGATAAGTCTGGCTAGGGGTTTATCTGTTTTGTTAATTTTCTCAAAGAACCAGCTGCTGCTTTCATTGATTATTTCTATTGTTTTATTCTTCTTGATTTTATTTATTTATACTCTAATCTTTATTATGTCCCTCCTTCTACTGACTTTGGGCCTCATTTGTCCTTCTTTTTCTAGTTTCATTAATTGTGAGTTTAGACTGTTCATATGGATTGTTCTTCTTTCCTGAGGTAAATCTTTATTGTAGTATACTTCCCTCCTAGCACAGCCTTCGCTTGTTTTCATTTGTCTCCATATAGTGCTTGATCTCTGTTTTTATTTGGTCACTGATCTATTGATTATTTAGGAGCATGTAGTTAAGTCTTCATGTGTTTGTGGTCTTTTTTGTTTTCTTTGCATACTTTATTTCTAGTTTCATATCTTTGTGGTGTGAGAACCTGGTTCATACAATTTCAATCCTTCTCAATTTACTGAGGCTCTTTCTGTGGCCTCGTATGTAATCTATTCTTGAAAATGTTCCATGTGCACTTGAGAAGAATGTGTATTCTGCTGCTTTTGGGTGGAGTGTTCTGCAGATGTCTGTTAGTTCCATCTGTTGTAATTTGTTGTTCAGTGCCTCTGTCTCCCTACTTATTTTCTGTCTGGTTGATCTGTCCTTTGGAGTGAGTGGTGTGTTGAAGTCTCCTAAAATGAATGCATTGCATTCTATTTCCCCCTTTAATTCTGTTAGTATTTGTTTCAGACATGTAGGTGATCCTGTATTGGGTGCCTAGATATTTATAATGGTTATATCCTCTTGTTGGAGTAACCGCTTTATCTTTATGTAATGTCCTTCTTCATCTCTTGTTACTTTGTTTGTTTTGAAGTCTATTTTGTCTGCAACTTCTGCTTTCTTCTCCATATTAGTTGCATGAAATATCTTTTTCCATCCCTTCACTTTTAGTCTGTGTATGTCTTTGGGTTTGAAGTGAGTTTCATTTAGGCAACATATAGATGGGTCTCATTTTTTTACCCATTCAGTGACTCTATGTCTTTTGATTGGTGCATTCAGACCATTTAGATTTAGTGTGATTATCGATAGGTATGTACTTATTGCCATTGCAGGCTTTAGATTTGTGGTTACCAAAGGTTCAAGGGTAGCTTCTTTACTATCTAACAGACTAACTTAAGCCACTTAGTACGCTCTTTCAAACACAATCTAAAGGTTCTTCTTCTTTTAACTCCCTTCTTTTTCTTCCTCCTCCATTCTTCATATGTCATGTGTCATATTCTGTACTCTTTGGGTATCCCTTGACTGACATTTGTGGTAGTTGATATAATTTTGCATTTGCTTAGTAATAAATAGGTCTACTTCCTTTACTATGGTTTTATTTTTTTTTTTTTTAATTTTGTTATCATTAATCTACAATTACATGAAGAACATTATGTTTACTAGGCTCTCCCCTACCCCAAGTCCCCCCAACACACCCCATTACAGTCACCGTCCATCAGCATAGTAAGATGTTATAGAATCACTACTTGTCTTCTCTATGTTGCAAAGCCCTCCCCTTTCCCCCACCGCTCACATTATACATGCTAATCATAATACCCCCTTTCTTCTTCCCTGCCCTTATCCCTCCCTACCCTCCCATCCTCCCCAGTCTCTTTCCCTTTGGTAACTGTTAGTCCCTTCTTGGGTTCTGTGATTCTGCTGCTGTTTTGTTCCTTCAGTTTTTCTTTTGTTCTTATACTCCACAGATGAGTGAAATCATTTGGTATTTGCCTTTCTCCACTTGGCTTATTTCACTGAGCATAATACCCTCTAGCTCCATCCACATTGTTGCAAATGGTAGGATTTGTTTTCTTCTTATGGCTGAATAATATTCCATTGTGTATATGTATCACATCTTCTTTATCCATTCATCTACTGATGGACACTTAGGTTGCTTCCATTTCTTGGCTATTGTAAATAGTGCTGTGATAAACATAGGGGTGCATCTGTCTTTTTCAAACTGGAGTGCTGCATCCTTAGGGTAAATTCCTAGGAGTGCAATTCCTGGGTCAAATGGTAAGTCTATTTTGAGGAACCTCCATATTGCTTTCCACAATAGTTGAACTAATTTACATTCCCACCAGCAGTGTAGGAGGGTTCCCCTTTCTCCACAACCTCGCCAACATTTGTTGTTGTTTGTCTTTTGGATGGCAGCCATCCTTACTGGTGTGAGGTGATATCTCATTGTGGTTTTAATTTGCATTTCTCTGATAACTAGTGATGTGGAGCATCTTTTCATGTGTCTGTTGGCCATCTGAATTTCTTCTTTGGAGAACTGTCTGTTCAGCTCCTCTGCCCATTTTTTAATTGGATTATTTGCCTTTTGTTTGTTGAGGAGCGTGAGCTCTTTATATATTTTGGATGTCAAGCCTTTATCGGATCTGTCATTTACGAATATATTCTCCCATACTGTAGGGTACCTTTTTGTTCTATTGATGGTGTCCTTTGCTCTACAGAAGCTTTTCAGCTTGATATAGTCCCACTTGTTCATTTTTGTTTTTGTTTTCCTTGCCCGGGGAGATATATTCATGAAGAAGTCACTCATGTTTATGTCCAAAAGATTTTTGCCTATGTTTTTTTCTAAGAGTTTTATGGTTTCATGACTTGCATTCAAGTCTTTGATCCATTTTGAATTTACTTTTATGTATGGGGTTAGACAGTGATCCAGTTTCATTCTCTTACATGTAGCTGTCCAGTTTTGCCAACACCATCTGTTGAATAGACTGTCATTTCCCCATTGTATGTCCATGGCTCCTTTATCGAATATTAATTGGCCATATATGTTTGGGTTAATGTCTGGAGTCTCTAATCTGTTCCACTGGTCTGTGGCTCTGTTCTTGTGCCAGTACCAAATTGTCTTGATTACTATGGCTTTGTAGTAGAGCTTGAAGTTGGGGAGTGACATCCCCGCCACTTTATTCTTCTTTCTCAGGATTGCTTTGGCTATTCGGGGTCTTTCGTGTTTCCATATGAATTTTTGGAACTATTTGTTCCAGTTCGTTGAAGAATGTTGTTGGTAATTTGATAGGGATTGCATCAAATCTGTATATTGCTTTGGGCAGGATGGCCATTTTGACAATATTAATTCTTCCTAGCCAAGAGCATGGGATGAGTTTCCATTTGTTAGTGTCCTTTTACTATGGTTTTATTTTCTCTGGTGGCAGCTATTTAGTTTTGGGAACACTTCCATCTATAGCAGTCCCTCCAAAATACACTGTAGAGACAGTTTGTTGGAGGTAAATTCTTTCAACTTTTGCTTATCTGGATATTTGTTTAATCCCTCCTTCAAATTTAAATGATAATCTTGCCTGGTAGAATATTCTTCGTTGGAGGCTCTTCTGTTTCAGTGCATTAAATATATCATGCCACTCCCTTCTGGCCTGTAAGGTTTCTGTCGAGAAGTCTGATGATAGCCTGATGGGTTTTCCTTTGTATTTGATCTGTTTTTTCTCTTTGGCTGCTTTTAATACTATGTCCTTATCCTTGATCTTTGCCATTTTAATTATTATATGTCTAGATGTTGTCTTCTTTGGTCCCTTGTGTTGGGAGATCTGCGTACCTCCATGGCCTGAGAGACTATCTCCCTCCCCAGATTGGGAAAGTTTTCAGCAATTACCTCCTCAAAGACACTTTCTATCCCTTTTCTCTCTCTTTTCTTCTGGTACCCCTATAATGCGAATACTGTTCCCATTGGATTGGTCACACAGTTCTCTTCATAGTGTTTAATTCCTGAAGATTCTTTTTTCTCTCTATGCCTCAGCTTCTTTGTATTCCTGTTCTTTAATTTCTATTTCATTTACCGTCTCCTCAACTTCATCTAATCTGCTTTTAAATCTGTCCATTGTTTCATTTTGGATACTGTATTTTTCAAAGTTTCTATGTCTGTCTTTAATTCCTCCCTGAAGTGTTGTATATTTTTCTGTAGCTCTGTGAGCATGCTTATGGTTTTAATTTTGAAAATATTTATGCTTATCAGGAAGATTGGTGATTTCACTTTCTCTTAGCCCTCTTTCTAGTGTTTGTGAGATTTTGGTTTGTACCAGGTTCTTTTGATGTTCTTACTTGTAGTAATAACTTGGTGTAGGCAGTGCCCTCTAGTGCCCAGAAGCTCTACTCTCTAAAACTGCTTAGCCCTGGAGCGATGGCAGTGGTCACAGGTGAGCGGTTCTAGTGCCTGCTGGGAGGAGAGAGCTTCCTACTTCCCGGTCATAGTTCTGCCTTCACTGTCAGGGCCAGTGAGCCGTGTGGGTAGGGAACAGCCTCTTGGATAGTCCCCTGTAGCTTCTTTAGGTGGGGCTGCCTTTTGGCTGGCCTAGAGCAATGGCAGGGGTCACAGGCAAGCTGTGCTGGTGCCTGCTGGGAGGAAAGAGCTCTTTCCTGCTTCTGAGCTGCAGTGCCTGCCTCCACTGCCAGGATCAGTGGGCTGGGTGTGCAGGGAGCAGCCTTTATGCTACTCCCTTATTGCTGCTGCCGGAAGGGCTGCCCTCTAGCTGGCTTGGCACAGTGGCAGGGGCAGCAGGTTTGTGAGCCAGTGCCAGCCAGGAAGAAGGAATGGCAGGCTGCCTATCATGGTGGAGGGCCTTGGAGCTGCATTGCCAGCTAGGGGGATGGAGCTCCTGAAGTTCCCAACCTGCTGGGCTGAGTGCACGGAGACAATTTTGTCCACCTGTCCTTCTTCCTGAGCAGCAAGCTCTGTGCAATCCTTGCCCCCTTCAGCAGCCCTCTCGCTGTTGGGAAGTCTTTCAGACTGCCCGCCTTTCTTTTGTCTTACAGTGGCTGGTTGTGGGCACCTGTTTTCCACAAGCAGCTGGAATCTCAGTCTCTCTGAGTATTCCACCTATCTTAGTTGTCCAACCCCACTAATCTTCAGTGCACCATGTAATGTAGATTTGTGCTCCCAGAGCAGTTCTCCAAGGCTGGGTGTTCAGCAGTCCCGGGCCTCCACCCCTTTGCTGCTGTGTTTCTCTTCCTCCCGCTCGTGAGCTGGGGTGGGGGAAGGGCTTGTGTCCTGCCAGATCGTGGCTCTGGTACTTTACCCTTTTCCGTGCAGTCTGCTCTTTTTCCCAGTTGTAGGCAGTCTGTTGCAGCCTTCTTTCCTGTTGCTCTTTCAGGATTAGTTGTATTTTCTATATTTTCATATCATATGTGATTTTGGGATGAGGTTTCTGTCTCACCTCTCACACCTCCATCTTTAAGCCAGAACTTCCCAAATATTTTCATATTTACGTACATTCTGCCAGATTTCAAAAAAGATTGGAGACTGTTAAACTCAAAACCATAGGAAAAAACTAAGCCTGAAAACTTTTAGAATAAGAATAAAAGAATTAAAGCCAATATATTTTTTTAAATCATTATTTTAGGAAACTTAAACTGAGGAAAACATCCAAAATTGAACATGAAATGTAACTCCAGGTTCCTGGCAGCCAAAGCAAAGAGGGAGGTAGTGGGCTATCTAGTTCTTTGTCTGACAACAGCCATCATCATTGGCTTTGGGGAAAAAGGGAAAATGCACACATAATTTTCACCCTGTCAGGCTTGTTCTAATAGCCTCTTCCAGGGCACTAGCCATCAGCTTATAATGAAACTATTGGATTATAATAAGGACCAAGCCTTATTTATATTTAATCAATAATGACTGTCTTTCTTGTTGCTCCTGAAGTTCCCAACATGCTGGGCTGAGTGCACTGAGACAATTTTGTAGACTTTAGCCAGGCCACATATAACAACAGTAACTGATGCTAGCTTTTATAGTGCTTATATGCCAGACACTGTTCCAAGAGTCTTACATATAGTAATACATCAAATCCATACAGCAACCCTGTGAGGTGGGAACAGTGCTCTGAGGTCTGTGGTCTTAGTGCACCATACTGCCTGTCACGTGTCTGAAATACTGCAGAGATTTAACGAACCACCAGTTACACACTTCAGCTCCACGGCTCTGAGCCATCTCAGGATGGGCTGTCTCATTTAAAACACCAATAACTAGTTAAGAGGTAGGCACCTGTGGTGCTACATACAGGGTGAGTCCGTTGTTAGCTCACTGAGTTTACTGGTTCGTTCTGCACTGTTTTTAGGTGGCATCTTGAATTTTAAAGAAATAGTGTAGGTTCTATCTGAGCATTCTTTTGCCCATCTCAGTGTTAGTGTGATGAGCATCGTACATCAGCCACATGTTCTCTGGTCCTCGGTGTCATTAATCTACACCAGGGATGCTAAATCAGCTGGCACATTCAGGGGAGGTGACTGCCTGGAACACTGTACTGAGAAGGGTTCTCAGCCTTGGTTCAGTTATAATGAGACAGTCTGAGTAGTAATATCTGCCCCGTGCAGGCCCAAGTGCGTGTCTGCCACCATGGTCTGGTTCAAGATCAGGGGTTCCCTCTAAACTGCATGGCTTCTGAGATTGCTTTCCCTTCAAGAGGAGAATAGAATGCAGTGATTCACATTGTTCATTCCACAAAAATTTATTGAATTCCCACTTTGTACAAGACACAAAATAGAAAGATGAGTAAGTCAAAGTCTCTGTCTCCAAAAATTTTATTCTAGCCAGAGACCCATAAATTTTAAAAGTAATTTCTATACAGTGAGATAATAATTGTTCTTATAAAGAGCTGTGGGAACACAAAGGAAGGAGCTGCTGTCCGTGCCTGGGAAGGGCAGACAGGCTTCCCAGAGAAGGTGCAGTTAGTTCAAACCTTAATTCGATCCATGTGTCTGGAACCCATCAGGCAGTGTGCTTTGACAGCCACCTGGTATGATCAACATCCCCAATTGTTTTTGCAACTGTCATAGTCAGAGTACATTAGTGAGTCTTTTGAGTCTTGATGCAGTTACACACCCAGGAAGAGGATGAAATTGATCTGTCACGATGGGTCGATATTCAACAAGTTTACTCATAAGGAGACCTTTGGGGAAGATGGAGCCGGGTATACAGGGAGTCAGTACGGGGCAGGTATAATAGGACACGAAAAGGGAATATCAGAAATGCCAGTGATGAGCCAGCACCGGCGTTTCCCCCAAGGCCAAGTCTGTGTCCCCTAGGCAATATGTTCTCTACAGAACATCTAACAGCCACAGGGAACAGTGACTGGGATCAGAAACACATCACTGATGCTAAAAAAAAACCAAATAGTCATTTTGGAGCTAAGCTTTCTATTCAGAAAGAGTTTTGCCTTGATCCTGTTGAGAATTTCCACAGCACATCTTATTGTCTTACAAGAAGTCAAAAGGCTCTTATTTCCCCTTCTCACTGCCTTGTGAAGACTGGCATCCCAAACTCCCATTTGCAAGTGAGGCCCTCAGATCTGTGGTCTGAGATCACACAGGGAATTGAGCAAACTCACGAGCAAGTGCTTCATATCTTGTATCTCCACATTAGCTCTTAAATTTAATGCTTAGAATGAAGAGAATTCTTGTCAGCAGTTTTAAGAATATAGTAAATCTTTATACTATATTTAATCAAGAAACAAAACATTAAGACCAAGAGGACACTTTGGAGATCATCTTATCCAGTGGTCTTGTTCTAAGATGTGGAATCTGAATCCAAGGGACAGCTGCAAATGTCTCAAGGGGTCCAGCCATGAATACCTACTCAGCTCTCAATTTCTGATTTTACCCAGAGGCCAGTGCCTCCAAAGCTGTTCAAGAGCCTCTGCTTATTCTTCTGGGATTCAGTTTAAGGGCATGTGCTGGGGCCCTGGGAGGCTTCCCTGCCCTTAGTCTGCATCTGACTCTAGGGCCTTCCCTTCACCATTGTGAAGGATCCTGGCTCCACCTGCGGATCTCTGTCCATTTTTCAGACTTCTACCATTTGCCTGACAAGAACGACAAGAACTGATGTCAGCGTGCAGCAGAGAACTCAGACTGCAGTTCAAAAGGACTCAGATTGCTGACCAAAGTGAAGAGGCCTCCCTTTAGGGATTACATACCAGTTCTGCTGGTCCCTAAATGCTTCTGATGGGCCAGCTTATGCTGAAGTCTCTCTCTCTTGTCCCTTGTGGAATGTTGCAAGAAGTAGACAGTGACTCCAATCATCTGATACATCCCTAAGTCCCCTCAACCTTCAGCCTTGTTAAACCAGGTGCTTTTCTACCTTAACAGCAGTTGGAAATTTTTCCACCCTGGATGAGATATTGCCTATGGTCTTCCCTTCTGCCTCGTCTCATGCTTTTCTGCATTTAGGCTTGGTCACTTTCAATTCTCCATTCCTGGTACCATTTCTAAATTATTCTCCATTGGTCTATTATTATTATTTTTGGATATCATTAATGTACAATTACTTGAACAACATTATGGTTACTAGACTCCCCCCATTATCAAGTCCCCCCCATATACCCCATTATAGTCACTGTCCATCAGCGTAGTAAGATGCTATAGAGTAACTACTTGTCTTCTCTGTATATACTGCCTTTCCCATGTCTCCCCTACACATTATGTGTGCTAATCGTAATGCCCCATTTTCCCCCTTATCTCTCCCCACCCACCCTCCCCAGTCCTTTTCCTCTCCATTGGTTTTAGGTGACATGAACCCAAGTGACAAGAGCAAGTTGAAAAATAGCAAGCATAATAAGCTTTTAAATAAATATGTATATATATTCAGTAATGGTTTCCTAATTGACTTCCCCTTAATGGACGCTCCTGATAAATTAACTTGCACTCCCTTGTTAAAGCCTGATGTGGAGCCCGTGGGAAGCTGAAGGCTCCCAGCTCACAGGCTGGGGTCTAGGAAACCTGCACATTTCTGCTCCCCTCAGTTGAGGCATACACTTTCCAAGAGTCATTTGTGTTTCTCGTGAGACCCGGGAATGCCAGACAGACTTGTTGTAATCATGCCATTTAATTAAATGTCCCCCAAATGAAAAATCAATGCACAGAAAAAATTATTCCTGTAAAAATCAAGTTTAATTCAGAAAGATTTGATAACTGCAAGAAGCTAGAAACAATGGCTCTTCTGCAGTGGTGAGAGGGCTTTTACTTTTCATTCCAGAACAGGTCTGGAGTCTAATCCCCAAGATCCAAATTCTAGCTCACTGCCTACTACTTATGTAACCTTGGGCACATGGCAGAATCATAGAGAGGCCTGGTCCCTTTACTGTAAAATGGAAATAATAACCATCTTGATGTGGGGCTGTTAGGATTAAGTAAGATATTTAAAGCACTTAACACAGTTCCTGGCACAAAATAAGCACTCAGCAAATCAAACATCTGTCATCATTGTCACCGTCATCATTATAATTATTATTTTTAACAGTCCAACTTGAAGTGAGACACATATTTATACTGTTTCCATTAAAGAATTTAGTAAATTTGTCTTTTTAAATAATTAAAAGTGGCCATAGAGAAAAATGATCTTTTATTAAATCAATCCCCCAAAACCTAAATAATTGTGTTTTTTTTTAATGTAAAAGGACACCTCCAGAAAGTTCTAGAGTTATGGGAAAACCTGGTTTATTAGGATGACCCTATAGGACATCTTCCCTTCCCAACTTTGATAAAAATAGAAAAGCCAGGGGGTATGAAACAGGGAGATAACCGGAAAATCTCCAGGTAGCTTTAAGGAGTGTCTACATGCAATAGAACCCATGTTGGCTCCGTTCATAACTCTGCTTTCTAGACCATTATTCTGGAAGTCAGTACATTGTTTTCGTTTGTGTCTTTAACAGAGGGCAGTAAAATTTAGTTCTAATTATAATTAAGGCATGTGGATTCTAGTCAGCATTTCTGGCTGCATCTTAGAACCTAAGCTCTGCTGCTTATTCCTAATGTGGAAAGTGGAATAATCCCCCAGGCACAAGAAGAGCTCCAACATTCAGACTGCTGTTACTATAGCGAGACACCACTGCAGACATCACAAGACGTGTTATACAAGGAAACATGATTACTGTGGATTAGAGGAACTTGCCAAGGCCTCGGAGGATTTATTACTTTTTGAGTTCCAAATGAGACATAAATATGGTTTTCCCCTCTTAATTTTGGACCCCATACGGAGAAGGTGGGAAAATTCTTCAGCAAATTCTAGAACGCTTAACTGCTAAAGATCGGTTTGGTATTGTGTCCAAGTCATGTTGCAAAGGGCATGAATACTTGCTTGGCAGAGATGCAAAACAGTCACTCCTTTCTGTCTGCACCGCCAAGTTAGTTACTGCCTTGTCTCCCAGTGGGAGAAAAATGTAGCTCCACGGGGAGTCTTCTGGCAGCGTGGTGTAATGGAAAAAGCAGTGCACACAGAGGCGTGGGGCCTGGATTGCAGCTTCCACACTTAGAAGCTCTGATTTTCAGCAGGTTACTTAAACTCTTCAAGCCTGAGTGTTCTTTTATGAAATACAGGGACAGTAACTCCCATCTCAGGCGGTGATGTTAAGGATTAAAGTATGTTGAACATCGTGTATAGGATCTAAAATGTTAGTTGCATTGCATCAAAATGGCAGCCTGTAGCCACTCTCATTTGAGGTCATTGATCTAAAAAATTTTGCTTATGTCCTAAACGGAGGGACGTTTTAAAGTAATGATCTCTTACCTTATCAGTTCTCTGGATCCTTTGATTGCCCTGGAAACTGAAGAGGTAGTCTGGGGTAATGTAAGGCACAGTTTCGGGATCAGACAATCCTGAGTAGATGAACTATTAAGGAGATTAACTACTTAATAGCAGTGACACCTTGAACAACTAACAAACTCATCTAAAGTCTGTTATCATTGGTTTCCACATCTGTAAAACAGATACAAAAATAGTACCTCAAATTATCTTTATTCCTTTACCCTGTTTTATTTACTACATAGCATTTACCACTACTGAAATTGTTTATTTGCATTTATTTTCTGTCCCTCACTCCAGCCCTGACTCAAATATAATCTCCCTAAGGACAAAGACTTTATATATATATTGTTTGCCACTTCTGTGTCTTGCCTAAGAGAGTGACTGGTACATTAGTGTTATTTATTCTTTTTGCCTTTGACTTCTATTTTTAAAAATTCCCTTCCCGGCATCATGGCTAAATTTATATACAGTAGCTGAGTTAGAAACTGGGCAGAGATGTTTTGTGTTTGGAAATACCTGTGTTCTTAGAGTTGAGTTTCTATTTCCTGAAGATGCTTGCTCAGCCTTGGATGGCACAGTCTGCCTTGTGACATCAGAAGATTGACAGGCAGAAAGAAGTCTGACTCAGGGATTCAGCTAGGAAAGAGCATGACTTCCAGCCCTGCTCCCTCTTTGAGGGTTGGCTGGACAAGACTCAAAAAGGTCTTGAATTTCAATTTATCTAGGAAGGTATTTAGCAAATTATTTTTAACCATTTGGATTGGGTACAGATCACCCGAGGAATGTGCAGTGTCTGCATGTGTGGAGAATAAGAATGGAAGAGCTAAGTGGAGCCAGTGGCAAGAGAACCGGCTTACTTGCTCCTTCCTGGGGGAAACTGGTGGCTTTCTCCAAGGCTGGCCATGCCTGCCCCCTGCCCACCCCACATCCCCCCACCAGGGCATCCTCTCTGACTTTTATTAGCACCTTGGCACCACTAAGATTCCAGGGTTTTCCACAGCCACCCAGAGTTAAGCACTGCAGACGGATGAATGCGCAAACACTGGGTTTACACCATTCGGCCCTGTCCCTTTGAAGAGGTTACACTCATGGTAGTGAGCTGTGTCATGGAGAAAATGAAGCCCTGATAAGACGAACTCTAAACTCTCCTACCTTATTCTTTCAAGCCCTGTGGATTGAGTCTTCTAAGTTCCCATGGGACGAAAATGGGCTCAGGGATGGGTAGGGGTGGTTCCTGAACACCCAGGGGTTGTATACAAAGATTGCATGTATGTGTGTCATGGCGGGAGGCTCGGTGTCATTAAATTCTCATCTTTGGTGTAAAATCAGTTTGGCAGCACTGCCCTGAGCAGACTAATCTGTTTTTATAGTGCTTGCTAACTGCAGCTTTGCCCCTCCGGCACTCAGGGCTCTCTGTGGGTGGGTCGCGACAGGGTACAGCTGCCCAGTCTTGTTAGGTTTCTGCATTAGGGCTCTCTCATCTCTTACCGAGTTTACTCATTTGCACAAACAGTTAAGCCAGGCCCACTGGTAGCCAAGCCCCGACTCGTCTGCAGAGGTCTTGGCTGAAAAGGGTAGTAGGAAAGTCTACAGACAAGGTACCTACTGATTTGGCTGTAAGAATAAAATGAAGCCACATCACCGATAAGCCTACCTGTTAGTCCCATGGGTTTCTTCCTTCAGTGGCAGAACATTCCTCAGCCATTCCCATACTCTTGGAGGAGGAGCAATGAGGCCCTTGACCTTTCCACCCGAGGCAGTGCAGGACGAGAGCTACCTCTCATGTGTGGGAGCCCTAGCACTCCGCCCCAGCATGGCTGGCTGCTGCCTGGCCAGAGTGCTGTAGGCCTTCAGAGAGAGTGCTCACGTGTCAGTTAGTTCATGTGCCTTAACTCCTAGGAAGCTGCTTCTGCCTTGCTCTCACAACACAATTCTCTTAACCATAAGGTCTGAAAATCCCTGAGAAGTGAAAAGCTGCTGCCTGGGGTGTGTGTGTTTCTTAGGAGTGAAATGACTTCATCCTGAGTAGGTGTGTGACAGCTTCTGTGTATTGAGTGTTTGTGACACCCCAGGTTCTGTGCAGAGCTGCTATATGAAGTTTGTCTTATTTCATCCTTAAGGTAAATGTCAGTATTCCCATCGTACAGATGTGCAAGTTGAGGTTCAGAGAGGTGTGTTGGGTCTAAAAAAATATAGGGCCCCACAGCATGGGGCTGCGGTGGCACACAGGGCTGCCAGCAGACAAGGGGCAGAGGCCCTCCTTGAAGCCAAGACCCAGACCCTGAGGAAAGCACAGGCATTTATTATCCTCTCCCCGTATTACTCTCATTCAGTCTGTCCTTTAAGATGCAGGTAACCCTTAACCAGAATTCTTCTCAAGTCATCTGCATGGGATTAGCATTTGTTGCTTTTTGAGTTGGAATTGTGGACACTTGCCTCCACTGGCTTTTCTCCATCAAGGTCCCCACAGCCATTTCCCTGATGACCACAGGCCCCAGTGAATCCTGCCGTCAGCCTTGTCCACCACCAGGCTTCCCTTTCTGACACACAGACCTGAGCATGTTTCTCGGGCACTTCCAAAGGCTCAGCTTTGCTCCAGGGTAGGATCAGTTCCTCAGCAGGGCATACACGGGGGGCAGGGGGGGTGGCAGTCACAGCTGGCACCAGCCCCCTGTCGTCCTGGCCACCCTGGCCTTCTCCCGCCCCTACCTTTCCCTGGGCACGTTCTTCCTGCCTGGCAAATTCCTACTCCTCCTTCAGGCCTCCTTCCTTTCCAAAGGCTCCTGGGTCCCGTCTCACACTTGTCACCCTGGATCCTAATTATTTGTTAGCTTCTTGAAAGCAGGAACTATGTCTTAATCATCTTTACATCCTTAGTACTCACCATAATACCTGGCACATACTTGGCACTTAGAACATTTTCGAAAGAATGAATGGCTGTTTGACTCTGATGGGGAGGGGAAGGTGAAGGTAACCTCACAGTGCAGGGGTCTCATTTCTATTCAACAAAAGTCGATGGAATTGCTGGAATGAGGAATGTAGGTGACTCCCCAGAATCTCACATATCCTAACTTTATTTTTTATTTTTTGGAGAACTCAGAAAAGCACTTCAAGGAATGCCCTTTTAGATGACCCTATTAGAATTAGACTACAAGATTCCTTACTGTGTAAGTCAGCCTCTCTTGGTGGGAAGTTAGATACTAACTTGATGGAGAAAAGCCAGTGGAGGCAAGTGTCCACAATTCCAACTCAAAAAGCAACAAATGCTAATCCTATGCAGATTTAAGCAAACATGGGGGTTTAATTTGTTCAGGTAACTGAAAAACTCATGGATGGCTCTAGCCTCCGGTGCCACTAGATGCAAGCGTTCAAAAAATGTCAGTAGTGACCAAAATGTCTGTCTCCTCTTGCCTGGTTTCTCTGTGCACTGCTTCGTTCTTAGGTGGGCTCTTGCCTCGAGAAAGCAAGATGGCCCCGGTCGCTCCAGGCTTACGTCCCCAGGCTTAGCAGCTCCCGTGGAGAAAGAGCCTTGTTCCCAGTGGTGCTGGCTGATGTCCTGCTCCCCTGGTTACTAGTGGTCCAGTCACCATGGTGGGGACACGGGGGGACCTCATCGGTCAGATCTGGCATATGTCCCCATCTCCAGTGGTAACGGGGTAACTGGCCCGCCTGCATCATCCCTGAGTGTCAGGGAGAAATTGGTGAGAAATGAGAAAACTGGTGTGACTGTCACAGGGATAACGATACAGCAGGCTGAGCAAGCAGTGACCGAGGTCTGCTGTGGGTCCTTCTCCTTTCTCTTTTGTTGCTATTATTTCTCTTGTTTCCTAGAGCTAAATGGGATGATAGACCCCAAGCAGGTGGCTCGCCTTGTCCTTTTTCTGTTAATCGCCACACCTCAGGTTGGTTAAAAACAGTTGGTCTTCTGCTCACTTCAACTCACTTTTCACCCTAGCCTTTGTGATTGGCCCCACAGTGCCAGTGTTTGTGTTGGAGCTAGGAATGCCAAACAGAGTGATTTGAACATAACAGTTGTTCATGAAGACTTACGTTTCTCGATAAGATCAAGAAATACTTAAATTCTCAGAGCTTTTTCAGTTGGAATCCTGCCATGTGTTCTCTGCTACTACATAGATTTAAAACAAATACTGTCCCAGGAATTTACTTTCCCTTTGCTTTTTTATTGTAGTTAACCAATGATTTCTGATTTTCATGGATTTCTGATATTCAAATGATATTTTTCCAGTATTCGGCCCTGACTGGTACTTGTCACTGTGATCAAGCCATAAAATACCAATATTTGCAGATCCTTCTTATATGGAGAGTAATGACAAAACACAATAGTACGCTGGGCCTTGTTTTATTCCTTCCAATTGGTGGTTTGGAATTTTCCTGCCCCTCTTCAGATACTTGTTCCCCAGCAAGCTTTCTGCCCCAGTTTGGCTGTCACCTAGTGAGTACTCAGGACTGAACAGATTCAGAAATTGGAATCTATTCAGTACCCATTGTCTGTTAAGTGAATGAATAGGTCTTTTTGTGCAAAGCATCTCTTTTATTTCTCATAGCAACCCTTTGTGGGATGGGCAACATTGTCACCACTTAAAAGATGTGGAAATTAAGGCTAAGAGAGGATAAAAAATTTGCCAAATGTCTTAGAACTGGTGAAAAACCTGGGATTCCATTCCAAATCTGGCAAACTTCAAAGCCCATTCTCAGAGATGGGCATGTCTAAGATCCAGTGTCTGATGTGAAGCTGAAGGGTCAAGGCTAACACATCAGCAGCAGTAAGAGTGACTTTCAGATGGGGTCACCTCAAAGTGCTGTGTGGAACAGTGTAGTTTATGGTGCTATTCAGGTACAGAAAATGGTGAGTTCTGCCTCAGAATCCCACTCTACTGCTATCTGAACCTGACTGGGCATATATACAAACATTAAATTGAGTTTATTTTAGATGTAACCTTGGCCCCAGTTTCCCAGTATGCTAATTTGCTGTTCTGTTTACTGCGTGTTGTGAATTTAGACATTTGTGTCTCCTCACATGTCTGTTGGACCCTTAAACGATGGTGAACTCTAAATGCTGTTACCCGCATTCACCCTCACATGCACTGCCTTTAGGTTCCCTGAGCTCATTGATAGGCACAGGCTACAGTTAGGAGCTTTTCATTGTATATCTCATCTGGCAAGATGGTGGCCAAGGGAAGATTTCTATCTATTCCCCCTGCATGTCTGCCACTTGGTTGAGTCCAGTGCAGTTCACGGGAGGCTGACTGGGCACCTGGTAAGTGACAGCCAGTGTGTAAGGGTCTGGGGGGTAGTACAGTACATTCATTGTCTGCTAGATGCTCAGCAACTTGCAAGCACTGTGATGCAGTGATAGACCAGACAGACAAGGCAAGGGCTCCGTTTTCGTGGCGCTTCCATCTAATTCCACAAACAAGCAAAAAGAGATACGTCCAGCTAGTGATGAGCCCAGTGATGAAGACAAAACCGGGTGTTGGGATGGCATGAATTGGAGTGGGAGTGGAGAGGGAGAGCACAGAGGCTGGAAGTTGGATGGTTTGGGCCAGTAGGTCAGCGAAGGTCTCTCTGAGGAGGTGGCTTCTGAGCTGAGACCTGAAAGCAGAGGAGGGAACCAGACATGCGAAGATCTACAGACAGAGCCTGCAGGCAGGGGGAGCGTCCTGTGCAGAACCCTAGGCTGGGAACCAGCCTGTCCAGGGCAAGAAGCAATGGGGGCCGGAGCGGTGCGGCCAGTGTGGCAGTGTGGCCAGCGGGGCAGTGCGCAGTGAGTTTCAGGGAGGGGGAGTGAGGCTGGAGATGCAGGCAGGGAGCAGGTGGCCCTGAGAAAGAGCTCCTGTTATGTTCTCAGCAGGAGAGTGACAGGGAGTGATTTGCATTTTTTAAAAACATCAGGGCTATGTAGGGAAGGGATTGGAGTGTAAGAGGGTAGGAACAAGGATGTTTAGGGTGAGCAGCTGTGCAAGGTAAGCTGTGTTGCTGTAATTGGCATTATCATACACCTGGCCAAGGAATGTGAATTTGGATTTCTCCTCAAGGCAATGATGTGTGTCCCTGTTTATTGAATACTTGCCAGTGCCAGCCATGTGGCTTTTTCATCAAGCCCTCACAGGCACACGAAAAACCTTGTAAGCTGGGCTTATTACTGCCTTTGCCTTTTATAGAGGAGGAGAGAGCCTGGGTGCTGGCCGCTCCTTAGTAAGGAAAGCGATGGTGATCGCCAGGACCATGCTCCTGGAAGGGGGCTGGAAGACCCATCGAGGCACAAGGAAGGCCACCCAGGGCTTTGACAGTGACTTTCAGATGCAAAAGAGAAGGGCTGGTCCCAGTGACCTGGAGAGCCTGCTTTAATTAGGAGCACCCCCCGCAAGGGCAGCCTGTCTGGTGTGTGCACCCCCAGGGTGGAGGCTGCAGGAGAGACCAGGATAAGACATGAGACAGAAGCTGATGCCATTCCTTGGTGGTGTACAGGCATGTGATGACATGGGCCTCTAACCCAGACTAAACAGCCGGAACTTCTTGAAGGGGAATTTGTTGACACCCCTAACTTAGAGTGTCAGAAAAGTCCTGGTGTCATCAGTTGAAGTCCTCACACCTAGGTCAGTTTTAAACTAAAATAGTCTTAGAAAATCTATCCTGACTTGTGTCCTCTACCCCAGGTAGACAGGTGGATAGTTTTCCCTCCCCCCAGTTTGTCTGTGTCTGTCTTTCTCTCTCTCTCACACCGCCCCCCAGAACCTGGTCATTCTGGGGCATCTCAGGAGTGCCAGGGCAGTTTATTCTGTCCTGAGTGTTCACCTGGGGACAAAAATGACCCCTGAGTGTGGTTTCTTTCCCTTAGACACTCGGGGTCTGTCCACAGCCCCGGGGCACGATAATGACTCCCAGGGACTGGGCATTCCTGTGGGCGCCCCAGCGGGGTCGGGTCCTGCCCCTTGTGTCTTCAGCACAGGAAGCGTTTCTGCATCTGCTTTTCCTCCTGCTCCTTCCTTGAGAGGACTTACTACACAGCTTTTCATTTTCTCCCAACATTCACTCCAACAAAATCTGGAGGCCCTGGAGTTTATCATGGGCCAGGCTACGTATTATTTTCGCAGAAAATGGCTGCAATTCTAGGAATTGCAGTCTGAATTTGTTGGCCAAATACTCCGCGCACCAGCCGTGGCAGTAGCTACCAGCTGATCGGAGTTTAATGTGGTGAGGGTTTGGTTTTGTTTTGTTCTCTCTCAGATGAGAACTACTGTTTGCTAGAGCTGAGGTCATCAAAACCATCTCCATTAGGAGAATATAACTATGCCTCCCAAGGATCTAGGCCTGGCCTGGTAGAAGTAGAGTGAGGGCAGAAAATGAAAAGGGTCAACAGAAGGAGAATGATTACTGGTACCAAGGAGATTGAATGGCAACTCACTTACTCCAGTGATACTGTATAAATCAAATAAAATCTGATTTTCTTCTATTTTAGCTGAGTATTCTTAGCCAAAATGAAAGTCAGATGTTTTTCTTCTTTTTCATTCTCTTTCCCCAAAGCAAATGGTTACAAACACTTACTTATTATAATTTACTGGAGCTTTTTTCTAAAAGAACATTTACATTGCTGTCTTTTATGCGTGCTGTAACTTTTGATCAAAACATGACTCCACTCCCTCATTTAACGTTGAGCATCTGGATTAAAGGCTTCTTCTAATCTTAAATACAGATTATAATTCTCTTTCCCTTTAAGCAAACTGCCATAAAACCTTGGCCCCTTTCCAGTTTTCTTCATTAAAGCTCTCTTTATTATAGTGTTTTTGGATGGCAGTCATTAAATGATTCTTATGCACAATGGGCACTTGATTATAATTATTTAACTGGCAATCGGTTATTGCAGCTATTTGGTAGTGTAATTAAAAGGGAGCATGTTTGTACCTGCCAGCGCCTTTGAGGTGTTCAGCTCTGGATGAGGAGAAGCAGCAGAGCCTAAACATATGGACAGAAAGAGTCAAGCACCTCATGAATGAACCTTTCTTTTACTCTTCTCCAATCTGGTTCTTGGCCTCTTTTGTTCCGTAAGGTAGATGAACAGTGGTGATAAAATAAGATGTGGATAAGCATTTTTGTACTGCAAACTCCTCAGTCAATAAAGCCATTCAGTTACGAATGGAAGTTTCTCCATGGGCTGAGAAATGCTAAGTGGGTTGAAGTATATTTACGTAATTCTGCTTTTTTTTTTTTTTAAGCAAGCATTTTTCCCCCACTCTAATTTAGACATTTCAGCATTTCTTTCTTGATGTATAAATTGGTATGGGATGCCACTAACAAAAAGATGGTATGAAAGATAAGTGGCATTTCATTAACATACACCTGGAAAGCCATTAGTCACTGAAGAATTAGTACAATGTGATTCCCAGATTAAGACGGGCCCAGCATTATTTTAGCACTAAAGCTAACTCTTTTAGTTAGGTGGCAAAGACCTGATCCTAACCAATTTTAGCAAAGAGGAAATTTCTTGCCTTCTGTAGCTGGATTGTTATTGGAATTGCTTATAGGATTAAGAGCTGCAGGAACCTGGGTTTAGGGCTCAGAACTGAGATTCAGTCCCCCTGAGACCTACTTTCAGTCCACCTGTCAGCTGACCCTGCCTATGCTTGGCTTCATTCTGAGGATAGGTTTCCAGGCTTCTCCCTGTGGCAGAAAACATGCTCATTAGTAGCCCCAGATTCCCATCTTTCTAGCTGAGCAGCTCCAGTGGAAAGCAACATGTGTCCTCAGTCTTTCTTAAACCAGTCTCAGAGAAGGACTCTGAATGGCCCTGCTCAGGTCCTTATATGTACCCCCCAGACTAATTACTGTTGCCAAGGAAATGTCACCATGTGATTGGTCACGCCTGGATCACATGTTATTCCCTGGGGGTAGGGAAGATGGAGTGCCATGATTGACTGTTTTGTCAGAGACATGATAAAGCCCCATAGGTGGTATCCCAATGACTAAGAGAAACACAGTGACTATTTTAGATCATGAATATGAAATTCTGAAGTATTCAAACTTAGAAGATATTCTCTCCATTTTTTCCCAAAGTGGATCGCCATCTTTCTTCCAGAAATATCCCACCTTTGTAAGACCGAGTTAGGAAAGTGTCCATCTGAGTTGCAGATGATTGAAACTAACCTTACCTATACTGTTGAGCCCAAAGATCCCTTAATGGTGTGATTTAGGGCCTGAAGAGATGGTATAGGCACAAATCAAAGATGCCTACTGTGGCCCCCATAGCTGTGTTATTATGAGGGACTTGGGGTCTGGGGTTCCAGGGAACACAGTTTTCAACTACCACCTCAGAGTATTAAACCCCTTACCACAGTTCTGGATAATAAAATTCTGTTTCTCCTTTGGTTTAGTCCCGGATTTGAATTGGTGAGTGCAAAGGCAAAACTGGAATCTTCAAAATAGCAGACTTAAATATTAGCAAAAAGCCTTTAAAGTAAAAGAAAACATTAACTGAAAATTTAAAAGAAAATTGCCCCTCCTATCAACATTTCCCCAACCCTGCACCCCAGCCACTGAGCATGATCTAATCAGTCTTAGTTATGTGCAAAGTATGAGTCATCCTATTTATTAAGCAAATACAGAAGATAATTGTAATGTGCAAGCTCAAACTTGAATAAAAATAAGGTAATTCTCAATTTCCTCTTGCTTCTTTAATCAATGCACATTTATTTCTTTGTTATATATGTATTTATACAACTGAGATATTTACACTCAGGGGAACTTAACCTCATAGAATAATGCCCTACCTGAGTGCATGGATGGGGACGGGGCATCAGCTTCTTCAAATCAAATAAGTGGGTGTATATTTACACACACAAGCTTTTTGGTTTGTGGATGTTGGACTCTGCTGGAGGAGTTTCTTGGGAATCTAATCTTCTCAATGGCAAGCTCCAGCATCTCCTTTGCCAGTACTTTAGTTCATACGGAGCTGATGCCAATTTTCTTTTCACATATGTGAAATAACAGTTTGGAACGTAGCAAACAAAACAGTGACACCATAGAGAAGACTGGGGCTTTTTAAGAAGTGAAATGAGCAGATTCAGACCTACTTTTTTCTTGAGGTGAACAGAGTTTAAATTAAATTAAGTGTTGCAAGAGATTACAGTATTTGTGTGACTCTCAAGAAGTCAAAGGCCGTGGCAATAAAGTATTTTCATTTTATAGAGTTTTTCTTGGAAAGGCCGTGCACCATATGACAGCAGAGTGCTTCAAACCCAGAGGCTGGTGCCAGCACCAGATCCAAACACCATAAAGTTACTTCCAAAGCCCAGATATTTATCGGTCCCCTCTCCTGGAACAGAGCTCCCCTCAATTAGCCCAAATCCGCAGCTTAGAGTCACCTTCCCAGGCGAGGGAGGCTTTGAATGTGAAGCTCCAGAGAAGGCATGTTCTCCAGGAAGGCAAGGAAAAGCCATTGAGCAACAGTTGTCAGATGAGTCAGAAGCCACAGACAGCAGCACTGTCCCAGTGGACAAGTCTTTCTCTAGCAGAATTTGTTTCTTTGATTTTTCTTCAGCCAAAGAAAGTCGGGGGGGGCGGGGGGGAACCAAGTGGCCCAGTGGCCATTGCTGAATGCGTGCCTGGTTCCTTGGTCTGTATTTGAAAACCCAGCTGACCTTCCTCCGACAAACAGCCTGCCTCCAACCCGCACCCCCTGGAGCCCTGTGCTTTTTCCAGAATAGAGAATTCAGAAGTGAAGAGGCCATTTGTTCAAGCTTTCCATGCATCTGCAGCGCTCTGGAATCAGTAAAAAGCCTTATATGTGTGCTTCTCTGCCTCCCCAAGTCTGCCCAAAGGGTACTGGGGAAGGCTTTGCCTACTCTCTAAGCTGTTTCTGTACACAGAAGACCCCTGAAAGCTTTGCTCACCAAGACTTGAAATCCAGGCTCCTCAGTGAGTTTCCATCACAGGGTCCCTGCCAAGTCACACAAATCTGTCAAAGGAAGCTTGCCTAGGAAAACGCTGAGTCCCTGTCACTGGGTGACAGCTCAGCAACCAGCCTTGCGTGCTGGCTGGCCAGGCGTCTCTTCTGTCCCACTCCCATCACCGGACCTCACCACCACCTGCTGATGCATCTAAAGGGAGCAAGAGGGCTGGGTCACAGCAGATGATCAGAGTTGATGCCAGAAGTGTAAACAAGTCATAAATTACTCTTAATTCTTCTTGGCTATGGTTGCTTTTAGCCTTTAGTTATGGAGAAAAAAAAAGACTCCCTTTAATCTCTTGTATTTATATAATATAATAGTCGGTCTTCTTGTGTGACTATAAATCTCACTTTTCTTCAACAAGCATTTCCTAAATATGTGTTCTGGGCCCAGCACTGTATAAGCTGCTATTTTTGAGAATAGATACAGGAGTTCATGTTTAATGGAGACAGAGTTTCAGTTTTGGAAGATGAAAACATTCTGGAGATGGAGGGGGCTGGTGGTTGTGCAGCAGTGTGAATATACTTAAGTGGACACTTAACCATGGCCAAAATGGTAGATTTTGTTACATATATTTGACCACAATAAAAACGTTGGGATTCTCGCACTTTTTTCTTAGTCAAGATTGTTTGTTAGAAGTTCCACATATATCCTATAGCAAAATGTAAGAGTGTGTGACTCACCAGAAAAACCTGGAATTCCACATTTCTTGCATTTCATATAACAAGTACTGAGGTCATTACCTCACTGATTTCTCCTATAATCAGAATATTATTGAAAGTCCTTTTTAAGTTAGCAAGTGATGATAATCTGCAACAGAAGTAAAAACAGAGTGTCAGCTAATGAATTGTGTATCGCATTCCTGAGTTAGGCCTTAGCCTTACCTTAGTCCATACTTCAGTGCCCGAAGATGATCAGAGCTTTGTTGAACTTGGAGAATAGAGATTCAGGTCCTCCTTGAGGCTTGCTAAGGTGGAGAAAGCCTTGGCCGTCAGGTTCCTGCCTCAACCTTTGGCCAGTGGTGTGACTATAGGCAGTCACCTCATCTTTGTGGGCTGGGTGTCCTTATCTGTAAAGTGGGAGTGAAGGTGCCTGCCTTACATGGTTGTCGGGACCAAACATGGAAACATTTGTGAGAACGCTTTGCTCTGTGCTGGGGATGCAGTAGGTGGTGAATCAGTGCCATCTCCCTTGCCTCTGAGGCTTTTTGACAGTCAAAGGACCGTAATGAAGTGGATGTCTGAGAAAGGATGCAGAGAGCCCTTCATCCGACGTGTGCGGGAGCGTGTGAGCCACCTCCTAAACATCCTTTTCTCCTTCTGATACCCAGGTCCCCACTCCCATCACTCTCTAGACTCTGGTCTCTCATTCTGCCTGCCCTTAAACTGGGAAGTTCACGAGATGAATGTAGAGATGATGTGAGAGGGGAAATGGCCCGCCCTGGCCTGGCGTGAGCAGCAGCCGTGGAAACGGCAGTGCTCAGTGTCTGAGGGTATCTGTGCCCTTAGAAGGCCTCACTAGCCTGCTTTGCAGACCCGCCACCTTCCCCCGGGGTCAGAATCTCTTCCCCTTGGTTTCTTCTGGCTTCTTGTCCTGCCATCTAAAGCCAGCAGCAAAGGAGCATACTTGTCAGCACAGACCTGTCTCTGTGGTGGGTGACTTGGCCCCAGCAGGCTGCCTTCCTTGAGGTCCGAAAAGCTGAGTCTGGGGACCGCCAACCTTCCTTCCTCGGGGACCCATACTGCTCCTCCTGGCTCTAGGGACAGTCTGGGTTACATCAGACCTACCAAGAACTAGAGTTCAGTTTGTTGAAAGATTACAATGCAGTTAACCCTTGAGCAATGCAGGGGTTAGGTATGCCCCCACACAGTCAAAAATTTGTGTGTAATTTTTGACTCCCCAAAACTTTACCAATAGCTTGCTATTGACCAGAAGCCTTACCAGTAATATAAACAGTCAATTCACACATATTTTATATGTTAGGTGTATCACATACCATATTCTTACAACAAAGTAACCAACCAGGGCATGGGGAGGAAGGTGACATCCCCACCCTTTGTGGTCGGTCATGCTTGATCCCAGAATCTGGAAGAGAAGAGGAGCAGACACCCCAGGACCTACATCTGCTTTCCTGGTGCCCAGACCTCACAGGGTAGTGTCTTCTAAGCTGAACAGGAGTGTGGGTCTTACAATCATCAGGCATCCATGGAGCTTCCAATATGCCACGCTTCCTCCTTTCCTTTTTCTGTCAAAGTAAGGTTTTCCTTCCCCTGTGTTTTGAGTTCTCTTGGAAATGGGGAACGAGTTTGAAGAGGAGAATCACCACTGCATTCCCCTTCCAGCATGCTAATGTTGATGGTCTTGAGCTGTTTGTAATGAGGAATATGATAAGAAGATTATTTTACAGGAGGTACACAGAAGCCCCCATTTTGGCATGTACTGCCATACTTAAATCCTTGTATTTAAAAATGGAGCTTAGTCTGTTTATCTTACAGTAAAAATATCTCCAAGAAGCTATTATTATATGACATTGGAGCCAAACAGGAAATCAGAGGATTCACAGATGTTATCTGCTTTTATGCAGTGGGCTTTCTACAAACTGATGTCACAGCCAGTCAGGAAAGACTCTACTGAAGGATTTAAGGAGTGTGTTATTGACATAATGTTTATTCCCTGGGCTTTGCGGGCTACATAGTGTCCCCAGAGTTCTGAGGGCAGAAGAGAGAAAGGGAGGCTTAGCGAGACAGAGAAGATGAATCCATCAAGAAAGAATTGAGATAGATTCCATCATTGCCATGAAAATAGAATCGTAACATTCAGGGTAGAATTTGGTATATATCAACAACTATGTATAAGCACTTATTATATGCATGGAATGGCACAAAGCACAGTTTATAGCCTGAAGGATGATATGCCAAAAGGGTTAGGTCCTCAAAACTTTCTTAGCCTTTTAATTCATGATTTAGATTAGGACAAAATTGGCACATGTAGCAAATTCATGGGTGATGCTAAGCCAGGAAGGGCACTAAAATGCAGATCTGAAGTGATCAGGAGAAGACTTGAGGCTGAAGTTAAAACATTGACATACAACAGGCACAAATATAAGTTCTTAGATTTTCTTTAAAAAAAAAAAGTTTCCATGAGGATAAGGTGAGGAAGGTCTAATAAAAAGCACCTTGTGGAAAGAGGTGGTAGCTGCTTACCCGCACAGTCTGGTTGACGCAGTGGTGTGAAGGGGTGTAACAGGTAGCTTCTGCATGTGGAGTTACATTTCTGGAAGTGAATGGCCAGAACTCACACCAGAGTACTCACTTCACTGCACATTGCCACACTCCAAGTTGCCGGGGGATGTTGAGAACTGGGCTTGGAAACCAAATCACGAGGAACATTCTTGAATAAAGCAATGAGGAGTTAGGTGGAAGAGGAGAAAACCAGACGAATGCCTGGGTCCCATGCTCAGGTGCCTGACGGGCTGTGTGGTGTATGAGGCACATGAGTCTGGGGCCCCAGAAGGCCAAGCGGGGATTAGGGAGAAGTCACAGAGCAGAGTCTCTGGTTCTGTTTCCACATGTGAAGCTGTTGCATAGAGTGGAATAGGTGGCCTCGTGACAGGCAGGGATGTGAAGGGCTCACATTTATGGAGGATGCACCTCATACCAGTCCTAGGTTTTGGTGGCCACTTGTCAGAGGTGTGGAGGGGACTTGTGCACCCTGTAGAGGTTTGTAAAAGATGCTATGTAATGCCTCAACCAACCCAGATATCTGAGGGTTGTGCGTGTGTGCATGTGATCAAAGCATATGGTGTGGGCTCAGGTGAGTTGTGGTAGGATGGCTGGGGAAGGAGGCAGGGGGTGTCTAAATCTTGGAGTGTGGACAGAAGCAAGGAGCACAAGATGATCAGGCTTGAAGGTAGGCATACAAGGGTGTCAGAGCAGGAAATGGGGAAACACTGAGAAAGAAGTTTGGACAGATAGGGTAGGACAACAGAATGGGAGCCCTGAGCAGGAAATGTTGATCTGGACTTAACTGCTGCAGGTGATAGTGCACCACTGAGGGGTTTACTCGGCAGAGGGACGCTGTGCATAATCCCAAGGGAAATGGTGCACCACAGTCCTTGGACACCCTTGATCTCACACAGGGGAACACGCAGAGGGCAGAGACCCTGAGCCCACAACTTGGGGATGTCGGCAGATCCCTCTTCTCTCAGTTGATAATGGGGTGCCCAGCCCAAACCACTCAGTAGTTATTTCTGCTACTGAAGGGCTGCAGGTAGTTTCCTAATGACTGTTGGGGAAAGACATCTTATTAGGACAAGAGGCATTAGGCTTACTTATCCCCCTGTAGCCGTATTGGAGAGTCTGGGTTTGTGCTAACGCTGACTCTCCCAACTCTGAAGCTCCAAGTTGTCCTTCCTGCTGGCCGTCATCCTAACTGCTATGGACACCAGCCATTGTTCACAGCCCTGGAGAGCACTTCCTTAGTTCAGGCCACCAGCACACTTTATCTAGCTTTGTTTAACTTCACACATTCAGCCTTCACTTTCTCTTAGCCAAAGGGCCAACCTCGAGAGGCAAAGCCTATACAGCGGACATCAGCTCAGCCCTGATGTGCCGTAAGGGCTTGCCCTGTATTGTGAGCACTGCCTTCTGCAAGCGCGACGTGCTTTTACTTCCTGGCGTTTTTCATGCAGCGGGCTGTCTGATGTGAGGTAAGGGCTCATCCTCTGGGCCGCAGATGAAGAGGTAAGCGCGGGAGAGGTGAAGTGATGCAGGGAGCGTGGCCTCCTATATATGGAGAATCGCTATTTCACAAGAGGAAAGGCCACTGGAAGTGGGCTGCCCTCACTCTTTAACTAAAGAAACATTCACAGAGAAACACTGGCCAAGCCAAGTTAAACAGGATACGGCCTTGTGTCCCAGTGTTTCCACCACCGCGCCCAGCCCCTCACTTCCTAATCCGTGAGACGGGCGGGAGGCGGAGATGCCGCTCTCACAGATGAGGCAAGGGAAGTCACTTTGCCTGTTTCCCCCTCGTCGCCTATTGTAAAACAGCCACCCCCCCCCAACCCAGCGCAAGCTGTACCACAGAGCTGCAAGATTAGAGACACACTGGCCTTGTTTACCCTGCTCCTCTTCGGGGAAGGCGAGTCAGGGGCTTTAGGCACACTCCCTTCCCCCTGCCCCTGGGGCCAATGCCCTAGAAGATGTTTCAGGCCTATCGAAGAGACAGCAACATCCGGGGCCATTTAAAAAGCCACCGCTGGCTTCTGTGACTCATCACCAAGGCCTGACATTTAGTAATCCCATGACTGTAGGGGGCCCAAATACTGTCTCATTTGATCTCCTACACAGTTTGAGTAAAGAATCAGTAGTGTTTTATGGGCTAATTCTGTAGGATCCATTGTCATTCCTTCTGAAGTTGGAAAGGAAAAAATAAAGCTGTTATTGCTTGAATCAAAATAAACACAAATCCATAGTACTTTCCTAATGTCCTTTCTGATGTGGCCTTTATTGGATATTTCTCATGTCCATAATTTTTCCATGTTGTACATCTGTAATTCTGTTCCCTGATTTCCCCTGGTTTCCCAACACCATCGTGCTGGGATGCTCCTGCTCGGGTTTAAAGCAGGTTGTACAGAGCTTGTCTATTCCTTAGACGAGAAGCAGATTACTTACTAACTTTTTATTTTCTGTATTGTCTGTGAGCCATCATCATGGGGCAACTTTGATACATGAAGCCGATTTTTGTTCCCCAGAAGTGTCTGCCAATATTCCAGTCTATTGTATACATTCACTGCTGTCATAGAAATAAGAGTTTACAGGAGCTCAGATTATGATATTTTAATGATATAGGGCCCTTTTTTGATATGAATGCTTCTGCAAACTGGAATGAAATATCAAAACCACAATTTTGGCTCTACTTAACCGCACACAAAAAAGATTGGACCTGACTCTTCAGGTAGACATGAGCCATCTTGGACAGTTGAGGATCCCTTTGCATCTCATGGCAGAGAGCCCTCGTTGTAAGAGGGAAGCAGCAGGGGCCTAGGACTACTTTTTGGTGAGTTTCTGGTCAAATTAAGATTTAACGCCAAGTCTCCTGACTCTGTCTAGTATTTTTTATTCTCCTTATTCTTTGCTTAACCCCTCTTTTTATATACTTTCCTAGAAGCAAAGCAATGGTCTCCAAGGAGATTTTCTATGAACTTGATTCCAGTGTGCCCCAGATAGAGAGAATCCTAAAATAGTAATTTTCCAAGCACGTGGTCAAGGGCTTTGATTCCTGTTATCAGGCATTTGGGGATATAGTTTGGGAACTTGGCAGTGCAGACCCTCTGAACTCCTGCAATGTCTGCTGACTGTGTGACAGTATATAAGCCTGACTGTTCACAGGCTGGTCACATTGCCCTTGTGACTTCTGGTCTCTGAAACTGAGCTGTGCGCTGCTAGGGAAGTTGTCAAACATCTCAGTTCAGAGCTCCTGGAGTCTCAGGAATTATTTCACAGAGCCCCTTAGGACAAAAGATGCATAGCAGTTCCATTTAGTAAGTAGTTTGGACCAAACAACTGAATATTATGTCCTAACAGTTGAATAGCTGTCTGAAAAAATACTGCACATAAATTGAAAGAAAATATTATTGTTTTATTCTGAAATAACCACAGTTACTTACTAATAGGATGTGCTCCTGTTGGGTACTGCACAACTTCCCAAGCTCTGGAATCAGAGGGAACAGGGCCACACTTCTTTCCTGTTCTATGTTGATTTTCACACAATACTTGCTTTTATAAAATGATACCCCAAACCCCATTTTGCAAACCTAGGAGATCATCAAAAGGAATGTAGCACAAACCTATGTCGAAACTGTGGATGACCTTGGTCTAGTAGTTTCTGCAGTGCCTGTGAGCTATCGTGCTGTTCCCTTCAAAAACTTAAACTACCCTGGGATGCAGATTCACTGCAGTACCACAAGACACTGAAGTATACGGGTTGGGAACCATAGCTCTAGCACACAGGTAATAACCACTTCTTCTGTGTGTTCCCCAAAGTGCAGTAAGTAATGCGGTCTTCATAGAAGGTAGCCAGTTAATACTTCAGGAGGATCCTAACCCTGACCTGACAGAAGCCACAAATTCCAGAACCTCAGAAATGTGCTGAGCTCACAGCAATAATTCAGTTTAAATCAGTTTGAACATCTTTTGGGGATGCTGTAGAAGAAATTCTTACACTGAGTAAGGTTGGTTTAAATGCCCTTTAAATACCCCTTCTTTGCTAAGATTTTTTAATTCATTAGCAACAACATGGCATACACGGCCAGTAGGAGCATAATGGCATGATAGTGGTAAGTCTCAAATCCCCAGGCTGAAAATATAAAAACACTTGAATACTAACTTCCTGAACTTGATATGGAAGAAGGAGACAGAGACATAAAACTTCTGATTCCTTAATTAATAAGGTAGATTAATTGATAAACCTTCTTTTCAGTTGCCATGAAAACTGACCATTATTAGGACACTGAAAAAACACAGTGCATATAAAAAAAAGTAGAAATAGCACAAAAAATATGTCTTATCACTATGCAAGGTGACTAAAAACACAAATTTAAAAAATTTTAAACTGAAAATATAACACTATTGAGAAATTTAAAAACTCCTCTTGGGTCAATGAGGAAATTAAAATAAAAATTGTAGCGAGATTGTAGACTATCTAGAAAATAATGTGAAAATCTACACATAAATATATTTTTGATACAGCTAATGTTTAGGAAAATTCACCAACCTAAGTTCTTACATGAATAACAAGAATGAAAATAGAAGAAATTATGCCTTGAACTTACAAAGTTATAAAAAGAACAAGAAAATTAACCCAGAGATGGCAGAAGAAAAATCTTAGAACTAAGTGTCTGACGTACAGTAAGCACTTCATGGATGTTAGCCATTATAATTATTTAGTTGTCAGAAAGATTGAGAAATTTCCATTTGAATGGTACAGAATACTTTCTAAGATATAGTGCTAACCTTAAAAAGCAAGGTTCATTTTTGAGACAGTTGGGGAAATATGAATATGCACTCTCAGGTTCAGTGATCTCAGTGAGTTAATTTTCATGGGTGTGATAATGTTATTCTGGGCATATAGCAGGATGCCTTTATCCTTAGAGGATACATGCCGATATATTCAGAAGATCAGGGTCATGCTGTCTGCAGTATACTTTTCAGTGGTTCAGGGAAAAAAATTAATGAGAGAGAAAAATGTGAATAAAATATTAATCAGTGTATTTAGGTGACTAGTATGGGAGTGCTCATTCAAGTTTTCTCTTAAGTTTGAAACTTTTCAAAAGAAAGAGAACAAATGTTATGAAAAAACCAAGGCATAGGAGATACATAGTATGTTTTTGAAAAATCATGTACATGTACATGTATATGTGTGTGTGTGTTTCTGTCTGTATGCGCACATATGCGTTAACTCTACAGGACATGACAGAATTGAAAACAGTGGCTGCCGCTGGGGAGGGGAGCTGGCTGGCTGCCTCCAGGACTGGAAGGAGTCTCACTAGCTTTTGAATATTGCGCATGTATTTACATTTTCTATCTTTAAAAAAAAAAGCTTTTATAACATTTTGCTTTAAATTGTAAATGCTTTGTCATACACATCCTCTTCACTGTCGTGCCATCATTGGTACATGAAATAAGAATCCCCGGGGGTTGGGAAGAAGGGGGTCAGAGACTACTTGGGAACTTGGGAAGTGCCTTCTCTGGGGGAAGATTTCAGGGATGGTTTCTTCCTGGGACTGTCGACCTTGCTGCTGATCTTCCTGCAGGCAGGCAAGCAGCCTGTGAGCCTCCTGCTCCCACAGAGCAGCCCTTTGACCCTCGCTCTGTGGGGACTTCATGAAGGCGTTTTTACAGCTGGTGGAAGGTGGTGGGCATATGGGACGGTTCTCAGAAGAAAAAGGTGTGGGCTTCCTGTTTTCACTGTGACTCAGGCATGTGGGAGAGCACTTCTGTAGAATACTCTCAGTAAACAACTTGTTTACCCTGACGCCAGCAAGCCTCCCCAGTGTCAGCCTGGAAGTTCAGGGCAGGAGGCACCTGACCTGTGAGGCATCCTCTGTGACAAGAACCAAAGCTGACTGAGGCCCTTTTCTGACTTACACCCCAGCTGCCCTTAGGCAGGCTTCTCTGCCTTGGCCACATGTCACTAGACTGCAGTCATGACCTTCCAGAAAGTGGGCAGACCCCGTGAGAGGAGATGGCCTTTCAGCCCAGTGACTGCTGTTCGCAGCAGACACCGCAGTGGTGCAGTCCTGATCAGCTGGCTGTCCCATTTGACTTCCCTCTACATCATCCCTTGTAGATACTGTATTTATGGGAGGTTGGCTGGTGCTTGTGTTTCTTCCTTCTGTGTTGGAAAAGGCTTATCCTCTTTAACCTCAGATACTACGGTAAATCACTTATTCCAGGATCGTGCTAGATATCGGGGTTATAGCCCTGCCTTCAGTAAGGGTGCTTTCTGGCGCTAAAGACTTCAGACGTGTGCATTTATACAGCCAACCCTTGAACAACAGGGGTTTGAACTGTGCAGGTCTACTCTTTGAATAAATGTATTGGAAAATTTTTTGGAGATTTGCAGCAATTTGAAAAAACATTTTCTGTAGCTGACTTTATTGTGAGAATACAGTATATGATACATATAACATACAAACATGTTAATCGACTGTATTGGTAAGGTTCCTGGTCGACAGCAGGCTACTAGTAGTTAAGTGTTTGGGGAGCCAAAGTTGCACATGTATTTTTGGCTGTGCAGGGCTCAGTGCCCCTAACTCTCGCACTGTTCCAGTGCAACCATAGCACAAGAATTAATGTAAAGCCCGTTAGATACACATAAGGGAAGGGTATGGAGTGTGAAAGAGGAAGTGATTCCAGTTTGGGGATGGGCAAGACTTCACAGGAGAGGGGCCGTGTGAGCTGTTTCTAAAAGAGTGAGTAGGATTTCAACAGAGAAGATGAACAAAGAGGACAGCAGGTTCAAGGGCACTGATTTTGCCTTTTTCAGGTAACTAGAGAGTAGGGTACATATGTGAATGATGCAGAGACATGAGCTTGAAAGGTAAGGAAGGTAGGTGGGTTGAGGGTAGGCTGGGGAGCATTTTGAACGGACTTTATCCTGAAGATGTGGGGGACCCAGAGACGTGTGTAAAGTAGAGGAGAGACAGGGTAGGGACTGTTGGAAAAATGCCTTTAGCAACCAGGAAAGGCATGAGTTAGAAAGGGGGAGCCGAAGGCCTGCTCAGGAGACAGGAGGAGGCAGTTGCAATAGAAAAAAGGAAGGGAAGGATGAATTTGAAGGTAGCCAGGTTTGAACCAAATGCAAACTGGGAGACAGAGGACAGCCTTTGGTTACTTACTCTCTGTTTCTATGCATTTTGCCAAACTGGGGTGAGACCAAAGGTAAATAGCAGCAGTATTTGTATCAATACGTAGGGCTATGAAAACAGGAGAAAACAAAGTGGAGTATAATACGGAAGTAATTGCGTAAGCATCTAAATAAGGACAAGGGTTTTAGGCCTATGAAAGAAATGGGCATCAATTGAAAATGTTAAAGTGTCATCCCACGTCTTTTCACTTTCATGCATTGATGTCTGCACGTGCTGAAGTTAGGAAATGAGCAAAGTCCTTTGCAGTCAGGGAGCCAGTGTTAGGTATCCCTGCCCTGCCCCTGGTCTATGATTCCTTATGCAAGCCACTTGACCTTTCCAGACTGCAGTCCCTTCCATCTTAAGCCAGGATTTATCTGTTGCCCCAGGATCCCTTCCCAGCCTGATATCCTGTGTAGTCTCTGCTAACAGCACTTGAGGCCTTTCCCCTGGGGCATGTCTTTCTGGACACCACTCACCTTTTTCTTCCTGTTCCAAGAAGGGGCACGGCTGACTGAGTTTCTGTAAACCACTCCATGAGTTATATGATTCAGTCCTACATCTGAGGAGATATGTGGCTATAATACTTTAGGGGGGAAGCTTTTAATTAATTCGTGAAGCAATTGGTGGTATACTTTGGCCTTATCTTTTGGCTAATGAGCTAATATAAAGAGCTAGTGAACTCTGAGGGAGGATTATGCATTAATTGGCACTTAACTATAGAACAGAGGCAGAAAGTACTTGACAAAACACCCTCAGATGTGTGTCTGCCCTTGAAGAATACAGCTGTGCTCTAGACGTGATGAGGTGGAGGGTCAAGGTCTGACTCTAAATTACAGAGGCCCTGAAACATGGTCTTGTCACAGCACCCAGCACTGATACCTAGGAACTTACCAGAGAAAAACAGAGCTATGATAGTTTTTTTCATCAAAATCCTTTGGTTGGCACATTCTACATGGGAATCCAAGTTATAATGAAGTAATTTGCAATCATGGATCAGAGCCAGTTGGATGATCTTAAGTACCAGCGTCCACTAGTCTCCACAGCAGTTATAACTGCCCAAGGAGGTAGCTACATCTTCCGAATCTCTATTCAGCCAAGCTCCTAGGAGAAGTGACTATTTCCAAATCTGTAGTGATTTTTTTTATTGCCAGGAAACAAATTAAGCTCTGAGAACTAACAAGTCATGTCCAGAGTACATAGGACCAGGGCAGTCAGACAAGGAAAGGAAGCAAAAGGTATCCATATTGGAAAGGAGGAAATAAAACTATTTGTATTCATAATCTTGTATATAGAAAATCCTAAGGAGTCCACAAAAGAAGTTTTAGAATTAATAAATGAGTTCAGCAAGTTTGCTGGATACAAGAAAATATACCAAAATCAACTGTATTCTATATACTTGCAATGAGCACTCTGAAAATGAAACTAAAGAAACAATCCCATATGCAATAGCATCAAAAAGAATAAAATTTTTATGAATAAATTTAACAAAATAGTATATGACTTACATAGTGAAACCTACAAAACATTATTAAAAGAACTTTCAGAAGACATAAATGAAGATATGGATTGGGTAATTAATAATATTAAAATAGCAATACTCCAATCTACAAATTCAATACATCCCCTATTAAAATCCCAACCCCCCTTTTTGCAGAAATTGACACCTGATTTTTAAAATCATATAGAAATGCAAAGAGCCAGAATAGCTAAATCAAACTGGGAAAGGAAAACAAAGTTGGAGGTCCCACACTTCCCGATTTCAGAAATTATTGCAAAGCTATAGTAATTAATATAATATAGAACTGATAGACAGGTACATCAATGGACTAGAATTGAGAGTCCAAAAATAAACCTGTACATTTGTAATCAACTGATTTTTGACGAAAGTTCAAGAAAACTCAATGGGTAAAGAATGGTCTTTTCAACAAATGATACTGGGATGACTGGATATCCCCATGCAAAAGAATGAAGGTGGACCTCTACTTCACACTATTTATAGAAATTAACTTAAAATGGATCATAAAACCAATGTAAGAGTTAAAACTATAAAACTCTTAAAACATGGGCTTAAACCTTCATGACCTTGGATTAGACAATAATGATTTCTTAGCTATGACACCAGATAGAGAATGGACTTTAACAGAATTAAAGCTTTTGTTCTTTCAAGGAAATTATCAAGAAAGTGAAAAGATAACACAAAGCATGGGAAACAATATTTGCAAGTCATATATCTATCTTATAAGAGTCCAAAATCCAGAATATATAAATCTTACAAGTTGTTAATAAAAAGACAACCCAATCAAAAAATAAGCCAAGGATTTGAATAAACTCCCCCCATCCAAGATACACAAATGACCAATAAACACATGAAAAGATACCCAACATCATTAGTCATTAGGGAAGTGCAAATCAAAACTACAGTGCAATACCCCTTCACACCCAGTAGGATGGCTAAAATAAAAGACATTAGCAGGTGCTGGTGAGGGTGCGGGGTAATGGGAACCCACGTGCATTACTTGTGGATTCGGAAATGGTGCAGCCACTCAGGAAAGTATCAAAATGTTATAAACATGGATTGTTGCTAAATCCATTTATTCAGCTAACTTTTTACTGAGTCCCAACTATGCTTCAGGCACTGTGCCAGTTACTTGGGGTACAAGCAGTTCACAGTCTAGTAAGAGAGAGAGTCTGGGAAGCAGGAAGTTATGGTAAGTGTTAAACCAGAAATATGGCCAGGGAAAATAGAGAAATACCCTTGGAGAAATCTCTTCAGTAACTAATCTCCTTCATCATATCTGTCCCCTCGTCATACAGTATACCTACTCATATTAGCAGGAGTATGGGCTTTGTTGATCATATAAACTTGAACCCCAGGCCTGACTGCTCCTTCTAAGCTGAGTAATATTGGGAAAGTCTCCCACTGCTAAGTCTCTATTTACTCATCGGTAAAATGAGGTTAGTAATTCCTACCCCTCAGAGCTAGCTTGGAGGTTTAATGAAGCCATATGTGTAAAGCATTTAGTACAGTATCAGGCAAAATGATGGGTACTCATTAAATGGGAACTGCTATTAGTACAACAGAAAAGATGCTATTACAAATAGCACTTTAAAAAATTCATGTTCCAGTTGTTTGCTGGAATTTAAAGGGCAGTGAATTTTTGTGTGTTGAATTAGTATCCAATGACCTCTGTTGCTAAATTCATTTATAAATTCCAATTATTTGTTGTTTCTTTGGGGTTTTCAGTGTATATAATATTATTTTGTGAATAAGAAAACTTAGGACTTTTCCAATTTTTAGACCTTTTAGGAAATAGCTCTATTGAGGTATAATTTACAAATAATAAAATTCACTCATTTTAAATACGCCATTTGATGAATTTTGTATTGTTAATTTCTTTCAATGTTTTGTAGTTTTCAGTTTACAGATCCTTCACTTCTCTGATTAAGTTTATTCCTAAGTATTTTATTCTTTTTGATGTTATCATAAAAGAAAATTTTTTTCTTAATTTCCATTTTAGATGGTTCATTGTTAGTTTAAAGAAATGCAACTGATTTGGGAATGGTGATTTTGTATCCTGCAACTTTGCTGAATTATTAATCTTTTAAAATAATGGGTTTTTTTGGCTGTGTTGATTTTCTCTTATATCTATGTTCATTTTCATTGATTTCTGCTCTTACATTTATTATTCCCTTCCTTCAGTTTTCTTTTTATTTAAATCTTTTCTAATTTCTTGTGTTAGAAGTTTAGATTACAAATTTTCAAACTTTCTTCTCTTCTACTATATGTATTGCATATAAAGCTGTAAATTTCCCTCTTGGTATTACTGCTTTGCTACTTCCTATGAGTTTTGACATGTATTTTCATTATTATACAGCTTGAAATAGATTCTAGTTTCCATTGTGGCTACTTCTTTGACTGATGAGTTACTTAGAAGCTTAATTTCCAGTCATTTGGAGATTTTCTCATCTGTGTGCTCTTGCACTTTAATTCATTTCCACAGTGGCCAAGAAACATTATGATTTTAACCCCTTTAAACTTGTGGCTACCATAAACTTCATGGCTAAGAATATAATTTACTTAAGTAAATGTGCCATTGAATCTGTCTTCTGCAGTTGTTGCATACAGTATTCTATGTATATTATTAGGTCGAGGTGATTAGTCCCAATCAAATCCTCTATATCCTTACAATTTTTTTGTCTGATTATTCCATTATGTGTGTTAAAATCTCCAATTATGACTGTAGTTTTGTCTATATCTCCTTTTTATTCTCAACTTTCATTGCTTTTAAAGCTATGTTACTTGATGCATCCATGTTTAGGATAGTGACATCTTTCTGTTGCATTGACTCTTTATCATTGTGAAATGTCTCTAGTTATCTCTCATAATATTTCTTAACATCTACTTATCCAATATTCATATAATGACAAAAACTTTCTTTTTGTTATTTTCATGGTATAAACAATTTACTCTCAACCTGTCTTTGTCCTTTTATTTAAAGTGTATATTTTATAAGAAGCAAATTGCTGGTTTTTTCAGTTGAGTATATTTTTTCTTAAAGCCAATCTGAAAGTTTGGCTTTCAATGAGATTATCTACTATATTTGCATTTAATGTAATTATTAATATAGCTAGGCTTAATTCTGTTATGTATTTGTCCATTCTTTTTTCTTCCATTATATCTTTTTCTCTGCCTTTGTTTTAACTAGTCAAGAATTTTTAAGATTTTGTTTTATCCTTTCTACTAACATTTCTGCTCTTCCTTTTAATATCAACCTTTTAGTGGTTACTGTACAAATACTCAAATCAATCCATTAAAATTTACTTCACCACACTTAAAGTAGTGTATTCCATTAGTGTATTCCATTCCCTTGCCAACTTTTTTGTTATAATTACTATTTTATTTCTACATAAGTGATAAATCCCACAAGCATTATTATCATTGTTGCTTTTAACAGTCAGTAGTCTTTAGGTTTATCCATGTATTTACCATTTTGGAGCTGTTGATTCCTTCTTATAATTGTATACCTCCATATCACATCATTTGCCTTTGAAACTGAAGAACATCTTGTGTTATATTCAACATATTAAATAGCCTTTAGAATTATTTGCAGGGCAATTCTCTACAAACTGAGTAACAAAAACTCAGTTTTTGCTTGTGAGCATCTTTACTTCACATTCCTTTTTAAAGGGCATTCTCCATGGATATAGAATTTTGGATTGACTCTTTTTTCTTTCAGAAAGTTTCAATTCTTTGCCTTGTGTAGCTTTTCTTAAGAAGTCAACATTCATTCTTATCATTGTTTCCTGGAAGGTAATGTGTCTTTTTTTTTTCAGTGCCTACTTTTAAGGTTTTCTCTTTATCTTTGCTTTTTATCAATTTGTGATGTATGTAGGTTTGGTTTCCATTTTATTTATATTGCTGAGGATCACTAAACTCCATAATCTGTGGTATAAATATGTTCCCTCATATTTGGAATATTACTTGCCATTATTTTTTTCAAATTTAGCTTCTTTACCATTCTCTCTTTTGTCCCCTATGGGAGTCTGATTATGTGCATGTTATATCAATGACCATGTCTCAGATCTTTGTTATTTTCTGTTTTGGTTTTTGTATTTTCTCTTTGTGCTTTATTCTGGATATTTCATAGTGACTTCTACTGGCTCACTAGTCCTGTCTGCTGCTGTAACCAGGCCACTGTTAAACCCATCCAATGAGTTCTTAATTTCAGAGTTTGTTTTTGGAAATTCTGGAAGGCTTTTTGGATTTTTCCTTTTTTGATTGTTTCTAATTCTAAATTCCAATATTCCATCTTTTCATCTGGTTTCTTTTTCTCTTTTCAATATATTAATCATAGTTAATCTGAAGTCCCTCTCTGCTAAAATCTAAATCTGGAATCTCTGATCTCCCTCTAATCACTGTTTTATCTCCTACTACTTGGTCACTTTTTACATTTTTTGGGGGGTGGTATATTTAGTAATTTTTTATTATAGGCTACACATTGTAAATGATAGATTTACTCTAGATGGTTATAATATTCTAAAGTGTGTTTAAATTTGTTCAGTCAGCTAAGTTACCAGAAGGTCACTTTGATTTATTAAGACCTGGTTTAGGCTTGTTAGGGAACATCTATTTCAGTGTTCCCCTTACTCCTGCATATGGTTGATAATCTTATGGAATGGCCCTTCTTAGTTGTAGATAAATATTTGGTATTTTCACCTATACCTTCAACTTTGACTTGGCCCAAAATCTAGCATCTCTCTAATCCTATTTAATATTTGGCATTTCTACTCAGTCTCAGCTCTCAGCTTCCCAATATATGCTTTCTCCCAGACTTTTAGGAGACTCACCCTTCACCCAAAAGTTAGCCAAGGATCCAAGAACAACTTTCATGTAGATTTCTGGGTTCCCTTCATGAGGCTCACCTGTCTCTCCCACCCTGCTCCCCAAATCCCAGCCTTGTTAGCTGCATCAGACTTTGATTTATTCCTCATCCCTCTATTGCTCCTTGCTTGAGTTCCTATATTGTTGTTCTCTGAGCCTGGTAACCATTGTTTTATATATTTTGTTGACACATACATATATTATATATAAACATTCATATATACACATGTATATTTTATGTGTGTGTGTGTGTGTATACATATTTTTATTGTTTGCGGCAAGGAAATGTGATACCATCTACTTTGGCAGTCAGAACTGCAAGTTAGCATTTTGCTATTGTGGTTACAGTTACATTTCTTTGAATATTCATTTTAAAAGGCATTCTTTTGGGTTGTTTTTATTTTGATTTTAAGTGTACTTCATGTTGATTTTTTTATTCAGCGATGTTTCCCAACATTCTTATTTAGATGGAAAATGGTTATTTTTTTAGCAGCATGTTTATTAAAGTGTGTATGTTTCAGTTGGACTATTCAGCTTTGGTGCTATTAAGAGATAGCATCTTTGGCATTTTCTTGGGTTTGAAATTTGTTCAGAGTCTGCTCTGGCTTAACCCTATTTTCCTGGTAAGCATAACCCCAGAAACAGTACATCCTGGCAAAACTGACCTGTTGCCCTGGGTGAGTCCTGAAATGGCAGCCACTAGAGTTTAATTCTCTTGGCCTTAAGTTTTTTCTCCTGTGAAAATTCAGCCACTTAAGGGGAAGAATAGCAGAGTAGGGTGTATTAGTCATTCACCTGAGAACAGTTTTTCAGATTCCTTCTTGTAGAGCTGGTTTAATAATAGGAAGATTTTGCGGTTACTCTTTCATGTCTGAGACAGTGAATAAGATCATTCAACATGGGAAAGCACATAAAGAAGAAGAGACAAAAAAGATGAATCTTACCACTGTTGCAATCTTCCCCAAGGAGCTAAGCTCCTTCAGCTTCTTATCTATTTCCTCAAGAAGTTCTTAGTGCAGTTTGATAGATACCATAGTAATACAGTCTGAAATGATAGAAAAAAGCTGATAATGCAGAGTGAGGTATACAATGATAAAGGTAGGCTAGAAGGACACCAGAAATCAGTAACATTGGTTCTTCCTAGGAGAACTCTTGGGTGGCTGGTCATTAAGAATAGAAGAGGGACTTCATTATATACTCTTTGATCCTTCTGAAGCTTGAGCCATATGAATATGTTACTCAAAAAACGATGATCAAGCATATTCATTTATTTTTTATCCCTCCTATAATGTTCTAAAATGACAAAAAGCAATTTTATTTGATTATTCAGTTTATATGAAGTCCTGCCAGAATTCATATGTTGAAACCAATATCCCAGTTTGGAGGTGGGGTCTTTAGGAAGTAATTAGGTCATGCAGACCAGAGGTCATGTAGCCAGAGTTGAAAGTATAATGTCGAATACTGAAATGAGTGTTTATATATCAAATGCAAAGAGGTCAGACCTTCTCCCCATGCTGGGCTCTCACAACACAGGTCATCAAACTTAAATATCTTCTAGAGAGGAGAATAGATGAGTCTTCTCCTGGGAAGCTGACCAACTTGAAAGAGGAAACACCAGGAGCTCTGGTGACATGATAGCTCAGCCAGATGACCCTACAGTAAAGTCTGTGGTGGACTCAGACAGCTCTTGAGTACTTCCTTAATTAAGAGCAGAAACCATTGATTACCAGGCATCTAACTTGAAAGACAGACTGAACTAAATTTGAAGGAAACAGCCTATGCCAGGAGATGAAACTTTTATATACTCCCAAAAAATTCCATGATCATTTATGTTATCAGTGAGACAAAAGAGATATATATATATATTTTTTTGTGAGGGCATCTCTCATATTTATTGAACAAATGGTTGTTAACAACAATAAAATTCTGTATAGGGGAGTCAATGCTCAATGCACAATCATTAATCCACCCCAAGCCTAATTTTCGTCAGTCTCCAATCTTCTGAGGCATAACAAACAAGTTCTTACATGGAGAACAAATTCTTACATAGTGAATAAGTTCTTACATGGTGAACAGTACAAGGGCAGCCATCACAGAAACCTTCGGTTTTGCTCATGCATTATGAACTATAAACAGTCAGTTCAAATATGAATACTCATTTGATTTTTATACTTGATTTATATGTGGATACCACATTTCTCTCTTTATTATTATTATTTTTAATAAAATGCTGAAGTGGTAGGTAGATACAAGATAAAGGTAGAAAACATAGTTTAGTGTTGTAAGAGAGCAAATGTAGATGATCAGGTGTGTGCCTGTAGACTGTGTGTTAATCGGAGCTAGACAAGGGCAATAAAACATCCACGTATGCAGAAGATTTCTCTCAGAACAGGGGGGGTGAGGTTCTAAGCCTCACCTCTGTTGATCCCCAATTTCTCACCTGATGGCCCCCCTGCGACTGTGCCTGTCTTAGGTTGTTCCTCCCTTGAGGAATCTTACCCGTCTCTGGCTAACCAGTCATCTTCCGGGGCCATACAGGGAAATGTAAAGTTGGTAAGTGAGAGAGAAGCCTTATTGTTTGAAATGGTTAGCTTTTTTTTTCTTTGCATATTTATGCCCTGTAGCTTCTATGCCCAGCATTTGTCTTGAGGTATCTTTACCACTTGGAAGAATTATGATACTCGGTAAATTTGATATGAGGCACACATTCTATTTAAGGGTTGTAATTAGGAAGGAAGAAGAAAAGCTATAGAAGTAGCAGGCGGAAGAAAACATGGGAAGATTGATTATTTCTTTGACATATCTTCTTGTAGAGTAACTTCAGCATGTATAGGTTTTAAGCTACTACTTAAATTGCGCACACACATTAACATAATAGGAGTATAGTTACATAACCAAAGCATACCTGTAATTACCAGCCATCTCCAGTGAAACCAAGAAAACCAGTTAGGCACCTTAGGCATTTGCGAAAACTTATCTATGATATGGTGGATATTGTCCAACTGAACTTGAACAGTCTGAGAGAAATGAGACAAATTAAAACAACCCATTCCTGGGGAATGTTCACATCCCATATGTTCTTTTAACAGTAAATAGTCTGTAGTTGTAAGATTTTGGAGCGCTACAATTTGCACTTCTCCTAATTCTTGGTTGAGTTCCAACAGTATAGATCCAGTCAAATTTGTTGTTTTACTGTATGCACAGGCCAGCTTAGATATCTCCTTCCTCATTCCCATGGCAAGTCCAGGAGCTGGTGGGATGAGTGCATCTACAGCTGTAGCAGTGCGTAGATCTTTGTTGGGGTTTTTTGATGATCATCTTCTGGCATGAGTCTTCCAGAGAGTGCTGATGTTGGAAGTTCTTTTTCATATCGTATCTTAGTTCATTTTCGGGATAGCCCAATTAGGCTTTGATCCTCTGTATAAACACAAACAGACCCTTTGCCTACACTTTTATATGCCCTTTATACTCTTGTGTAGAACTCATTGGAAGTTACCACACAGGAACTTCCGTTTTTATTTTTCTTTGGTATCACTAATCTACACTTACATGACGAATATTATGTTTACTAGGCTCTCCCCTATACCAGGTCCCCCCTATAAACCCCTTTACAGTCACTGTCCATCAGCATAGCAAAATGTTGTAGAATCACTACTTGCCTTCTCTGTGCTGTACAACCCTCCCTTTTCTCCTACCCCCCCATGCATGCTAATCTTAATACCCCCCTACTTCTACCCCCCCTTATCCCTCCCTACCCACCCATCCTCCCCAGTCCCTTTCCCTTTGGTACCTGTTAGTCCATTCTTGAGTTCTGTGATTCTGCTGCTGTTTTGTTCCTTCAGTTTTTCCTTTGTTCTTATATTCCACAGATAAGTGAAATCATTTGGTATTTCTCTTTCTCCGCTTGGCTTGTTTCACTGAGCATAATACCCTCCAGCTCTATCCATGTTGCTGCAAATGATTGGATTTGCCGTTTTCTTATGGCTGAGTAGTATTCCATTGTGTATATGTACCACATCTTCTTTATCCATTCATCTATTGATGGACATTTAGGTTGCTTCCAATTCTTGGCTATTGTAAATAGTGCTGCAATAAACATAGGGGTGCATCTGTCTTTCTCAAACTTGATTGCTGCGTTCTTAGGGTAAATTCCTAGGAGTGCAATTCCTGGGTCAAATGGTAAGTCTGTTTTGAGCATTTTGATGTACCTCCATACTGCTTTCCACAATGGTTGAACAAGTTTATATTCCCACCAGCAGTGTAGGAGGGTTCCCCTTTCTCCACAGCCTCGCCAACATTTGTTGTTGTTTGTCTTTTGGATGGCAGCCATCCTTACTGGTGTGAGGTGATACCTCATTGTAGTTTTAATTTGCATTTCTCTGATAATTAGCGATGTGGAGCATCTTTTCATGTGTCTGTTGGCCATCTGTATTTCTTTTTTGGAGAACTGTCTGTTCAGTTCCTCTGCCCATTTTTTAATTGGGTTATTTGTTTTTTGTTTGTTGAGGCATGTGAGCTCTTTATATATTCTGGACGTCAAGCCTTTATCGGATGTGTCATTTTCAAATATATTCTCCCATACTGTAGGGATCCTTTTTGTTCTATTGATTGTGTCCTTTGCTGTACAGAAGCTTTTCAGCTTAATATAGTCCCACTTACTCATTTTTGCTGTTGTTTTCCTTGCCCGGGGAGATATGTTCAAGAAGAGGTCACTCATGTTTATGTCTAAGAGGTTTTTGCCTATGTTTTCTTCCAAGAGTTTAATGGTTTCATGGCTTACATTCAGGTCTTTGATCCATTTTGAGTTTACTTTTGTATATGGGGTTAGACAATGGTCCAGTTTCATTCTCCTACATGTAGCTGTCCAGTTTTGCCAGCACCACCTGTTGAAGAGACTGTCATTTCGCCATTGTATGTCCATGGCTCCTTTATCAAATATTAATTGGCCATATATGTCTGGGTTAATGTCTGGATTCTCTAGTCTGTTCCATTGGTCTGTGGCTCTACTCTTGTGCCAGTACCAAATTGTCTTGATTACTATGGCTTTATAGTAGAGCTTGAAGTTGGGGAGTGAGATCCCCCCTACTTTATTCTTCTTTCTCAGGATTGCTTTGGCTATTCGGGGTCTTTGGTGTTTCCATATGAATTTTTGAATTATTTGTTCCAGTTCATTGAAGAATGTTGCTGGTAGTTTCATAGGGATTGCATCAAATCTGTATATTGCTTAGGGCAGGATGGCCATTTTGACGATATTAATTCTTCCTAGCCACGAGCATGGGATGAGTTTCCATCTGTTAGTGTCCCCTTTAATTTCTCTTAAGAGTGACTTGTAGTTTTCAGAGTATAAGTCTTTCACTTCCTTGGTTAGGTTTATTTCTAGGTATTTTATTTTTTTTGATGCAATTGTGAATGGAGTTGTTTTCCTGATTTCTCTTTCTGTTGGTTCATTGTTAGTGTATAGGAAAGCCACAGATTTCTGTGTGTTGATTTTGTATCCTGCAACTTTGCTGTATTCCGATATCAGTTCTAGTAGTTTTGGGGTGGAGTTTGTAGGGTTTTTTATGTACAGTATCATGTCATCTGCAAATAGTGACAGTTTAACTTCTTCTTTACCAATCTGGATTCCTTGTATTTCTTTGTTTTGTCTGATTGCCGTGGCTAGGACCTCCAGTACTATGTTAAATAACAGTGGGGAGAGTGGGCATCCCTGTCTAGTTCCCGATCTCAGAGGAAATGCTTTCAGCTTCTCGCTGTTTAGTATAATGTTGGCTGTGGGTTTTTCATAGATGGCCTTTATTATGTTGAGGTACTTGCCCTCTATTCCCATTTTGCTGAGAGTTTTTATCATGAATGGATGTTGAACTTTGTCAAATGCTTTTTCAGCATCTATGGAGATGATCATGTGGTTTTTGTCTTTTTGTTGATGTGGTGGATGATGTTGATGGACTTTCGAATGTTGTACCATCCTTGCATCCCTGGGATGAATCCCACTTGGTCATGGTGTACGATAGTTTTGATGTATTTTTGAATTCGGTTTGCTAAAATTTTGTTGAGTATTTTAGCGTCTACGTTCATCAGGGATATTGGTCTGTAGTTTTCTTTTTTGGTGGGGTCTTTGCCTGGTTTTGGTATTAGGGTGATGTTAGCTTCATAGAATGAGTTTGGGAGTATCCCCTCCTCTTCTATTTCTTGGAAAACTTTAAGGAGAATGGGTATTATGTCTTCCCTGTATGTCTGATAAAATTCCGAGGTAAATCCATCTGGCCCGGGGGTTTTGTTCTTGGGTAGTTTTTTGATTACCGCTTCAATTTCGTTGCTGGTAATTGGTCTGTTTAGATTTTCTGTTTCTTTCTGGGTCAGTCTTGGAAGGTTGTATTTTTCTAGGAAGTTGTCCATTTCTCCTAGGTTTCCCAGCTTGTTAGCATATAGGTTTTCATAGTATTCTCCAATAATTCTTTGTATTTCTGTGGGGTCCGTCGTGATTTTTCCTTTCTCGTTTCTGATACTGTTGATTTGTGTTGACTCTCTTTTCTTCTTAATAAGTCTGGCTAGAGGCTTATCTATTTTGTTTATTTTCTCGAAGAACCAGCTCTTGGTTTCATTGATTTTTGCTATTGTTTTATTCTTCTCAATTTTATTTATTTCTTCTCTGATCTTTATTATGTCCCTCCTTCTGCTGACCTTAGGCCTCATTTGTTCTCCTTTTTCCAATTTCGATAATTGTGACATTAGACCATTCATTTGGGATTGTTCTTCCTTTTTTAAATATGCTTGGATTGCTATATACTTTCCTCTTAAGACTGCTTTTGCTGCATCCCACAGAAGTTGGGGCTTAGTGTTGTTGTCATTTTTTTCCATATATTGCTGGATCTCCATTTTGATTTGGTCATTGATCCATTGATTATTTAGGAGCGTGTTGTTAAGCCTCCATGTGTTTGTGAGCCTCTTTGCTTTCTTTGTACAGTTTATTTCTAGTTTTATGCCTTTGTGGTCTGAAAAGTTGGTTGGTAGGATTTCAATCTTTTGGAATTTTCTGAGGCTCTTTTTGTGGCCTAGTATGTGGTCTATTCTGGAGAATGTTCCATGTGCACTTGAGAAGAATGTATATCCTGTTGCTTTTGGATGTAGAGTTCTGTAGATGTCTGTTAGGTCCATCAGTTCTAGTGTGTTGTTCTGTGCTTCCGTGTCCTTACTTATTTTCTGCCTGGTGGATCTATCCTTTGGGGTGAGTGGTGTGTTGAAGTCTCCTAGAATGAATGTATTGCAGTCTATTTCCCCCTTTACTTCTGTTAGTATTTGTTTCACATATGCTGGTGCTCCTGTGTTGGGTGCATATATATTTAGAATGGTTATATCCTCTTGTTGGACTGAGCCCTTTATCATTATGTAGTGTCCTTCTTTATCTCTTGTTACTTTCTTTGTTTTGAAGTCTATTTTGTCTGATATTAGTACTCCAACCCCTGCTTTCTTCTCGCTGTTGTTTGCCTGAAATGTGTTTTTCCATCCCTTGACTTTTTGTCTGTACATGTCTTTGGGTTTGAGGTGAGTTTCTTGTAAGCAGCTTATAGATGGGTCTTGCTTTTTTATCCATTCTATTACTCTATGTCTTTTGATTGGTACATTCAGCCCATTAACATTTAGGGTGACTATTAAAAGATATGTACTTATTGCCATTGCAGGCTTTAAATTTGTGGTTACCAAAGGTTCAAGGTTAGCCTCTTTAGTATCTTACCAAAAGAGATATTATATTCATGAAATAAGTATTTATTATTCATGAAATAAGAAAAAAGTCTATAAAAAGAGATATTAGGTAATTAAAAAGAGCTCTAGAAGTTAAAATATAAGTTTAAAATTCAGTAGAAGAATTACACAATGAAATTCAGAATATATTCCAGAAACTAAAACAAAAAGACAAAGAAATGAAAAAGAAAAAATACGCAAATTAATATATTGTTCTAAGAGTGCCAACATCCTAATAATAGGTTGCAGAAAGAAAAACAGAGGAATCCAGAAAAAATAAAGAAAGCATTAAAGAAAATTTCCTGAAACAGAGATAGAAGTTTTTAGATTGGAAGGGTCTACTGACCTCCCAAAACAGTGAATGACAATAGACCATCACCAAGGCCCATCATAGTGAAATTTCAGAACAGTGGGTCAAAAAATACCTACAGCTGAAAGAAAGGTAGAAATAGGGTCATATATAATCAAAAGTCAGAATGGTTTTTGATTTCTCAGTAACTGTACTGGAAACCAGAAGTCAGCGGAACAATGCTTCCAAACCATGAGGGAAAATTATTCCTGATCTACAATTCTGTACCCAACCAAGCTGTTAGAATAAAGATATTTTTAGATACTCAAGATCTCAAAAAATTTACCTTGTATTCACCCTTTTTGATGGAACCAATGAAAAATGAACTCAAGAAAAAAAAATAATAAGAAGAAAGAGGAAGATGTGGGATATGGGAAATGGGGTTTGGTACACAGGAAAGAATTAAAGGAATCCTCAGAGTAATGGCAAAGGGAAATCCTAGGACAACAGTTGTGCCTGAAGCACTGAGGGCAACTAGAACAGATTGAATCCGTGCAGATGGCTCCAGCACAAATTTTCTTAAGGAAGTGAAATTGCTTGACTATCTCATGTGAGCATTTATTTAGGAGATTTAGACAATTGGTAGAAAATTTGGATTAAATAATAAATAAATACTTGGGAATGGAGTTAAACAAGCAAAAAAAAGACAATTGCTAATTCCAGGGAAAACAGTGTCGTAAAAGAAATAAAAAGTAATCCTGGTACATCACACAGCTCACCTAGATATTACAATCAAATATTGATCTAATTGGAATTACAGCTATGTCAAAAAGATGAAAGGCCAGGAAGGTAAAGAGTAATTTGTGATTGTGGGAGAGGAGGCTAAATCCTTATTTAGCAAAATGGGAAGTAGATATATAATGCTTAAACCTGACAGAAAAAAATCAGGAAGAAACAATATAGACATTAAAGATTTTGTGCTCAATTTCAAAGTTTGAGGGGGACAGCAGTCCCCCTCACCGAGCAGTTCTCCAACACCAGCTGGGTGTCCTACGATTCACTTCTGACACGGTTTACCCAGAGGTACTGTCAGACTCCAAGGTTAAGAGCTCAGCCCCATAAGACTGCCTTCCATGTCAGGCACCAAGGCAAGTCCATGTTGTTATCTGTACTGTTTGCTGAGTGGCTATGAATCTGATATTCCCATGACCCCCTTCTTGGATTCAGTTAATTTGGTAGAGTGGCTCACAGGACTCAGGAAAATAGTTTACTAGATTACCCAGTTTATTACAAAGGATATTAAAGGATACAAATCAATAGCCAGATGAAGAGACTCATAGGGTGAAGTCCTGAACCAAGGTGCTTCTGTTCTTGAAGAGTTTGGAACCCAGTGAGGAGGCATGTGGACGCTCTGAACCCACCCCCGCTTTGGGCTTCTTACGGAGGCTTCATTGCATAGGCATGTTGATTAAATCGTTGGTCATCAGTGACTGATATAATCTCCATTTATCCCTGCCTGGAATTCAGGGGGTAGGTCTGAAAGTTCCAACCGTCTATCCATGGTTAGTTTTTAAGAATGAGTAGTTCTGTAGGCCTAGGGAACAGACGGCTGTGCTGGCAGGTCGAGGGAACCAAGACTGGCAATAAGTAGAGTGGGTGTAGCCTGGCCTCTGAAGGAAGCTTCAGAAGTGGGGTATAGTCACACCCACGCATTGGCTTCTCTCCCTTTGGTGTCTGTATATTGTTTAAAAGTTAAGATACGGCCCTCTTGTTACTATTATAATAACAGGATTACTTAAACTTATTTCAAAGGGAAAAAAATGAACTGTTGTTGAAATGACCTTTGCAGTTAAGTTTGTTAAAAAGGCAGTGGCAGTCCCAGGTCCTTCCCTGGACTTAGTAAGAATGTTTTAACCAACAGTCTCAGCTCTCAAGAATCCTTTCAAGACAGTAGACTGCAAAGGAAATAGGCACTTTGCAAGAATTTGGGAAATTCAGATGCCTTCAAGATCCAAAAGCCCCTAGGGCCAGAAAAAGGACTCCATGGGCACGTGTGTACCCTAGGCAAGTGAATATCTGGGTGAGTGGTCAGGTAGCTAAGTGCTAGTTGTAGGCCTTTTGTACCAGGGTCACTTCCAACTGCTGACTGCCCTCAGGAAGCATTTGGAATGCTGGAAAGCATGTGCTATGGCAGTAAGATCTGGATTTACTCCTGGCTCTGCCATCCTTTTGACTTCAGCCAAGTCACTAACCTCTTTGAGAGTAAGACAAGGACAATAATAATTATAGGGTGATTACAGGTGTCAGGTAAAATAATGTATTTGAGAATGCTTTGTAAACAGAAAATTTCTATTACAAATCTTGGTTTCAGTTAGTGAGTTTCTTTACCTGTTGAAATTTCTCTACAATTGTACCTTCTATCCCTGGTATAGTGATTATTCTTGTTTCTGGGTAGGCTTATATATTTTAGTTAAGGTAGTGGTACCCAAAAATATGTAAGTTCAAACAAGAAAGAAATGTGTTTCTCTCTCGTGTAACAGTCTAGGTCCATGCCATCCAATATGGTAGCCACTAGGTACATAGAACTGTTTATATTTAAATCAATTAAAATTATATAAAGTTAAAAATTTAGTTCCTCAGTTGTCCTGGCCATATTTCACATGCTCACTAGCCGCTTGACTCGAGGCTGTTGTACTGAACAGCACATGCAGAACATTTCCATCATCACAGCAAGTTCTGTAGGGCAGCCGTGATCTAGAGGAATGAATGGTTCAGAACTTGAAGGGTGGCTGAGCCCTACAAGGTCATCCATGGACCTGAGTTTCTTAAATATTACTCTCTGCCATCCCATTGGTAAGGCTTCATAACATTTTTGGTGCCATGGATCCTTTGGCAGTATGACAAAACCTATAGGCCACAGGGTAATGTTTTTAAATGTGTAAGATAAAATACATAGAATTAACAAAGGAAAGTATGTTAAAATAGAATTATCAAAGCATTAAAAAGCAAAACTCATGATATAACAATGCGTGCTTCATTAATACATCAAATAATGATCTAGAGGCAAGTCTAGTGGCTCCTGCAATTTCAAAGTAGTGATGAGTTTATGTGATATTTCAAGATAATCCATAGCAAGTGTCATGTGGTGTGAAAACACCTGTAATTCAGTTGGTGACATACTGATGGATACTGCTGATATTACTGTGGTTTGTTGCCTACCTGAGAACTGAAGGAAATGCTAAATTTCAGAAAGAGGTTAGAGAAAATAAACGTTAAAAAAATTTTTTTTTCTCCATCCAAGTTTACAGACCAACATTACTATTTATGGACTCCTTGAGAGTCTGTGGACTCCAGAGTTAAGAAGCCCCCCTGGGTGTTGTCAAAGCTGGCTCAGCAATTCAAGGCCACCAAGAGGGTGTGGAGGGCAAATGATTTTCCTTTTCAAGGACACAACCTGGAAGTTGCTCCCATCCCTTTGGCCAGCAGTTAGTCACACGGCTGCCTGTAGTATAAGGCCGGCCGGGAAATGTAGTCTCCAGGGCAGCCCTGTCCCTTGTTAGTGAAAAACTGGGAGTTATAGCAGTAAAAGGAAGAAGGGAGGAATGGGTATTAGGATAAATAGCAGTCTCTGCCACACCTTGGTTTATCACTATGGAATTGAAACAGAAAGTGTTGTTTTTTTTTAAATGTGCTGTTTTTTCTGTGACACTTTGTACACTTTTGGGTCCAAGTCAGATATGCCAGGAAGAGTTTCACTCTTAACAGCTGTGGACAGGCTCCCACAGTGTGACCAGTTCCTAAGGTACACAGTGTCTAAGGAATATAGCATATTTTCAGTTAATATTCCCCAGTTCTGTGCATATGCCTGTGGTTGCTAGTTGCTGGCTGTGTTATTAGCACAGAGCCAACATTTCTGGCAGTGACACAAGTGTGTTTGTTTCTTACTAAAACCAAAGTCAGTATGCCATGGTCTGCATTTACAGGCTTGTAACAAATTAGGTGTCTGCTCCTGTCACCAATGACCAGTATTCTATGTGCAGAGAGCGTGAGGTAGAAGGAGGCAGGCTTTTGCCACAAACAGATCCCTTGAGCAAATGGCCTTTGAAGTTTAAAATAACAACCCCTTGGGTTGTACAGGCCTTTAACTTCTCAGTTTTAAGTACCTTAATCCTTCTTATTTTATTAAAGTACCCAGACCATGGGAGGTTTTATTTCTTTTTTGTCTTTTTTCCACATTAGTTAAATAAATAGCAATTATGATGCAGCACCACATGGCTTATACACGGAGGTTTGAACAGGCATATTTAGAGGCAAAGTTGGTTGGCTTCTGCTGGCTGGAGGGAGACAGAGCTGTTCCAAGCCCAGATAGCACTTAAAGGGCCAGGCCTTTTCTCTATCCAGGGAGATGTCTTCTGTTGCAACATGATGTTCAGTGTCATTTTCCTGAAAGTCCTGGATTGTGAGCTCCTGAGCAGCAAGCACTGGGGGCTTTGTCACCCCCACGAAGCCTGGAACAATTCTTTATAGATTATAGGCCCTGGACATGTGTTTGCTGACAAACTATTCTATTTTATTATGAGCATTTATAGTGACCTTTTAAGTAAGTGGCATTTTAAAGTCTGCTGAATGAAGGGTGGTTTTGATTTAGTCTTAGGGTCACCATTGTTTTCGTTTGCTGTTTTGGCCACCCATCCCCATCCATTTCTAGATTTCAAATGTGATCCGATAGGAAAATATGACTCCCTTAATTGAATTCATTTAGAGCCAACTTTTCAGGAACCTATCTATTTTTGGAAAGTAAGATCCACTTGCAAGTTTACAGTTTGGTGCCAGCACTCAAATGTTCCCTGACTCAGTTGCTCCAGGGTTGTCTCAAATATCTTCCCATAAATCAGGCAGCCAGTGCCCCACACTTGGGAGGATTACTTAGTGGGTCTTGTGATTCAGCCCAGGATCCTGATAGTGCTCTTGGATGGGTGATATAAATAGGCCAGGATTTGCCAATGGCTATTTTTATAAGGGAAGCTTTCTAAGTTGATTTCTTTGAAACCCAGAATGACTTCCTCCCTCTGGCTTCTCCTGTTTTCCTACACCACTGTGGAGCTCCTCTCATCCTCTGCCTGCCTGTCTTTCCCCCTCCCCCGCCAGCCGGGGATGTCTGCAGAAATTAGGAGAAAGGTGCATGCCTGAAACAAGAGTTGCTTGCAATTGTGTACCTTCACCTGCTTTTCAGGATCATCTTTCTTTCATCCTGCCCAAGAACACACCCACCCCACCCATCAGGCTACAGGATCTCTGAGACCAACTGCCTTGTCTGAAACAGATATCCCCTGGCTCTCAAGTAGAACAATTCCCTACATTCGTACCTGAATGTATATTTTACAGTATTACCTCTTGTTTTTCTGTGTAGGTTTGACCCTGTCCCAGGTTTAAAAAACAAATCCTGAGTAGAGTTACTGCTAACGAACCAAACTGCCCCATTTGAGAGCCCCACTCCTTCTCCCTAGGCCCCAACCCCACTTGTGCCCAGTCTAACGTCCCCACCGCAAGTGATGCAGACACTGGGGCGGGACGCTCCCTGCCCCCCAGTCCACATCCACTGTGGTTTTGTGCACAGTCAGCCTGGAGAGGCTTGCCTTGGAGCTCAGCCCTTTCTTTGCATCCTTTTCCCAGGTTTTCATGCTGAAAACAGCACATTCTCAACAGGAAACAAAACTTGATTTTGCCCTCTGTTTCATCTTGTGTTTTTGACCATGCTGTTCTTGGCAGTCAAACTTCCAGGCTTGGGGGTAGAATTGATAGCTTAGAGTATAAATGTTAAATTGGCCATCAGTGTGCCCTTTGAAGTTCCTAACTCCCTTGGATAATTCACCGGCATCTGTGGCTTCACCCACCCAGTGCTCTTGAGTGTCTCCTTAACTTTGTAACTAACTGGCTTACCTCTTGGAGCTCCCCCACCCCAACCTCACCACCGCCCCAGCCAGGCCTGAATGCTGGTGCCCTTTCTCACTCCCTGGATCAGGTACTAGAATTAAAAGAGGCTGTTTTCAATCTGTAAGTTCCACCCCAGGAATAAGGGCCCCAGAGCCTGGTACTGTGCTCTGACTGCAGGGACCACAAAACCAGGTCACAGTAATGTCCATCCACGCTCTGAGCCGTGGTTCTGCCTTTACATGGGACTAATGTTCCATCTCAGAAAAACTGTGAGGACCAAATGAAATAAAGTGTTAATACTGGAAATGCTTTATGAGAAGTAGAGAGCATAAAAACAGCAAGAATAAAAATTGTAGGTACTATTTCATAAGCATCTATTATGTCCCAGGTACTGGTGCTTCATGAGAACTACCTCATTTAAGCCAGACAGCTGTTCTATAAAAGTATTAGTATGCCCATTTTACAGAAAGGAAAGTGAGACTCAAAGAGATGAAGTTATTGGTCAGGACCACATACCTAGGGAAAGTGGTAGAATCAAAATTTGTGTCTGGCCAGTGTGACTTTAAGGCCCACACTCTCATCTATTAAGCAGAATATTTTCCTTCCATTTCAAGGCTGGTGAGAGAAGCAAAATTAACCTTGAAGATGGGCATTTATAGTTCTTTTCCTTGAGATTCCCATTTCACCTTCCATTTTCGGATCAACAAGCAGTTTCCTGTGCTGAGGCCGAGGCCTTATTCCCCTCATTAGTGATTTTCCCACTGGAGAGGGAGACAGATGTGGCTGCCTGTTCCAGGAGACTGTATCCCCTCGTCACCCTCAGTGACCTACCCCAGGGCACTGGCTGTACATTAGCTGGCTGAACAGTGACTCTGCCATCTGAGCCACCAGCTGAAAGACAATGAAGGCTTAGAAAGTGCCCACTGCATCTCTGTTTCTGTGGCTGACAGTGGATTGAGTGGGGCATTTAGGACCACTCTGCTTTTGAAAGCCCTTGGGCAGGTGTGAGTTCACCATGCTCCTGGCATGGCAAGCCCATGGCTAACCACTGGAGAATAAGACAGCCAAGGCCTGGGTCCTCTGCAGAGCCACCAGCTATAGAGAAGGCAGGACAGGCACTGTGACTAATTTGTGTGTATTTGGCAGCATTGAGTTAAAGGCATAAATGAAGAGAATTCAGAGAAGGGAGAGGTTCATGCAGGCCTTGGGGAAGCTTCCATGAAAGAAAATTTGATCTGGGCACTGGTGTATAAGGAAGAATAGGTGAGAAGAGAGCAGAATGTTCCAAATGAGAGAGACAGCCTCTTGTGTCTGGTTAGGGTTCAAGAAATGCTTCGTTCCCGAGAGGATTTGATATAAATTGCATTTTAATCTGAATTCAAGAAAAGGCACATGATAAAACTTGCTGCTTTTCAGAGCGTGCATGTCTTTACTGAGAAATGGTGCAATTCTATTCAACATGGCTTAACTGTATCATTATGTTAAAGACACTTTCCCAGCGGCAATGAGGGAATCTAAAGTGAGCAAGATTGTGGTGGTGGTGGTTACACATCTCCGTGTGTTAAAACTCACAGAATTTTTCATCCGAAAAGAGTCAGTTTTTTTTTTAAACCATATGTAAATTTTAAAAATAATTTTTTTTAAAGCATGTAAGATGGGCTCTTCCCCTCAAAGAGTGCAGAGCTTAGTGAGAGATAAGATAGTAAGCTGGTTTGCACGGTTAAATCCGGGCATGCCACAGGAGAGGCTGAGCAAAAGAATGCTGGGGACTTGAAGCCAGCACAGAGCACCGCTGGCTGTGGGAAACGGAGACCTAAGCCATCCTGATGGTTGGGCGCATTATGCAGTGAAATCTAAGAATGCGGAACGGCCAGAATAAGGGCAGGGGAGCAGGGAGGGGTGTTCGGGAACAGTTCACATTCCCATTTGGTGTTGTAACACAGGACATAATTCCTATGTGGTTGGTTGTCTGTTGAACAGCAGCTCCGTGCCAACCACTGTGTTAGGTGCTGGAGTCCCCACCTACATCCCCATCCCACCAGAGAAGATACATGGGTGGCAAAACAAGCATATGAAAAGATGCTCCACTTCTTTTTTTTTTGGTTATGAGGGGATTACAAATTAATGCAATACTGAGCTAGCGCGACACATGCATTGGGGTGGCCCCAGTCCAAAGCACTGACACCACTAAATGCTGGAGACTATGGAGCAGCAGGAACTCGCATTCCCACCGGTATGAAGGCAAAATGGCACAGCCCCTTCGGGAGACAAATGTGGTGGTTTCTTACAAAACCCAGCATGCTCTTACCATCCTTCTAGCAACCATACTCCCTGGTGTGTTTGCCTAAGTGAGTTCAAAACTTATGCCACACAAACACCTCCACGCAGGTATTTATAGCAACTTGACTCATAATTGCCAAAACTTGGAAACACCAAGATGTGCTTCAGTAGGTGAACAGATAAACTATGGTAACTTCAGACAATGGAAAATTATTTAGCACTAAAAAAAAAGCTATTAAGCCATGAAAAGACATGGGGGAAACAAAAGTGCATATTCCTAAGTGATAGGAGCCCATCTGAAAAGGCTACCAGCTGTATGATCCCCACCATGTGACAGTCTGGAAAAGGCAAAATCATGGATACAGTAAAAGATCAGTGGTTGCCAGAGTCTAGGGGACAGAGAGGACAAACAGGCAGAGCACAGAGGTTTAGGGTAGTGGAGGAAAAAAAAGACTGTCCATCCTGAAGGATGTCAGGTCCACCTGGAGGAGACAGACACACAGATCAGAGAAAGATGGAGGAAGCGTGAATTACTCCTCTGTACTCAGATAAAGCCAAAGGAGGGAACTGACTGGCCGCAGGGGCTGCCCTGGTGGCTTCCTGGGGGAAGAGGCACATCTAAGGTGGGTCTGGAAAGAGCTGCAAACAGAAAGCAAGCAAGAACATTCCAGGCCACAGGAACTGTGCATTGAAAGACCCAGAGGTGGGAGAGGATGAGGACCCATCTGTGCCTGGAGAGCAGCTCCGCAGAGCCGGGAGGCTAAGGCCGGGACAGGCTGGGTCACGCAGGGCTTGGCGAGACACGGGGAGCCAGAGAGACTTCACGCTGAGAGCGCTCAGAGAGCCCAGGGTCTGGAGCAGGGAGACGTGCTCAGTTCCCTGCCTTAGAAAGATGGCCACAGGAGAACAGCAGCTTGGCTAAGAGCAGGCTAAGAAGACAAGGATGAATTGAGAAGGTAGGAATTACAGGCCCCTGTGACTGGTGGGATGTGGGTGAGGGAGAAGGAGGATTATGGGCCTTCCCTGGGTTTGCTTCTGATTCAGACAGTCAGTAGGGGAGGGAGCGGGGGAGCGCACGTTCATCAGGAGAAGGATGAGGACCTGCGAGAGGAGGGTTAGGAAGTAAAGCCAGAAAGGGCGATTGGAACAACGCTCTGAGTTCTGAGCGCCAGTGTAAAAACTTCGTAGTGCAAACCCAGGGAAAGCGTACTCTTGTTGCAAATCATTGTTTAGTGACTGCTCTTGTGTTTGATACATCAGATTTCAGCCAGAACCTCGAATATAGATGGACATCTGGGAATTGTGAGATTCTAGATTAAACATTTGACAGCCTTTGCCTTCCCAAAGTGGCCCATAACCAAACTGACAGCCGGGGACTTGCTGAAGCATGGAGAGAGCCCTGACATGAGCCTCAAAGCCAATGTAGATATTAAAGGAGAATAGCTTTTATTGAATTTTAACAATTATTTCTTAAAGTATTGGATTCAGTAAACAATAGGAACAACCTTAATCCTTCTTGACCTCAGTTTTCTCATCTGGTAAATGAAGAAAAGACCTCATGATCTCAGAGTTCCCTTCCAGCTCTGAAATTCTAGCCTAATAAAATTTTTCATCAAGATTACAAAAAAAAAAAAAAAAACATACAAAAACAAAACTCTACTTAATGTGAATAAACACAGAGTACAGCAATAACCCTTCTTGAGCTTCAAACATTTTTTTAATACAAAATTTTAATTTTGAAACCCCAACTTGCCAGATTTCCCAGAGTGTAAATCCCCTGACCTATTATTGTTTGAAAATACTGGAGCCTCTGAAGCTCTGACCTTATCTGGAAGGAAGAAAGGAGAAAAGGGAAGAAAGATAAAGGAAGAGAGGGTGAGACAAAGGGACAGAAAGGAGTTTCTGTTCCATGTTTCCAGTAGTGAATTGCCTGTATTGATACTATGAAAAGCTCCCAGCTCTCGTGTCATATAAGGAACTGGGTACAATCATAGCCCCCATTTTAATGATGAAGAAATAAGCAAATGAAGGTAATTATTTCCGGTCCTGTGTTTCTTTGGTAAAATATATCCAGATAGTGAATCTTCTTTTTTTTTTAATTAAGGTATGATTGATAAACGCTCTTATGAAGGTTTCACATGAAAAAACAACGTGGTAACTACATTTACCTTAATACTACATATTAAGTCCCCACCCATACCCCAATGCAGTCACTGTTCATTGTGCAGCAAGATGCCACAGATCCACAGATAGTGAATCTTACTCAGATTTTGTTCTGCTGCTCATCTTAGAACTGACTTGAGAAGCGATCGGCTAATTCTCCTCAGGTGCAGTGGGATAAAACGGGTACAGCTGTCTCGCGTTGACGCTCAAGGCACTATTTGCTATTATCATTGAAGTTGGGCGGTGAGAGTAGTTTTCAGACAACCTTAAATGTTTTTTACTTCAACCCAATTATCTTGATTTTCTCTTTCCTCTCCCCACTTTCAGATAATGCTACATCTTTTTTTGGCATTTCAAAATGGAAATCATTTTGGGGCCACGTTTACTGTTTGAGGCTGCACTGGCCTTGCAGTGAGTTCACTTAATTTTCATAAGAATCTTGAAGAGCTGGAAACAGAGGCTCAGCAAAAATCAGTAAACTTAGCCAGTCAGACAGCTATAAAGAGGCAGAGCTAGGATTTGAACCCACCTCAGGCAGACCCCTCGCCCCCCAGCTCCTCTTCTGAGCATGCTAATCTGCCATGCCTGGGGACCCCTTCTCCTGCAGTATTCTAGCCGAGAACTAGCATGTCTGAAATGCCACTGTCTTCCTTGTTTGCTCATTCAATAAACAAGGGGTGTTGACACATCCACCCACTTTGATGGGACATTTTAAGGAGTAAAGTAGAGTCCTTGTAATGGTTTAACTTACAGCTTGGCAGTAAGTGCCTGCCCAGCAGTAGCCCTTGTGGCTATGAACAGTGTCTGCTGTGCCACACCGGACGGGCTGAGCACCAGGTGTGAGCAGACACATCCCCGCCCAGAGGAGCTCACAGGCTGACAGAGGGAAAGGCCACCAAACAAACACCATGCCTATGGTGAAAGCAGGACCTCAACCCACAGACTCTATGCCTCTGAGTGGCCCTCTCCCCTTGCAGTGGAGGTTACAGTGACCTGACTGGCATTGTCATGGAAATCTGTGGGTCTGGGCCTCAGCTGGTGGGTAACCACCAGTGTGTCTGGGCTGTGGTTTTTCCCTCTTATTTTAAAATGTCAGCATTAAGTAGGAGCCTTGGCCTTCCTCTGCCTCCCGTCTTCTCTGCTGTCACCCTGAGAACTAGGCACAGATAGTTGTGAGTCCTCAGCAAGGGGTCAACGTCCTGCAAGCAAGGGAGCATTCTCTAGCACTTCAGCCTGCTGTGCTGGCGTAATGGGAGGTAGCTGTCGTTCGGGGCCACACCTGGGGACCTGAGCGGGAGGAGAGTGGAGCAGACAGCTGCCAACTGTCGGGCCACACTTGCCTTTTCTGGAGCACAGGGATGACAGTAAAAATGTCTGCCTGATGGGTGTGGGGGTTTAGTCCCAGCAGATCACGAGATAACGGGTGTAACATAATTCGTAAAGCAGCAAGCAGAAGTTAGTTGCCATTAGTAATAATGAGCTGGGAAGGTCAGGAACTCATGAAACAGCCAGACGTATGGAATGCAGGTCGTACGCACCTGCCGTGTGCTGGAAATCAGTGTGGCAGGGACCAGCTTGGGCAAGGGTGGCTAAGAGATGTGTCACAGAGCTGGTGACTCATGAACTTGGAGATTATGGCCATGTTGTTGGGGAGAACAGGCGGACAATGTAGACTGGGGGAAAGGCACCCAGAATGGCAGGATAGGGGGAAGGAGCAAGCTGCTTGAGGGACAGTGAAGACCCCTTGCCCAGAAGGTCTCTTTCTAATCTGCTTTGAGGGCCTGCCACAGGATCAGCTTTGATGGCCCTCCCAGGAAGCTCTTGGGGAGTTTTCCATGCAGTTAGTGATACTGGCTGTCTGCTGCTGACAACAGGGCCAAAGTAGATAAACAACTGAGTGCCTACTGCTGTTGTGCCAACCCTGTGTCATTGGTCTTCACCACTGCCCCCATGAGGTCACTCCCATTGTCATCCCCAATTTATAGGAAGGGACACTGAGGGACAAACAGCGGCTGCGGCTTGCCCTCAGCTCATCAGCTTGTAAGTGGCCGAGCCAGAGTCCACTTAGATCTGTCGCCAGAGCGCAAGCCGCTCTCCTCCTGGAGCACAGGACACGGTTGTTCTCGAGAAGAGATTTCTATGTCTCCTAAGCCATTGCCCTCCTTTCCTCTCGTTATCTTCTATCCGGGAGCCATCTGGCTGTGGGGTTAAGCCACAGGAGAGAGCAGCGCATCTCTTTGGTGTAGCATCAGGGAACTCTGGCTTCCTAAATCCAAGAGTCACGTGTTTCTGGAACTTCCCGCCCTTCTGTGTTACTCCTTTCTGCTAAAGTGAGGTGGGCTTATGGTAATGCAGAAGATGACTGCCAGGGAGACGCTGGGGAATTCCTGAACAGGCTCAGGGCTGATTAATCCCTCAGAGGAGCCCTAAACCTTCTGGAGTTCACAGCTCTGCAGGTGGGCAGGTGAGTCAGCAGAGGCTGGGCTTGGGCCGCTGGGCTGCTGGGGTTGTGGAACAGAGGCAGCTATGCCCCAGAGTCATGGGCATGATTATTAATGGAATTTATGCTAAATTCTATCAGAATGGTCCACCCAGTCTTAAATGTGTTTACTGGGCAATTCCATGTGACCGTGAATAAAGAATTCACACAAACCACAACTTTCCGACCCCCCTGCTGAATCCTCACCGCATGTCCTGTGCTCCCAGCGTGCTGTATCTCCATTTAAGCTTGGCTGTGTCCGCAGCGGGGCTGCAGCAGATGTGGGCAGACTGACACGTGCACTGTTTTGATTCAGTGTTTTAAGGCTCCGTCTCACAAGTCAAGAGCTTTGAATGTAATCAACCAGAGTGGAGGTCAAGCCCCCCGCCTGCCTCCCACCAGCCAAATGGCCTCAAGCCCCTTGCTTTTCCTCTCTCAGCCTGGTCTCCTTCACCTGCAAAATGGACATATTGATACCTTTTAGGACTTTTCAGAGGGGCTAATGAAATTGTGTGATTGCGCTTTGCACTTTGTAAAGTGCCTTGGAAATGTTGACTCCGTATTTTGTGTCATACTGGGAGTGCTTCCTTGGGTGCTTCTAACACCCGACCCCTGCATTGCTGAGAATATCCCTCAGCTGTACTGATAAACCGGAAGTTGTGACAATGGTTTTGAAAATGTTTGGCATAGAAAATAAAATCAGTACTTTTCCCTCTTCATTCTTGGGGCAGTGGGGGGAAGGGAGGAACGAACATTCAATTCTGTTAAAATGATCTTCATGAAATTCTTATTTTACCCTCTGTCGTGGTGACCCACCCATAGGAGGCACAATCATCTAGCCCGTCTCTAGGCCCAGAGAGGGGGAAAGGTGGATGCTTTTTAATTTTTACCGTATGTGGGACTCGTTCCCAGCCTACCTTTGGGCAGAGGTGAAGCCCTCCCAAGTGTCTGAGTGTCATGGGGCAATCTGCCCTGCCAGTCCTCAGGGAGCCTTCCGTGAGGCCCTGCCTGTGGGGGGTGCAGGGGTTCAGCAAAACCTGTTTTACTGCGTTGCCCTGGTCGTCATTTCCTTTCACATACTCTAAAGGAAGTGCTCTGGTGATATTAGCACCGAGCCAATAACAAAGGGTTTATTAATATGTTGGCTCCTGTGATGTTAGAATAATTATACTGCACTTGATCTCTGATTACATCCAAAACAGCAGGGGTTGAATCCGGCTGACATGGAAGAAGTAGAGGAGGGGTGGGGGGAATCAACCAAACCTGGGGGCGAGGGTTGGAGAACGGGGGTGAGGGGTGGGGTGGGCCGCGGCTGGACGCAAACTCTTGCGTTTCCCCGCGGCAGGTCCCACGGCAGTCCCCCAGGGCGGCCGGCACCGCCCCGCCCCTTCCCAGGGCTGCCGGCTCTGCTCTGCTCGGCATGCTGCCACTAGCTGTGGGGACTCTAGGATTTAAAGTGGAGTTGAAAGAGCGGCTTTTATATCATTTCCAGTGTGCAGCCCCAGGCCAAAACAGACAGAACAATTTCTAATGTCTTAGTTCCAGAACAGGTTGAAGCATTCCTTGCTTTTCTCCCATGAATGTCTCTATCAAAAGGAGCCCCGAATCTCTCCTCTATTCTGCAGGCCCTTCCTCTGAGTGTCCACCTGGCAGGTTTCCCCTCTGGTAACTAACTGACTGCCCCAGTTAACTGGCTCCCCTGGGTTCATGGTGGCTTAGTTAAGCCGAATTTGAAGCAGGTAAGATGAAGGAAGGCATCGCCTTCCAGCCACCAGCCTGTCCCCTGACTGTCGCCACAGGCAGATCCGAGTCATAGAGCTGAAAAACAGGAGTTGGGGTTTCCCTCTGACTGCAGCATGTGAAAAAAATAGGAAAGTTCTATATTACATGGTGGCAGCGGCTACATGTATCTCAGAACAGCAGGAAAAGTTCTCAGCACAGAACATACGGTCTGTTTTCAGCGCTGCCAATAACCCTGCCTTCTGTCCGAGTCCACAGCAGGCCCCCATCATCCCGTCATCTTCCAGGTGAGGGTCCGTACCTTACAGACCACTAAGAACACGATCTTTGTCAGTGAGCAGATACTTAGAACGGCAACGCCGAGACAGACCCATACATTCTGTATTGTCCCCAGTTGCCTCGGGGTTTGGGGTGGCATTTAGGGGCATTCACCCTCTGTCTGCTCAGCCCTCACAGTAACTATTTCCTGAGGAGTAGAAACGAAGTACTCCTGTTCAGCCCAAGTGGTTAACTTTTCTCATGAGAGGTTCACCGTAAGCCATTTATGGGTTGTCTTCTGTCCTTGTCCCCTTGTCTTTGTATCTGAGATACTCACTCATTGTTTCATTGAGCATCTTTTATGCATCTGGTGTGAATATCTCCTTATAGCCAGGTTTTGAATCAGAAGAGCAGGCACTGAGAAGTTTTGTAGCCTTTATTTCCTCACGTATAAAATAGAGATTTTGCCTCTCTCACAAGATTTTGAGGATCCAAAATGCTGTTGTGGTAGTTAACTAGATTCAGTGAAAGGAGAACCTCTTCTCCCTATACCCAGAATACTTCTGGACTCTGAACATGCAGTGAGCAGTTCTCCAGGCCCCTGCAGACACCGGCTGGGTGTCCAGCAATTCAGTTTGACTCTTGACACTGACTACCTGGAGACAGATAGGCAGGTTAAAGGCTCAGTCCCACCAGACTGCCCTTCCACCCCCACTTGAGTTCTAGGTACGGGCAGTAGGCCCTCAGGTTGCCCACAACTTCTGTATGACCTGGCTAAAAATGGGGCCTCCCACAGCCCTTTCCTCAGATTCAATAATTTGCTGAGCAGTTCACAGAACTCGGGAAAACAGTTTACTTACTAGATTACTGGTTTATTAGAATAAGATACAACTTAGAAAAGCCAGATGGAAGAGACGCATAGGACAAGGTATGAGCGAAGGGTTCGGAGCTTCCATGCCCTCTCGGGGCGTGCCCCCCTCCTGGCACCCCCATGTGTTCACCCACCCCAAAGTTATTCAAATGCTGTACTTTAGGGATTTTTATGGAGGTTTCATCTCCACGTAGGCATGATCAGTCTCTAGCCCCTGTCTCCTCCCCAGAGTATGGGGGTGTGGGGCTGAGAGCTCCAAGCTTCTAATCATGGCCTGGGCATTTGGGGACCAGCCCCCACCCTGAAGCTACCCAGGAGCCCACCAAGACTCACCTCAGAACAAAAGGCACTCCTGTCATTCAGGACCTTCCAGTGGACTTGGGAGCCCTGTGTCAGGAACCAGGATCAAAGACCCAAAATTAGAACAGAAGATGCTCCTAGTGTCTTTATCACTTAGGAATTTACAAGGGTTTTTGGAGCTCTCTGCCAGGAACTGGGGGCAGAGACCAATATTTATTTTTCTTTTTTCTTGGTGTTGTTTATCCATTGTTTGTTTATCTATTAAATAAATATTTACTGATTCCTTCCTTTGGGCTAGACTCTGACTAGGTCCTAAGGACACAGATGAAAGAGGATTCTTGCCTTCAGGGAGTTTCTTGCCTTCGGCTCATTCACTCTTTTCCTCCTCTAATAAAGCCGTCAGCTGTTGTCCTTCAAATCTCTGCCCTTCTTCAGATTCCCCACTTTCTAAAGCAAATAAGATTTAAGTTTCCATTTCTCCGTGAAGTTTTCCCAGACCAAGCTAGGTTCTGTATTTCACTCTCTCCATCTGTAAAATAAACCCCAAAGGGAGCTATTTTCAAGATTGTTATGGCTAAAGCAGAAAATAATTTTTAAAAAAGACTTGATACCTTTTAGGAAAAACTTGCCACACAGGTAATATTTTACTGTCAGTTCTAAGATATGTTCGCCTAGAGAATTTCTTTTTTGTTTTTTTTTCTTGTTTTGTTACTGTTTAATAGCAGCTTTGTTGAGATACAATTCAAATACCATACAATTTACCCACTTTTAAGGTGTACAATTCAATAGATTTTAGGGTTTTTCCAGTGTTATGCCAACTGTCACCACAATCCATTTTAAACATTTTCATCACCCTAAAAAGAAATCCCATACCTATTAGCTGTCACTCAAATGTTCTTTCTCCCACTCAGTATGTTTCTTATTATACCCAGTATCACACTCAGTAAACTGTAAAACATTGATAGAAATATGATCACTGCTGCTCTGCCTCAAATTCACAGGCAGAGTATAAGATTCTATAACCTTGGAGCACAACCTTCACTCAAGAACCCTTGCCATGGTAGAATTTTGACTATTTTTTTCTTCAAGAGAAAGCAGATTTTATTACTCAATATGTCTAGCAACAAAATATCCTCTTTTTTTGTTTTTAAATTTTTTATTTTGAGGTACATACAATACAATGCACAGATCTTAGTGTACAACTTGATGAATTTTGACACGTGTGCATACTCCTGTAACCACCACCCGGATCAAGTTATCAAATACTCTTGCTAATTTTCCCCCTTCACTTATTTCACCATCTCCCACCCCTTCCCCTATGGCCAGCACCAGTCTGGTCTCTGGGTTTGAGTCTATTTCTGTTTTGTTTGTTTGTTCATTTGTTCTGTTTTTTAGATCCCACATGTAAGTGGAATGGTATTTGTCTTTCTCTGACTAATTTTACTCAGCTAATACTCTCTAGGTCCATCCATATTGTCACAAATGGCAAGATTTCATTCCTTTTATAGCTGAGTAATATTCCATTGTGTATATATATACTACATCTTTTTTATCTGTTCATCTATTGATGGACATTTAGGTGGTTTCCATATTTTGGCTATTGTAAATAATGCTGTGATAATCACAGGAGTGCATATATCTTTCCAGACTAGTGATTTTTTTTTTTTCAGGTAAATTCTCAGAAGTAGAATTGCCGAGTCATATGGTACTTCTATTTTCAGTGTTTTGAGAAACCTCCATACTGCTTTCCATACTAGTTGTACCAATTTGCATTCCCACACAGTGTATGAGGTTGTCCTTGCCAACGCTTGCTATTTCTTGTCTTGTTGATTTAGCCATTCAGATTGATGTGAGGTGATATTTCATTGTGATTTTGATTTGCATTTCCCTGACCAGTGGTTTTTAAGCATAGTTTCTTGTGTCTATTGGCCATCACTGTGTCTTCTTTGGAAAAATGTCTGTTGAGGTCCTCTGTCCATTTTTTAATTGGATTGTTTGGTTTTTTGTTGTTGAACTATATGATATTCAATTAGCCCCTTACCAGATACATCATTTGCAAATATATTCTCCCTACAAGTAGGTTGCCTTTTCATTTTGTTGATGGTTTCCTTTGCTGTGCAGGAGCTTTTTAGTTTGATGTAGTTCCACTTATTTACTTTTACTTTTATTTCCCTTGCCTGAGGAGACATATCCAGAAAAAAAATCACTAATGCCAATGTTGAAGAGTTTATTGCCTGTTTTCTTCTAGGAGTTTTATGGCTTCAGATCTTATATTTAGGTCTTCAATCCATTTTGAGTTTATTTTTCTGTGTGGTATAAGATAGAGATCCAGTTTCACTCTTTTGCATGTAGCTGTCCAGTTTTCCATCCACTACCCCCTCCCCTATGGCCAGCACCAGTCTGTTCTCCGGGTTTGAGTCTGTTTCTGTTTTGTTTGTTTGTTCATTTGTTCTATTTTTTAGATCACTTACTGAAGGGACTGTCTTTTCCCCATTGTATATTCTCCCCTCCTTTGTCATATATTAATTGACCATATAGCATGGGCTTATTGCTGGGGTCTCTATTGTGTTCCATTGGTTGTATATACCTATTCTTATGCCAGTGCCATATTGTTTTGATTACTATAGCTTTGTAATATAGTTGAAATCAGGGAGTGTGATAGCTTCACCTTTGTTCTTCTTTCTCAAGATAGCTTGGGCTTTTCAGGACTTTACTGTGGTTCCATATAAGTTTTAGGATTATTTGTTATAGTTCAGTAAAAAATGCCATTGGTATTTTGAAAGAGATTGCATTGAATCTGTTAATTACTTTGGGTAATATGGCCATTTTAACAATATTAATAGAATAGCTTTCTATTTGTGTGTTATTCAGTTTCTTTCATCAATGTCATAGTTTTCTAAGTATAGGTCTTTTACCTCCTTGCTTAAATTTATTCTTAGGTATTTTATTCTTTTTCTTTACTATCTAACCATCTAACTTAACTTGCTTATTAAACTATTATAAACACAGTGTGATGCTTCTTTATTTCTCTCCCTTCTTATTCTTCCTCCTCCATTCTTTATATGTTAGGTGTTTTATTCTGTACTCTTTTGTGTTTCCTTTGACTGCTTTTGTGAATAGTTGATTTTATGTTTTGCCTTTAGTTAGTATTTGGTTGGTCTGCTTTCTTTGGTGTGATTTTATTTTCTCTGGTGACATCTATTTAGCCTTAGGAGTGCTTCCATCTAGAGCATTCCCTTTAAAATATCCTGTAGAGGTGGTTTGTGGGAGGCAAATTCCCTCAACTTTTGCTTGTCTGGAAATTGTTTAATCCCTCCTTCATATTTAAATGATAATCGTGCTGGATACAGTATTCTTGGTTCAAGGCCCTTCTGTTTCATTGCATGAAATATATCATGCCATTCTCTTCTGGCCTGTAAGGTTTCTGTTGAGAAGTCTGGTGATAGCCTGATGGGTTTTCCTTTGTAGGTGATCTTTTTTCTCTCTCTGGCTGCCTTTAATACTCTGTCCTTGTCTTTGATCTTTGCCATTTTAATTATTATATGTCTTGGTATTGTCTTCCCTGGGTCCCTTGTTTTGGGAGATGTGTGGGCTTCCATGGTCTGAGAGACTATTTCCTCCCCCAGTTTGGGGAAGTTTTTAGCAATTACTTCTTCAGAGACACTTTCTATCCCTTTTTCTCTCTCTTCTTTTTCTGGTACCCCTATAATGCAAATATTATTCCATTTGGATTGGTCACACGGTTCTCTTAATATTCTTTCATTCCTGGAGATCCTTTTATTTTTCTGTGCCTCAGCTTCTCCGTATTCCTGTTCTTTGATTTCTATTCCATTAACAGTCTCTTGCACCTCATCCAGTCTGCTCTTAAGTCCTTCCAGAGATTGTTTCATTTCTGTAATCTCCCTCCTGACTTCATCCCTTAGCTCTTGCATATTTCTCTGCAGGTCCATCAGCATGGTTATGACCTTTATTTTGAATTCTTTTTCAGGAAGATTCGTTATATCTATCTCACCAGGCCCTCTCTCTGGGTTTGTCTGGGTTATTCTTGACTGGACCAGATTATTCTGCCTTTTCATGGTGATAGAGGTAGTTGTAGGCAGGTGGCATGTGTGTCAGCTGGGAGAACAAAGTCCCTTCCTGCGTGCTGGTTGCCTTGCCCTTCTCCGCTGCCCGTGTTGGTTACCTGCACACTGGGAGCAGCCTCTGGGTTAATCCCCCGAGCTGCTGTGGGTGGGGCAGCCCTTGGGGCAGCCCAGAGCCCTGTGGGGAGTGGCAGGTGCGCTGGGTGTGCTCTCCTGCGAGAATGGCACCCCTTCACACCTTACCCCAGCTTCCTCTGCCTGTGCCGCGCAGCTGCGCACCAGCGGCAGCCTCTGGGTCTGGCCCGGGTAGCTGCGTGCTGGGAGGAGACTCTGGGCGGTTGCTGTGGGCACGGCCACTCTCTGGCTACTCTACCACTGTGGCAGGGCAGCACCAGCCTGGGGGAATGAATGGCAGGCTGCTTATCGCTGTGAGGGGCTTCAAAGCTGTGTTGCCACCCAGGGGGTTAAGGTGCCTGAAGTTCCCCTGGATTCCCAGCTGCTAGGCTGAGTGTGCCAGGACGATTCTGTCCAGCTGTTAAGCCTCTGTCCCTTTAAGACTTTCAAAAAGCACTCGCTTTTCTTTTGTCCCCGGGGAACCAGCTGTGGGGTCCTGCTCACAGATTTTACTTTTTCCGTTTCTCTAATATCCAGTACACCATGCAGCATGTCTCTTGTGCTCCCAGTGCAGATTACTAAGGCTGATTATTTAGCAGTCCTGTCTTCCACTCACTCCCCACTCTGATTCTTTTCCTCCCACTGGTGAGCTGGGGTGGGGAGAGTGCTCGGGTCCTGCCAGGTCGCAGCTTTGTATCTTACCCTTTTTGTGAGATGCTGAGTTCTTGCAAATGTAGGTGTAGCCTGGCTGTTGTACAGTATCTTCTGGTCTCTCTGTGAGGCATAGTTGTATTTGTTGTATTTTCAAAACTATATATGGTTTTGGGAGGAGATTTCCGCTGCCCTACTCATGCCGCCATCTTGACTCCTCCCCTTATTTTATTCTTTTTTTTTTTTTTTTTGAGCCTGGCCTGTTTTATTGAAATTTAGCAAGGTTATATATGTTCTGAGTATACAGTTTCACAAAGATTAGACCATTTGATTATTTCAGAAAAAAAATGTTCACATAGAGGTCAATCTAGAAATTAGATTACTGGCGCCTTAGCAATCATTAATTTTTTACAATTATGCTTGCTTGGCTTCCCTGGCGGTCTTGAAACAAACATGACTTGTTCCCTCATGCCTGGTTGGCCTGAGCCCTAATTGCAGTTTCCTTATTATTGATTCTAAAATAGCCATGGTTACTAGTCATCTGATTAACAAATATAGCTAAGTCTATTTTTCTAGATCTAGAGCATTATGAGCAGATTTAAAAACATCAAAACAGTGTATCATTAAAGCAGTGTAGCAAGACTAAGTTGATTATAGTTGCAGGAACTGAAAACTCTGTACTCTTGGGTAGGTGCCCAGTTTTGTAGAGATGAAAGTGTTGCATCTGGGGGGGATGATTTAAGGGGATAATGACCGCTGAATCAGAAGGCATAGGGACCCAGTCAGGCCACTTTTCTTCCTAAGGGGGGAAGCAGGGGCATGTCTGTCTTAGAGTTTCCTTAAACCATTTACAATAATATCTGTGGAAGTGATCTTTTCTATTGGGAGAGTCTCTGTAATCATGCCAGGCCCTTTTACATGCCATCATTCATGATGACCTTCCTTTATCATTCTATTATTCCCCGAGACCCAACAGGTCTAGGAGTCATTTAGAAATTCCTCACGGGCCCAGGTGGGAAGGGAGAGGGAATTGGAACCTACTCAAATAATTCTTATTTATTATAACTTGATACTTGTTTCCAATATCTTCTCCACATCCCTCTCCTATTATTTTTTAATAAAATGTTGAAATAGTAGGTAAAAGTAATAAAGATTACAGTTTCTAATAGAAAGCTGTTTAACACAGTTTACCTTTTCATAAAAGATATTTAAATTGATATAAATAAAGATGGAAAGTAGAGTTTAGTGCAGTAGGAAAGCAAGTGTAGACTGTCAGATCCATGCCTATAAACTGGGTATTGATCCGAGTGAAACAAGGGCAACAGCCATGGGCACAGAAGATTTCTCTCAAAACTGAGGGGGTGAGGTTCTGAGCCTCATCTCTGTTGACCCCCTATTGTTCACCTGATGGCCCCCCCTGCAACTGTGCCTGTCTTAGGTTGTTCCTCCCTGGAGGAATCTTACCCATCTCTGGCTATTATTTTATTGTTTTTGATGCAATTATAAATGGGATTGATTTCTTAATTTCTTTTTCTGTTAATTATTTGAGTATAGAAATGCAACAGCTTTCTTTATATTGATTTTGTATCCTGAAACTTTAGTGAATTTGTTAATTCTACTAGTCTTTTGGTGGAGACTTCAGGATTTTCTATATATAGTATCATGTGGTCTGCAAATCATGACAATTTTGTCTTCCTTACCAATTTGGATGCCTTTTGTTTATTTTTCTTGCCTGATTGCTATGGCTAGGAGTTCCAGTACTAGGGTTAGGAAGTAGGAAGAGTGGGCATCCTTGTCTTGGTCCTAATCTTAAAAAGCTTTCTGCTTTTTGACATTGACTATGATGTTAGTTTTGGGTTTGTTGTATATGGCCTTTATGATGTTAAGATATGTCCCCTCTATACTCACTTTGTTGAGAGTTTTTGTTATGAATGAATGCTGAATATTGTCAAGTGCTTTTTCAGTATCTGTTGAGATGACCATATGGTTTTTATTCTTCCTCATGTTAATGTGGTGTATCATGTTGATTTGTAGATGCTGAACCATCCTTGCATCCCTGGAATAAATCCCTCTTGGTCATGGTGAATGATCCTGTAAATGTGTTTTTTAATTTGATTTGCTGGTATTTTGTCAAGAATTTTTGCATCTATGTTCATCAGGAATACTGATCTGCAATTTTCTGGTTTTGATATCAAAATGATGCTGGCCTCGTAGAATGAATTTGGAAGCTTTCCTTCCTCTTCAGGTTTTTGGAATAGTTGGAGAAGGATAGGTATTAACTCTTCTTTAAATGTATTGTAGATTTTACCTATAAGCCATCTGGTCCTGGACTTTTGTTTGTTGGCAGTTTTTTTATTACTGCTTCAATATTGTTAGTAGTAATCAGTCTGCCCAGACTTTCTGTTTCTCCCTGGTTTAGTCTTGGGACACTACATGTTTCTAGGAATGTACCCATTTTTTCAAGGTTGTACAATTTGCTGGCATGTAATTTTTCATAGTAATGTCTTCAAATTATTTGTATTTCTGTAGTGTCAGTTGTAATGTCTCCCATTTCATTTCTAATTTTATTTAATTCCTCTCTCTTTTTTTTCTTAATGAGTCTAGATTAAGATTTATCAATTTTATCTCTTTCAAGAACCAACTCTTAGTTTCATTGAGCCTTTGTATTGTTTTTTAGTCTCTGTTTCATTTATTTCTGCTCTGATCTTTTATCATTTCCTTCCTTCTACTAGCTCTGGGCTTTGTTTTTTCTTTTGCTAGTTTCCTTAGGTATAGGATTAGATTGTTTATTTGATATTTTTCTTGTTTCTTGAGGTAGGCCTGTAACATTGTAAACTTCCAAGAACTTCTTTTGCTGCATCCCAGACATTATGATATTGCTATTTTGCTAAATGTTTTCTGTTGTTTTTGTCATTATTCTCTTATGCTTCTCCTTCTCTCTTCCCTTGTGCTTGATAACTTTCTTTAGGGTTATGGTTTGACTCCTTTGTCTTTATTTTTTGTATGGCCATTATAGGTTTTGCTTTGTGATTACCATACAGTTTATATATGATGTCTTACATATATAACAGCCTATGTATGTTATGTTGATGGTTGCTTAAGGTAGTGCTTAGTGCATTTTAACAGCACTACATTTTTAACTCCCCCGCCTCCACATTTTATGTATATGATATTTTCATTAACATCTTTTATTTAGTGAGTCTCTTAACTAATTTTTAGAAGTTGTTCATTTTACTACTTTTGTCTTTTAAGCTTCATACTAGCTTTTAATTGATTGATCTGCTACATTTGCTGTTTGCTTTTACCAGTGAAATTTTTTCTTTAATAATTTTCTTTTCGTTATTGCCTTTTCTTTTCTCTTAAAGGCCTTTTCTTTTCCTCTTTAACATTTTTGTAAAGCTGGTTTCATGGTGAACTCCTTTAATCTGTTTATCTGAGAAGCTCTGTATCTTTCCTTCAAGTTTGAATGATAACATTTCTGGGTAGAGTATAGTTAGTTGTAGGTCTTTTTCTTTCAGCACTTTGAATATATCATGCCCACTCCCTTTTGGCCTCTATTGAGTTTCTGCTGAAAAATCAGTTGATAGCCTTATGCGGTTTCCCTTTTAAGTAACTCATTGCTTTTCTCTTTGTTTTTGATCTTTGACATTTTAATTATCTTGGGGTTGGGGCTTTCTTGCTTCCTGGACCTGGATATCTGTATTGTTCTCTAGGTTAGGGAAGGTTTCTGCTATTATTTCTTCAAATAAGTTTTCTGCCCCTTTCCCTCTTTTCCTTCTTGGATTCCTATAATGTGAATATTAGGACTTTGATGATGTCCCAGAGCTCTTTAACCTATCCTTTCTTGGTATCCTTTTTTCTTTCTGCTGTTCAGCTTGAGTGCTTTCCATTACTCTGTCTCCCAAATCGCTGACCCATTCTTCTACATCCTCCAATCTGCTATTGATTCCCTGTAGTGTATTTTTCAGTTCATTTTTGTATTCTTCATTTCTGATTGGTTCTTTTTTTTAGTGTTTATCTCTTTGTAGAGGTCCTCACTGGGTGCATCCACTCTTATCTCAAGTCCAGTGAACATCTTTATAGCCATTACTTCAACCTCTTTGTCAGGTAAATTGCTGAATTCTGTTTCATTTAGTTCTTTTTCAGAGGTTTTGTCATGTTCTTTTGTTTCATATTCCTCTGTCTCCTCATTTTGTTTGACTTTCTGCATTTGTTTCTATAGGTTAGGCAAAGGGCTACCTCTCCCAGTCTTGAAGGCATTGCCTTGTGTAGGAACATCCCCCTGGTAGACTGTATATCTAACAATTGTAACTGGCTGACTGGAAGCTGAGTGGGCATGGACTGGGATGTTCAGGTGCCATGGCTCCCAGGGCATGGGCTGGGGGTGTCTCCTGTGTGGTTGCCAGCTGGGGCCACACTGGCAAAGCAGCCATTATTGAAGGGGTGCATTCTGGGGAGATCCTGGGTGGGCACCAGGCTGGGGCCTATCTTGCAGATTGATTGACGGCAGAGGGGCATGGTATCAGGGTCTCCTGGGTGGGCATTAGATGGAGCCATTCTAATGGAGCAGCAGCTGGAGGTGGATGGATTCAGTCTGGGGGCCTAGTAGGTTGGCACCAAGCAAGGGCTATACAAATGGGGCAATCAGTGATGGAAAAGGCTGGGCAGGGTGAATCTGCTTGAGTATCTTGCTACTACCACATTGGTGGGACTGCTGGATCTCTGATACAGTATTTGGGTGTGGCCAGGGGCCAGGTTGCCACCTCCATCATGTCTGGACCTGGTGTGTTCACCCTGACCCTACTCGTATTCTGCACTATCAATGTATGTGAATGTAAACAATGGCATTCACTCTGTTCACATGTGTACTAAAAGCATGTGGGGGGATGTAAACAATTGCACTCACCCTGTTCCTGTTTGTGCAAGTAGTGTCAGGGGAATGTAAACAATGGCACTTACCCTGTTTCCATCTGTACTGTATCGGGGGGAACAGCTCACCAGCTCACCAGTCTCTCTCACCCTACAGTTCTAGGCTTTCCTCCATCATTTTGTGGGCACTTTGGTTCTGAAAGTCAGTTTTCTTCACTTACAGAATGATTACCCTTTGAACCATAGCTTTTTTCTGTGCCTCAGACCAGATAAGTCTGTGCTCCAGTAGCTCAGCAATACCCTCCCTACTGTGTGGCTGCAGTGGAGTGAGGCTCCCTCCATTACCATGTCTCCAGGTCTCCTGCCATTCTTCTTTTGGTGATTTGTTTTTTGATATCATTAATGTACAATTACTTGAACAACATTATGGTTATGAGACTCCCCATATTATCAAGTCCCCCCAACATACCCCATTACAGTCACTGTCCATCAGCATAGTAAGATGCTATAGAATCATTACTTGTCTTCTCTGTGCTATACTGCCTTTCCCATGTACGCTACCACCTACATTATGTGTGCTAATCGTAATGCCCCTTTTCCCCCCTTATCCCTCCCTTCCCACCCATCTTCCCCAGTCCCTTTCCCTTTGGTAGCTGTTAGTCCATTCTTGGGTTCTATAAGTCTGCTGCTGTTTTGTGCCTTCAGTTTTTTCTATGTTCCTATACTCCACAGATGAATGAAATCATTTGATACTTGTCTTTCTCTGCCTGGCTTATTTCACTGAGCATAATACCTTCTGGCTCCATCCATGTTGTTACAAATGGTAGGATTTGTTTTCTTCTTATGGCTGAATAATATTCCATTGTGTATATGTACCACATCTTCTTTATCCATTCATCTACTGATGGACACTTAGGTTGCTTCCATTTCTTGGCTATTGTAAATAGTGCTGTGATAAACATAGGGGTGCATCTGTCTTTTTCAAACTGGGCTGCTGCATTCTTAGGGTAAATTCCTAGGAGTGGAATTCCTGGGTCAAATGGTATTTCTATTTTTGAGTTTTTTTGAGGAACCTCCATACTGCTTTCCATAGTGGTTCAGCTAGTTTACATTCCCACCAGCAGTGTAGGAGGGTTCCCCTTTCTCTACATCCTTGCCAACATTTGTTGTTGTTTGTCTTTTGGATGGTGGCCATCCTAACTGGTGTGAGGTGATATCTCATTGTGGTTTTAATTTGCATTTCTCTGATGATTAGGGATGTGGTGCATCTTTTCACATGCCTGTTGGCCATCTGAATTTCTTCTTTGGAGAACTGTCTGTTCAGCTCCTCTGCCCATTTTTTAATTGGCTTATTTGCTTTTTGTGTGAGCTTTTTATATAATTTGGATGTCAACCCCTTATTGAATATGTCATTTATGAATATATTCTCCATTAGTGTAGGATGGCTTTTTGTTCTACAGATGGTGTCCTTTGCTACAGAAGCTTTTTAGTTTGATATAGTCCCACTGTTTCATTTTTGCTTTTGTTTCCCTTGCTCGGGGAGGTATGTTCATGAAGAAGTTGCTCATGTTTATGTCCAAGAGATTTTTGCCTATATTTTTTTCTAAGAGTTTTATGTTTTCATGACTTACATTCAGGTTTTTGATCCATTTTGAGTTTACTTTTGTGTATGGGCTTAGCTAATGATCCAGTTTCATTCTCTTACATGTAGCTGTCCAGTTTTGTCAACACCAGCTGTTGAAGAGGCTGTCATTTCCCCATTGTATATCCATGGCTCCTTTATCATATATTAATTGACCATATATGCTTGGGTTTATATCTTGGCTCTCTATTGTGCACTGGTGTATGGGCCTGTTCTTGTGCCAGTACCAAATTGTCTTGATTACTGTGGCTTTGCAGTAGAGCTTGAAGTTGGGGAGCATAATTCCCCCTGCTTTATTCTTCCTTCTCAGGATTGTTTTGGCTATTCGGGGTCTTTTGTGGTTCCATATGAATTGTAGAACTATTTGCTCTAGTTCATTGAAGAATGCTGTAGGTATTTTGATAGGGATTGCATTGAATCTGCTTTAGGCAGCATGGCCATTTTAATAATATTAATTCTTCCTACCCAAGAGCATGGGATGAATTTCCATTTATTAGTGCCCTCTTAATTTCTCTTAAGAGTGTCTTATAGTTTTCAGGGTAGAGGTCTTTCACTTCCTTGGTTAGGTTTATTCCTAGGTATCTTATTCTTTTTGATGCAATTGTGAATGGAGTTGTTTTCCTGATTTCTCTTTCTGCTAGTTCGTTAGTGTATAAGAATGCAACAGATTTCTGTGTGTTAATTTTATATCCTGCAACTTTGCTGAATTCAGATATTAGATCTAGTAGTTTTGGAGTGGATTCTTTAGTGTTTTTTTATGTACAATATCATGTCATCTGTAGACACAGACAGTTTGACTTCTTCCTTCTGGGTGCCTTTTATTTCTTTGTGTTGTCTGATTGCCATGGCTAGGACTTCCAGAACTATGTTGAATAAAAGTGGGGAGAGTGGACATTCTTGTCTTGTTCCTGATCTTAAAGGAAAAGCTTTCAGCTTCTTGCTGTTAAGTATAATGTTGACTGTGGGTTTGTCATATATGGCCTTTATTATGTTGAGATACTTGCCCTCTATACCCATTTTATTGAGAGTTTTTATCATGAATGGATGTTGAATTTTGTTGAATGCTTTTTCAGCATCTATGGAGATAATCATGTGGTTTTTGTCCTTCTTTTTGTTGATGTACTGGATGATGTTGATAGATTTTCGAATGTTGTATCATCCTTGCATCCCTGAGATGAATCCCACTTGGTCATGGTGTATGATCCTTTTGATGTATTTTTGAATTTGGTTTGCTAATATTTTGTTGAGTATTTTTGCATCTACGTTCATCAGGGATATTGGTATGTAATTTTCTTTTTCTGTGGTGTCCTTGCCTGGTTTTGGTATTAAAGTGATGTTGGCCTCATAGAATGAGTTTGGGAGTATTCCCTCCTCTTCTACTTTTTGGAAAACTTTAAGGAGGATGGGTATTAGGTCTTCATTAAATGTTTGCTAAAATTCAGCAGTGAAACCATCTGGTCCAGGAGTTTTGTTCTTTCTGCTTTAAGATTTATCTTCTAATCAATATGTGAAACTGCAACAGAAAACTGATTTGGGATGTATCCTGTTTCCATGCATATTAATTTGAATCATTAAATCTTTCCCACTTTGCCTATTACTTGAAGATCACCCATGCAGTCATTTCTAATCAGTTGTGCGCTTTCTGTTACCTTCTCATTTTGGGGACCATGAGAATATGTAGAGCAAGGAAAATGAACACATTAATGATGTGTAAGGTTTTGTTCCACTTCAAAGGGTAATCATTTTGCAAGATTTTCTGTACTGAATCTTGTTTTCAGTCCACAAGAATGTTGAGTTCATTCAACAAAAATTTATTGAGCTGCTGTTATTAAGTCAGCAAGGATCAGACCCTGCTAATGTGTCCAGGTATATCAAAGTTACAGTGGCACATACCTTACAAAAACACAAGTCATCTGTCCTGCCTTCAGAGAGTTTATAGCAGTCATTTGTTATCTCCAATATCTAGTAAGTCAGATGGCTGTGTACCTCCTTTGTACCACAACCATCAGAGCCCCTTAGAAAACTACCATAAAGAAGGCTTGGTCCTTATATCGCAGTAGAACAGCCAAGTCCCGTAGGGGACACAATCCAAAGTGCACATATAAAGTGTTAAATGACAAAAATTCAGCTGAGTCTATGTAAAGATACAATTGGCTTTATTGAACAATTCATGAATCAAGTAGCATCCCATCCGGCACTAGAAAGGAGCTCCAGTGAGGTACAGGAAAGGAAAGGTTTTTAAAAGCAGAAAGGAGCCAGGAAAAAAAATAAATAATTAGCAAAGAATGCATTGTTTTAGGCACAGTTGCCCCCCTAAGGGAAATAGAAGTGGTCTGTCAGCAGATTACCAGGAATTCCAGGTTGGCTGGTTAAAGGTCACTTTCCCAAGGGAAATGTTATACTCTGGTGGTTAAACTATGGTTGGGTTAGGTATTAAGTCTTGGTTTGTTGAAGTGGCACTTAGCCCAGCTGACTCCATTTTGGGCCTGTTGTCTCTTTTTAACAAAAGTTAAAGGCAACATTATAAGAATAAAGTCACAATTCAAGGACACGACTGAAGAGGTCATAAGTAAAATGTTGGGCTCATAACAGCATAACTAGTCAGACTCACTGAGGATGAGAGGATCAGTACAGAAAATCTGCAGAATGGCTAGGAATTACAGAGGTGGGTGAGGAGGGGGAACATTTCAGGTAGGAGAAATACTGTGTTGGAAGCATAGTCGAAAACAGGGAACAGTACATCCAGGTGTCAGTGGGAACTATCTAGTGTAGCTGGAGCAGAAGGCACATGAAGAGGGGTGTAAGGTAGGACTAGGAATTAAGAGCCCAAAGGTCATATTCTGCAGCAGTCAAAAGCCAGCAAGGGTGAGAAGTATTTCCACCCGAGGTCTCTGGGGCCAAGGTGGCTCTGTGGCGTCCCGTCACCACCCTCTCTTGCCCGTTTGCCCTGTTACCCTCACAATGGCTGTGCTTCACTGTCTTCTCCTGATGAGAGAGGAAGAGCTTGCAGTCTTTCCCTGCCCACTCCTTTTCACTTTGAAAGTGGTAGAGCAGCCCAGCCCCTGGATCGCTCTGGCTGGAGGGTGTTGCTTAGAGGCAGGCCTGAGGGTTGGGTGACTCAGGCAGAGGAGCAGCACAGGTGTATCGCAGTGTCCTTCCCACCTCAGCAGACATGACTAAACAAACTGTCTGCTTTGAGCAACAACCTCGTTTGTCAGAGCAGCTCAGGGGTGCAATGCCTCACGGGCAGCAGGCTGTAGGCAGCAGGTACCAGTGTGCATCAGCACACTCCCTTCTCTTGACTGCGTTGCCAGTCCCTGCGTCCAACACTCTAGAGGTTTGACTTTTTATATTTAAAGAGCCACACACAATCGGGGCTTAATCTTGGCCCAAAAGTCACTTCCAGACCTCTCTTCAATTTTCTGAGCCACTTGGGTACTGAATTGTAGAGCAGTGATTTGCTTTAGTTGAAAACAGACATGCAAGAAAAACCCAAATTCTTTCCACCAGGACCCCCTACCTGCACCCTGTCATGAAATGTGCTGCTCCTCTGAGATCACTGCTGCCCTCCTAACCCCCACTACCACCAGTGACTCCCATTTAGCCTTGATCTTTCACTCTACAATTCATCTTAATAATGAATATCTCTTCACATTTGTTTTATTCTTTAAAATGAGGACTGCCTTCCTCCCTGGGGCTCCGGTGCATGTGCCCTCGCCACAGGCTGTAGAGTGAGCAAGGGCCGGCTTTGTCTCCCTTGCCCAGTGCTGTGGGCGAATCGGTTCTGGAGTCGAGATTAAAGCTGGGTTGTCCTGCTCCGGGCCTGGCATTCAGGGCCCCAGCCAGTGCAAGGGCCTGGTTGGCCAGGTGGAGAGGAGAGTAAGCAGGGGGACCTAGGGACAGGAAGGGACTGCACTCCCTCCCACTTGGCACTCGCCACTCTCAGGCTGTGCGTGCAGCCTGCCTGGTGAGGGGAAGTACATGCCCTGCAGGGACACCCCACCTCTCCGCACCAGTCCTTCACTGGATGGCACTAAGAGTGTCACCTATCTGTGATCATCCTTAGGCCCAAGGAACAGCCAGTAGGTCTATAAGTCTGTGTGCTGGCTTTCACTAAACTTCACCCTGACAACATAACATTTTGTCAGATTTAATTATTTGATTTTCCCCAGAATCATCATTTAGAAAGTGACTACTTGGTAAGACTTAGACATGAAGATTGAGTTTTATACCAACAGACAGACTGGTCCATCACTAAGCCTCCTGTGCTGAGGCTTGCCAGCACTGTGGGGGGCGGGGGGGCCTGCCCTGCCCTCAGGGCGCTCGAGATTCATCCAGAGGAGAGTTTCCATGCCAAGACTGGGTGCTAGGACTAGGCTTGTTTTTTTATTCCCTTATTCAGCAAGCATTTATTGCACACGATTTAGTGGTTTATGATGTATTGAGCTTCAGGTGCTGAGTGAGGTGCCCCAGACACAAAACACATACACAACCACTGACCTTGAGCATATCAGCTGCTGTGAATGAACCAGAGGTGTGAGTGCTGGGTGGGCCCCACTGCTGAAGAGATGTCAGGGGTGGATAGCTGCCTCTGGAAGGATGTGCTGGAGAGAGGGGAATAGAATGGTGGTCAACACAGGCTTCTGTGCCAAGGTTAATGACGTGTCGGTCTCACCTCGGGGTGAGGATGTCTGAGCTGGGTTTATCGTAGGGCCGTGTTGCTGGCTGGCATGTGCACTAGGTAAGGAGCTAACCTGGCAGGCTTCCCCAAGGCGGGGAAGAGGACCAGGCCCGGGGCTGAGCGCACAGCTGTGAGGCAGGGTCCTGGCCTGACTGCCTGGAGGGGGCCCTTAGGCTGAGCAGAAGGAGGGCCGCCTGCAGGGTTCAGGCCTGAGGCCCGTCTGCTGGGAGTGTCTCTTTCTCTAGTGGCCACGCTGAACTGTTTACCCCCCAGCCCCCCTCTTGGCTCCTTCATCATCACTGTGTATGTTCATTTAAACTCAGCAAGACCCATGCCAACAAAAACAAAGAAAATGATCTCTTAGCGTGTATTTACATTGTAAACCTCCTCCAGAGCCATCCCCCACCACCCCCACAGTCCAGCTTACAATAATTTATTAAGAAAGATAAAGTGATTTTTAAGTGTGACTTTAAAGCGTTAGGCCCATACATGAGCTTGCTTGCTTCCATTCTTCTGCTTGGGTTTGATGGTGCCCCCAGCATGAACTTCCACTTACCTGCTTCTTGGGTAGTTTGGGAACACTGTGAAAAATCCCCATTCTGTAAAAATAGGCAGCCATTACGTAAACACACAGAGCAGAAACTCTTTTCTGAAATGACTAAAAAGCTGTCATTAAAGACAACTTTCTGAAAAGACAGATGAGATGGGAGGAAATTCATGGAGCTGATTCTTTAAAGATGTTATTTTTTGAAGCCACAGTTCACTCTCCTCTGTTAACCAAATTGTAGCCTTCTGAACTTAGCGCCTGTTGTTTGTCAATGAACCGTAAAAGGGAAAAGAAAAAAATGAAAGAAACTAGAAGCAGAAAAGTCTGAATGGTTTATAAAGTGGATTAAAAAAAAATTTACTAAGAGAACCAACTACCCTCCTTTTCTGCTTTAAAATTTTTAAGCTCTTTCAAGTTATGGCCAATTAAAAAAAAATCTGGAGTGCATCTTGGGGCCCAGGTCGCCCATCAGAAATGTGCATCCGTGAAGGGCAGTCGAGGATGACAGCACTTCCGAGGCTGCCTGGGCGGGAAGAGCACCAACCAGGAGAAAGCCCCAGGCTGGGGCCGCGGGGCTCCAGGCCTTCTCCTCCCCCTCGTGGAAGGCCGCCTGTCCGTGCAGTTGGCGTGGCCGTCCCCCTCTGCCAGGCCGTCTGTCATCCTCGCCGGCAGCCAAGGGGGTTGTTCGATCTGAACAAGAAAGGGACTTGAGATTCCAGTGACACATAGTGAAAAGCTTCTAGAGTCTTAACCCGGTGCCCTTCTGCTCTGAGTTGGACGGCGCTGATTCTGTGGCAGCAGGCAGATGCCCAGCCTGCACAGGCATCTATATTTGGGTGTGGGCAAGAGATTGGCATGGCCGGTGTCTCCTCAGCACGCCTTTTGTCCTGGAACAGAGGCCCTGTTTTGCCCCGAGGGTTAGACGCTCTCACAGAGGAGAAGGCATCTCCCCAAAGCCCAGGCAGTCTGGAAGGCAGCAGAGCCCTTCCTGAATGACTGGCCTTCATGCTGGGTGGCTACGTGCCGCCCGCCAGGGACTAGACACCATGGCTCCTAATTGCCGTCCTGAAGGCAGCTGCCGCACGCTGTCAGCAGGCCGTGTAGCTGAGCCCTGAGTGACCCAGCCGGGCGGTGTGGCTCATCTCAAAAGCAGACATTCTTTTAACTCACAGTGCGAGGCTGCTCTCACCTGGCTCGGTCTCCTGGGCCCACCGAGTCCTTGGGGACAGACCCCCAGTTGCTGCCTGCTATTTGTACCTGGCTGCCTGGGGACCTCCCGAGTGTCCCCAGCCCCGGGAAGGGCATTTGGCTCAGCAGGCCTTAGCGGTCCTGCAGCTGAGATGCTTCTCCCACAGAAGCCTTCCCTGCTCTCCTCTCCTTGCTTCCTTCCACCCCAGCTAGACTTCAGGCCTCATCTGGCACCACCTCGCCCACTGCCTTTGCTCCCATGTCACCCTGCTACACTACCAGTCCACACCCTCATTCACTGTGGGTCACCTCCTCCAGGGACCCTGCTGTAAAGGGCTCACTGATTTCTTCCTGGGAGGCCTTACTTGAGGGCATCCCTCAAGGCCCTGCTGGCATTCCTTCCAGAATGTTCCATCCTTTGGGCCCTAGATCCTGACCCTCCCACACAGAGCCTTAGCTGAGCACCCAGCTCAGGTCACTCCCCTGGGCCCATCTACCAGACACCTACCTGCCTGGTGTTATCCGAGGTGTACCTTAGCTTCCTGGCCAGACTGAAGACAGCATGGCGGGAAGAGGGGGTGGCTGTCACATCTTGTCATCTTTTCTTCTCCAGCGGCACCTAGCACAGAGCCCTGCTTCCTAAGGTGGAACCCCAACTTGTGTCATCCTATGCCTCCTGCACCGGCCCTCCCAGAGCAGGTAGAGAAGTGCGCGGATGGACGAGAAGAGGTTCCGAGCAGGCTCCCTGGGACAGATGGCAGGAGGCGGTGATGGCACAAGGGCCCTCACAGGGGTGAGGCTGGCGGACTGAGGGGGCTGCTGGAAACCCAACGGGAAGACCCCGCCCCTGGGGTGGATTTGGCATTTGAGTCACATGGGCTCCCCCTAAGGGGGCTCAGCTGTGTTTTGGAATATGCAGGTCCAGGCTCCTTGGCCCAGAAATGGGGGTGCTTGGGGTGAGGCGCTCTGCGTTCTGACTCCTGGGAGCTGTTCTCTGTCCCCAGCACGTGGGAACCTCCCTGGACCCAGGGCTCCCGCTCAGCTCAGGCCCTCTCGCTCTCATGGCGAAACACATTAGTCCTACTTTTTAAGAATTTCTGCTGATCCCACAAAAGAATGACACCCAAAGCTTATCATCTTCAGCAAGGAGAAAAGCTGCTCCATATGGAAGGGGCAGGGCCCCCAGGCATCAGTTGCCTGCACCCCGTTCCGTCAGCAGAAACCGTCGTCACTGACTCCTTTAGTTCTGTCCTAGCAAGGTCCCGGACTGGGGGATGGGTCTGTGCCTTCCCAGGACCTTCACCGGGACTGCAAAGCAAAAAAGCCAAAACTTCTGTTTCCCAAGAAAAGTGCAGAGTTTCACACACCTAGGGAGGATGTTTGTGTGCTCTGGAGGTCTCTGCCCTTGTTTTCAGAGTAAATGTTTGTGTGAGCGTAGTCCGGTGGGAGGCCCTGGAGACAGGCTCACCTGTTTCCGCAGATGGGGACTGAGGCTGTGGCTTGGACCCAGGACAGCTGAGGACCACCCTGGAAGTCTAGGGCTCTAGGCCCAGCTCTGCCTGTGACCTTGCTTAGCCAGGTCCCCTCTCTGGGCCTTGGTTTCCCCTTCTGTAACAGTGGGGTTGCAGGGAGGCCCAGCGTGATACTTGTAAGATCATTTCTAGGTCTGACATTTAAGGATTTTTATCCTAATCAAGGAATTTTGATAAGCCTGCTGATGATTCTTCTCCAAAGCATACTTCAAATATGTGCCCTGCTCTCCCTTTCTCCTGGCGCCGTCCATGACCATGTTGCTCCCTGCTTATGTCCCATGGCTTAGAATGACCCCTGACTCCTCGCCCTGGACTTCTGATTGCAGGTCCCTGCCCCTGCCGCGGGCCTCTCCCAGCCCTGCTGTTGTGGCAGCGCCGGGGGTGCGCCACACCACCTCCTGCCTGCAGATCTTTGCACCTGCCCTCCCCTCCCCCTAAAGCCACCCTCCCACTGCTGTTCGAAGGGCTGGCTCCTTCCCGTCTTTCAGATCTCAGATTAAATGTCACTTTTGAGAGGCCTTCCTCAAAATCCCTGTAAGAGCTCCTCTAAAGAGAGAGGTCCTGCCTCTCTTTCCGTGTATATTTCCTTCCCAGTACTTGCTGTCTTGGAGCTCTTTTCTTAGATCTGGTTATGTGTTAGTCTCTTGTTGCCCCCACCAGACTATGAGCTCACACAAGGGGGGACCTCCAAGACTGGGGACCTTACCTGCCCTGACCACTCCCGAACACCCAGAGCCTGGTGGTGTGCCTGGTGCCCAGGAGGTGCCCCAGAGTCTGCTGGGTGGATGAGCGGTTGTGTGGGTGATGCTTCCTCCGAAAAGAGCTCTGTTTTTCCTCCTCATCTCTCGGTCTCATGCCCCATTTTCCCTGAAGGATCTGGATGTGGCGATGAGGGTGATTATAAACAGACCAAATGTCCTTTATGAAGTCCTGAGCCAGTAGCCAAGAGGGTTTTTTATACCCCACTCCACTTTTTATTCCAGTGGCCTTGACATAGTTGGACTCAGATTCCTTTAACATCTTCTAAGGACCTGCTCAGTGCCAGCCAGGTTCTGGGTTAGTGCTTTCCAATCATTTTATTTACCATTGACTATTGGGAAGTTGATGGTAGAAACGGAACCTCAGGGAGATTAAGTAACCTTGCCTAAGATGGCAGTAAGTGGTACAACCAGATCTGACCCGGGGAGTGCCCCGTCCAGTGCGATCTCCTTCGCACCCAATGCCACTGCCGAGCTGGGGCTGTGAGACTAGCAGGGCCCACGGGTGGAGGGCGGGCCAGCGCGTGCCTGCACGTGACTTCAGGTGGCTTTAATTGTCCACCTGGCTAGGAGAAGCATGGAGCCCGAGGCTGACTGACATCCCTGAGTGTCATGGGAACCTGAGGGAAGGTCTGGGCATTTCTAGAGGCCTGGTGTCAGACCGAGCCCAGGGCTTGTTGGTAGGATTAGTGATAACTGAGAGTCTGGGGACAGACTGGGGGTGCTGCCTTCTCTGCAGTCACCTGTCATCTGCTTCAGGAGGGCCTTTCTGAAGCCAGCAGAGACTACCATACAGTTGCCTGCCCTTGAGGGGATAGTTTTTGTGGCAAGACACCCACCTGGAGCCTCACAATGGACCTATTTGCCAGAAGCTATACTGGGAAAGAGAATATGGGCCATGGAACCAGACAGACCTGGGTTTGAATCTTGCTACTCCTGTTTACTAGATGTGTGACCCTGGCCAAGTCACCTGCCCTCTTGGAGCCTCGTAAGTTGTTTATCTGTAAAGATACCATGATATGGTAGAGATGGAAGAGAGTCGTACTTGAATATATGGCACAGGATCAGCACTTAATAATTCTTGTGACTGAGTGGAGTGACATCCCAGATGTCTGCCTCCCAGAGGGACAGCAAAGAGCATGAAAAGCTTTAAACAGACTGTTAGGAGATTGAGTACCCACGGCTTCCAAGAGCTTACCAAAAAATGTTCACGATACGAACAGAGATTTTTTTTATGGATTGTTAAGTTGTTTTCTCAGTAGTTTGAAACAAATAGCAGCACTTACACATGTGTTTACCCTGCCAGACTTTTTTCTGAGCACATGATATCTCATTTAATTGTCACAACGACCCTAGCCATTTTTGTCTTCATTTGCCTATGAGGAAACAGAGGCACCGAGAGAGTGAACGAGTTGCCCAGGGTCACACAGCTGGCCCGTAGCCGAGCAGGGCTGCGGTGTGGGGAGTCCGGCTGCAGAGGCAGGGCTCGGAGCTCCTGGGCTAAGTGACTTGGTGTTGGTTGATGACCAAATGGAAAATTGTATCCAGGGTCACAAACGGGGGGCACGCCATTTAGCTGAGGAAACAAGGGAACACTAGAGTGTGAGGAGTGTGTTTCACTTAAAGCAGTAGGGAAATGAGCTTCTAGAAGAATGTTTGGGAAGCAGTTTTGGTGCGGAAGGGGTGGGATGGGCTCTGCTGCAGGGCTGCCCCTTCCCCACCACCCGCCTTCTGGTCCATTTTGGAAAGGATCCAGTATTTCTGTTATATTTTTTAGCAATTATTATATTTATATTCTGTGAATTCCCCCCTTTTAGTGCTTTTGCTCTTTTATGCAGAATTTTTGAAAATCAAATTGATTGAGGTATAATTTATGTGCCATAAAATTTATGTAGAAGTGTACTTTCTTATGAGTTTAGACAAATTTAACCATTACCACAACAGATTTCCATCATCCCAAAAGGTAAAGATTTACCTTGGGGTCCTTCCTAGTCAAATACTGCCCAGCCCCAGGCAACCAAGGGTCTCTTTATATCATTTCAGATTCCGTGTGTATTCCCATAGTTTTCTGTTAAATTTTTAATCTTTATTTTAATCGAGATATAACTAACATAAAACATTGTATGAGTCTCAGGTATACAATGTGTTGATTTGATACATTTATTTATTGCACTGCGATCACAACCTTAGCATCAGTTAACACATCTGTCTCTTCACAATTATTATTTCTTTTTGTGGTGAAAAACAGTTAAGATCTAGTCTCTTAGCAGCTTTGAAGTTCATAACAACAGATGATTGACTGTGATCCCTGTGCTGTGCATTAGATCTCCAGGACTTATTTATCTACTGGTTGCAAGTTTCTACCCTTAGACAATTATTCCCTATTTCCCATAACCCCTGGCCCCTGGTAACCACCATTTTATTTTATCTTTTTGAGTTCAGCATTGTTAGATTCCACATACGTGCGATTCTATATGTAAGTGAGCCCATATGGTATTTGTCTCTCTGTTGGGCTTCTCTCACTTGGCATACTGCCCTCAAGGTCCATCCATATGGTCACAAAGGGCAGGATGTCCTTCTTTCTCGTGGCTGAATAATATTCCATTGCTTGTACATCCCCCCGCCCCACCCCCAACCATGTCCATCTACTCACCCACAGACAGACACTTAGTTTCCACATCTTGGCTGTTGTGAACACAGCTGCAGTAAACATGGCAGCACGGCTCTCTCTTCAATATCCTGTTTTCATTTCCTTTGGATAAACACCCAGAAGTGGAACTGGTGGATCACTTGGTAGTTCCATTTTTAGTTTTGTGAGCCATCTCCGAACTGCCTCCCACCGTGGCTGCTCCAATGTGCAGCCCACTGGTAGCACAGCGGCTTGCCTTTGCTCCACATCCTCCCCAGCACTGATCCCTCATCTAGATGACAGCCGTTCCCAGGTCACGGGAGGCCTCACCGTAGTTTTGACTTGCATGCCCTCCCCTACTCCAGTGATGTGCGCCTTTCCGTGTACCTGTTGGCCATTTGGATGTCTTCTTTGGAAAACTCTCTACCTAATTCTTCGGTGCATTTAAAAATCATATTGTTTGTTTATTTTTTTGTTTTTGAATCATAAGTGTTCTTTATTTATTTTGGTTGTTAACCCCTTATCCGATATATGGTTTGCAAGTGACTTCTCTCCCATTTTATAGGTTGCTTTCTCATTTTATTGTTTCTTTTTTGCAGTACAGAAGCTCTGTAGCTTGGTATATCCCCACAGGTTGATTTTTGCCTTTGTTGCTGTTGTATTTTTGGTGTCATATCTAAAATAACTCACTGCCAAGACCAATGTCAAGGAGTATTTTTCCTGTTTTCTTGTAGGAGTTTTACAGTGTGAGATCTTATGTTTAAGTCTTTAATCCGCTTCATTAATTTTTGTGAGTGGTGCAAGATAGGGGTCTAGCTTCATTTGTCTGCATATGGTTATCCAGTCTTCTCAATGCCATTTGTTGAAGAGGCTAACTACCCTTTTCCCACTAAGTGCTCTTGGCTCCCTTGTCAAAGAATAACTTACTGTAAGTAAGTGTGGGGGGTTATTTCTGGGCTCTCACTTCTGTTCCAATGGTCTGTGTGTCTGTTTTTATTCTGTGCCATACTGTCTTAATTACCATAGCTTTATAATATAGGTTGAAATCAGGGCATGGGGTACCTCCAGCCCTGTTCTTTCTCATGATTGTTTTTGGCTAGTTGGGGTCCTTTGTGGTTCCATACAAATTATTTTAGAAGTGTTTTTTTGAAATTCTATGTTAAGTACTCTTTTGTTAGGCTGCTTTTGCTCAACATAGCATTTTTGAGATCCGTCCATGGTGTTGCATATGTCAGTAGTTTGTCCCTTTTTATTACTGAGCAGTACCCCTTTCATGAATATACAGTAATTGTTAATTCACTCACCTATTGATAACTGAATTGTTGCCAGTTTCAGACTCTTATAAATAAGGCTCCAATATGTGTTTATGTGCAAGTCTTTATGTGGACATATGTTTTCATTTCTTTTGATTGATCACCTAAGATTGGAATTGCTGAGTTATCATATGATGTAAATATATGTTTAATTTTTTAAGAAACTATCAAACTGGTTTTCAAAGTGGCTGTACGGTTTGCTGTTCCCATCAGCAGCGTAGGAGAGCTCTGGTTGCTGCGCACCGAGGCCAGCTCTGGGAGCGGACTGTCTTCTCATGTTAGCCATTTGGGTGGGTATGTGGTGGTAGTTCATGGTTTTTATTGAAGTTCTCTGAGGACAACGGTTGCTGAACATGTTTTCATGTACTTATTTGCCATCTGTGTATCTTCTTTTATGACATTTCTTTCAAATTTTTTGCTCATGTTTCTACTGGGTTATTTATCTTTCTCTTGTTGAACATAAGAGCTCTTTATCTTTTCTGTACATAGGCCTCTTGTCAGATATCCATATTGCATATATTTCCCTCATATCTTTGGCTCATTTCTTCATTTGCTTAAACATTGTCTTTAAGAGAGAAAATTTTTGAATAAACTGGCTGCCTTTTGACAAAGTCTAGTTTATTTAACTTTTTTATTTGATGGCCCATATTCTTAGTATCCAAAGAATTCTTTGCCTGTTAAAAGTCTCATTAATTTTTTTTATGTTCTGTTCTAGACGTTTTATCTTGTAGTTTTTACATGATTCATTTCAAGTTAGTTTCTGTGTATGGTTTGAGGTTAAGGGTTGAGATTCATTCTCCTCCACATGGATATCTAATTGTTCCAGTGCCACTTTGTTGAAAAGACCGTCCTTTTCCGTGGAATCACCTTGGCATCTTCCCTGGAAGTCCCTGACTTACGTGTGTGCTGGGCTACTCCTGCCTCTCTGCCCTATCCTCGCTTTGGGGCCACACGGTCCGGTCCCTGTGGCTTTATACAAGGTCAGGGGCCAGCGTCTGCCTCATGCTGTGATCTCTGCCAGTCAGGCCTGGAGACAGGGCACAGTTCTTGAATTCCTGCCTCTGGGGTTGAAACGTGGCCCTCTCATGGTATCTCCAGGTCGCCTGCATGGGCACTGAAGTGCTATCTCTCACCAGGTCAGGCCGGTGTGTTTGGATCCTGTAGTCACCTCACTCTGGGGCTCTGCTCCCCCAGGCTTTGCCTTCCTCTCTTACCCCTCCTTCCAGCTCTGACCCCCAAAGCCCTTTGAGGTAGAGAACAAAAATGCCAAAGTGTCTGCCTCTCCAGAGGGCACTTTTCAGAAAGTTTCCTAAGGAACTGAAAAGGACTACATGATGGAAACCATTTGCAGCCTCCAGCACAGCCATTTATCTCAATAACCATTTCATGTAAGATGTAGGCCAAACACATAAATCATATCTTTAAAGAAAGTGGTGCCACAGAAATTGCCCTGTATTTTTACCACCTAATTTGAAAAACGTGTTTTAAAGCCGGGAAGAGAGCAAACAAGCCCAGGGCCGGCCGCCCGTCTCCCACATGCCCCCGAAGGAGCTGAAGCCCGGACTGTGCACCCTGCTGTTAGTCATCCTCGGCCTCTGCCTGGCATTTGGTGCCGAGGAGCTGAGAGCCCAGACCCAGGCTGCTCCTCAGGGTGTGCACTTGACTGACCCCCGTCGCGGGGCTCGGCGGCGCCCTTGTCTTTAGGCAGTAAACACTGTCACAGCTCGGAGACTTGGCACTCCGTTAAGGACCTGCCCAGAGGGAGGCCGCTACATACAGCAGGGGCCCTGGCCGCCTTGCTGCTGGCTGGGAATTCCAGGGCCTTCACGGAAGCCTCACTGAGGAGGCCAGAGTTAAAGCAGCAGCATTTCCTCCGTGGCAGGAGGTTTCTTACTTTGTTCTCAGCACTTCCTGGGAGGGAAAAAACAAAAACCACGGGTGCTGAATCCCTGTGCACGGGCCGGGCAGGTCTCTCCCTGCAGCCCAGTGCTCACCCCAGGGTCCCTGAAGCCCAGCTCTTTACACGGAGTCTGAGGCATAGCAATTCTAAAATGAAGGACAAGGATTTGCGCCCAGGATTTCCCCACTCCAAGGTTACTGTTCAATTTTGTTTTACTCCTGGCTGTTTTTTTAACCATGCATGTGTGTTTCTTCTTTATATTCATACATTTCTGATCATTTTCTCATGTCATTGAAACTTGCTGGATAACATGTTTAATGCCTGCCCAGTACTCGTCCTACACGTGGGCCAGGCCCTCCCGCGCAGTCCCCCTGGTGGTGAAGGGGGGACGGGGTCCTAGCCCGGGGTCAGCACTTCTCTTTCCCAGCCCCCGGCATGGGCTGAGCCTCCTGTCCCCCTGGGACACGCCTTCTCCCCCTGCCTCTGTGCCCCTCTGCCCAGGCCTCGGAGGCCCGTTGCAGCCCTGGCGGGAAGGTAGAAACAAGCAGCCCTTCCTTAGGAGGATGTCATGGAGACCCCTGCCAGGGGGTGTTGCCACCTGAGGTCGGAGGAGCTGCAGCCTTGACCTTGTCCTCCCTTCCTCCTCCCGGCCTAGTAGCTGCTCTCAGCAGCCTGCTGTCTGCGCCTTCCCCTCTCAGCCTCCGTGAAGACGACACCCCCTGGGCCCCTCTCTCCAGGGCATCCTGTCCCTGTCTCTCTCTCCCAAGTGTCAGCTGTGTTCTTGGTCCTTTGCAGTGAACTTAGGGGTTACTGGGCCCCCAGCTCTTCCCTGCATGCAGGCCTGGTGTGCTGGCCTGTCTTCTCCTGGGTCTAAGGTCTGAGGCAAGAGGCCGTTTGTTCAGATCTCCCCCCTTGTCAGCTGCAGCCCTGAGCATCTTTGGGGAAGAGAGGCTGGGCTGGGGGACAGAGGCCCCGAAGGTGGCGTGCAAGCCACATGTGCCGAGGTTCTGGCCTGCCTCCTCCCTCCCGGGGCCTTTGATTGGCTGCGCAGCCAGACGGGGCGTCCTCCCAGCCCCGCCACAGGGGCCGCGGTGCCCATCCTGCCGCCAACACAAGCAGGTCACCTCTCCTCTCAGCCTTCTGCCTGCTTCCACTCGCCTCTGGAGCCCCGTTACTTGCATCTTACCAGGTGCCCTGGCCTCAGCTGTTTCTCTCTAGTAAAACCTTAAATCGTTGCGAGGACCCCTGCTGCAGTGGGGGTGTGGTGTGGCGCCCACTGGGTCCCCAAGCTGGCACCTTGGGGGTGGGAAGGCTGGTGACAAATGCCCCAGGCAACAGGGAGCTGGTGCTGTGCAGAAGTCCCAGCACCCCTGTCCTTGGCTGCCAAGGGTCTGGAAGGCTGAGCTTGGGGCCGGGGTTCCTGGACAAGGGCTGGGTCTTCTTCCTCCCCCAAATCTGGTGCCCAGCAGAGGCAAGGCTAGAGGCAGAGAGTGGGTGCCAGGCAGGGCGGCAGCAGGAGGGGAAGCATTTCCCCCCCACCCAAGGAGGGCAAAAGGCAGGCAAGGGGCCCTGGCTGCAGGGACAAACACCTAGGGCACCTGAAGTCCCTGCAGGATGTGGGCAGGGGGTGCCCGGGGTGGCCCTCATCCTCTGGCCAGCCCTCCTTGTGTGGACTGTGCCCTCTGCCTGCCCTCCTTGGCCCGTGCCACCGGCACCTGCCTGCCCCAGCAGCTCACCACAGCCCCCCTTGGCCGCAGGGGCTTCTGGACCCTGGGGCACACGCTCTGCCCCCCATGCTGTGGACTTGCTATGAGAGGGCGCAGGCATATTCCTGGTCTGGCCCAGTCCCGGTGGTACGACGGGTGCTCCAGGCGGGAATCTGGGAGGTGGGAAGTCAGAACCTGGCCCTTTACCCAGCGGCACCTCCTGCTGCCCTCCCCAGGCACGTGCTGCATGAGTGGCTCCAGGAGCAGCTTGGTCTCAGGGAGCCCAGGGGGTCCCCCAGCCGCTGCGTACAGTGTGTGCTCTCTGACCAGCACCTGTCCTGCGCTGGGGCCCCAGGGAGTCCAGGCAAGAATTACCCTGTCATCCTCTCCGCATTCCCAGGGTCCGGTTTGGGACCCTACAGGCAGGCCCAGGCCCAGCAAGGGGCGGAAGAGCGTCTGTGGGGTGAGCCCAGGCCTCCCTTGGAAAGTTGGCCTGTGGGCCGCTTACCTCATGGGCTCCTGCCAGAGTCCCCAGCAGCCAGCTGGACTGAGGGACCCTTTTTTTCTTTACTGTTTGATTTTTTGGTATTATGTTCACACCAAGTTTCCCTTTCTTATGTCTACTGGGGCATCATACCCACAGCAGATGGTTCTGAATCACTGTTCATTCAAAAGCTATGTGTTCGGCCAGGCTCTGTGCGGGGCAGGGACACAGGGAAGCAAGACACGACCCTCCCCTCGGTCCCCCGGGGAGTCAGGCAAATGCGCAAATTCAGACGTGGTACCAGATTCCAGCAGGGGCTCTGGAGGAGCTGAGGTGGTTGTGAGGCCAGAGAATGGAGGGGAGGCCGCTTTAGGTGGGTGACCAGGGAAGATGCCAAGCCGCCACGCCAAGCAGGGCGTCCTGGGTGGGGGTGTCCATGTCGGAGGAGAGCGCGTATGCAGCAGCCCCGAGGGGTGAGCGCCCAGCGTCCTGGAGCGAGGCTTGGGGAGGCGGGCGGGGCTTGGGCCCAGGCCTCGTGGCCCAGAAAAGAGCATGGATCGCACCTTCCCTGTGTGAAGGGTGCCAGAGGGCTGGGCAGATGCAAGGACAGCAACGGCGGGCGAGCGCCACCCAAGGATAGCAGAGTGTACTGTCTGCCCGGCATGCAGAGCGTGCAGGCGACCCTGAAGGCGGCTCCGCCTTCCTCCTCAGGCCCCCCAGGTGTCTCCAGTGGGGCACCAGGCGGAGGCCCACGCAGATGCCCGGGCTGAGGGAGATGCGGCCCACAGCCTGCCCTCCGCTTCTCCCCACTCAGCTCCTCCTGCCAGGCCACCTCCTCCCGCCCTTCCTGCCCCTGCCCCTGCCCCAGACATCGGGGAGCCAGCACAGGGGCATAGCACAAGCCCCACTCTGCCCTCTGGGCCTCGGCTGACAGCCCAGCCTGGCTCGGCCCTCCTGTGGGCACATGGCTCTCTGGCCCGCTGGCCCCCAAAATCTGTCTGGAGCCGTTTTAAGGGCGAATCCTGTCCTCTTCCTCCCCTGGTCTCAGGCACCTCCTGGAAGTGCTCAGAAAAGGCTTATAGAATTCCAGACCCCCACTCCTCATAGAAGAAATGGGGTTCATGACACCCACTGTCCCCGTGGTTTGGCGGAAGTTACTGACCACCTGGACAGGCAGAAAGTGCACCCCTCCCCACAGCACCCCACTGCCCGGGAAATGTTTTCTGAGTGAGTGTGCACGAGTGAAGGAATGAGTGGCTGTAGCGGATTCGTTGCCAACAGGAAGGCCTTCATTCTTCGGCAAGTGTGCAGAACCGTGGCTGGGCAGGCTGCAGGGGAAGCCCAAGCCTGGGCCCCCTGCAAATGCCACCCCCAGGGCTCCCTGCCCTCTGCCTCTCCCAGCAGAAAGACACGTACTATGTGGGTCCTGGTGAGGTGAGGAGGTACGGGTGGCAGGACCACGCAGAGGCCTGGAGACGTCTGGGTATTGCCATATTTATATTAAAAAGTGAAGAAATGCCAAACCAGATTTCAAAAATTGTGGTATATTTTAAATGTGGTATGTTTACATTTAACAAATGGATGCTTTGCACACACACACATAAATATAACTGCCATTCACAGGCTAATTACCGTGTTTATAAAAGACCTTAGGTCATGGCAGGCTCCAGGCACTGTGGCCCAGAAATGGGACACAAGTTTGAAACTGATGACAAACGGCTCCTCTCAAAACGTGTGTCTTGTTAGGAGAAATGGAAAGGGAGCCCTTGGGGCCCTCTGGGGGTGTGTGGTCTACCCATACATTCTCCCCGGCCCCTCATGGCGAGGCCCATAGCTGGACGGTCTGCCTACTGCAGAGGGGAGGCCCAGCATGGCTGCCGGGCAGCAGCCTGGGGACAGGGCAGTGGGGCTCAGGCTAGGCTCTGACCCGGGAGGCCGCCCCCGGGAGCAGCACGGGCTCTGAGCCTCAGGGCAGAAGCTCAGGCTCACCACCTGCGAGGTCAGGGCCCTGCAGGCGGGCCTGGCCTTTCGCCTGCCCAGGGCTTACCCGCCGTCCTCATGTGCTGTCGGCCACTCTGTGCATCAGCACGTCAGTGTTGGTCCAGGAAGCAGGCTTTGTAGACCGTCCTTCATCGTTTTTAGAAGGAATTATGATTAACAAGAAGGCAGTGGTGAGTAAAGTGGAAACAGCCTCTGCTCTACCCCTTACTAGCTCAGCCTCCTTGACAAGCTGTTTAATTTCCTGAGCCTCAGTTGCCTTCTTTGTAAAATGGGAGTGGTCACCCCAGTTTCATCAGGCTTTTGAGAAAATTGAGTGCAGGCAGGTGTCTGGCTGAATAATATTCAGCTGTATGGACAGATCACGTTTCCCATTCATCAGGTGGTAGATGTGTGGGTTTCTGCTTTTTGACTATTACAAATAATTAAATATTTGTATACAAGTGTTTGGACATAATGTTTTCATTTCCCTTGGGTATACACCTAGGTGGGATCGCAGGGTCATATGTTGACTCTGTTTAACTGTGTGAGGAAGTGCCAGACTGCTTTCCAAAGTGGCTGCACCATTTACATTCTCCCTTGCAACGTCTGAGCATTCCAGTTTCTCCAAGTCTTCACCAATATTTGTTATTCCCTGACCTTTTGACTAAAGGCATCCTAATGGGTATGGAGTAGTCTTCCCCTGTTGTTTTGATTTGCATTTTCCTGACGACTGATAATGTCCAAGTAACTTTTCATGGGCTTCTTAGATATTTATGTCTTTTTTGGACAAGTTCCTTTGCTCATTTTTTAATTGGGTTATTTGTCTTTCTATTACTGGGTTGTAAATGGTCTAGATATAAGTCCCTTAGTGTATATATGATTTGCAAATCGTCTCTCCGTCTGAGTTGTCTTTTCACTTTAATAGTATCTTCTGAAGGACAAAAGTGTTTTGTTTTTATTGTTGTGCTTTTGGTTTCTTTTTAATTTTTCAAATATGTAAATATTTACCTGATTCTCAAAGCAAAAGATATGCCCCAGGCAGCCTCATCTCCATTCACCCACCGACTGTAGCTTGCCATTCAGTATCTGGTCTATCATTTCTGTGTTTATGTTTGTGAAATTTTTTAAGGAACATAAAAATATTATTTTCACTTCCTTCTGAAATGGTGACATGCCACACTCTCCATTCTTGTTTCACAAAGCAAACCCTGGAAATGGCCCCCTAGTGCTCACTGGGCGAGCTCTCACTGCATTTTAGGGCCACACTGGTCCGTGGTGTGGCTGTGCAGTGACGGGTGTATTAGCTGGTTCCCATCTGAGGCTGTCGGCTTGTGTCCAGGCCTTTCTCCTAACGGCCCATGCAGCTCTGGATATGATTTGTGGGAGTGTATCTCTAGGCTAGACTCCTGACGTGAGCTTGCAGGGTCAAAAGTTAAGATAAGTCATTCTGTTGGACAGCGCCAGAGGGTCCTCTGTAGGGACACTCCACCCCACTAGCATTGTAGCAGTGCTGGTTTCCCAAACAGAATGTATCACAAAGCTTTGGGATTTTTGCCAATCTAAAAACTGAACTTTATTGAGGCATGACTTACGTGCAATAAAATGCACCCATTTGAAGTGCATAGCTTGGTGAGTTGTGACAAATTATCTCGTTTCGGTTACCATAGATTAGTTTTGCCACTTCCAGAATCTCATAAACACATTGTACACGGTATGTGTCCTTCATGTCTGGGTGCTGGCTAGGCATGGCACCTGAGACCCATGTGTGCCGCTGCACACCAGCACTGTTTCTTGATGGGGAGTATTTGGCTACGCAGCACTTGTTTGCCTACCAGTGGACATGTGGGTGGATTCTGGTTGTGCCTACTTTGAATAAAGCTGTTAAGAACATACATTCTTGTCTCTCTGGGGCCAGTAGGAGTGGAATGGCTGGCTCCTCCCAGGGGAGTGTGTGGTACCTCCTCAGTCGCCCAGATCTCTTTCCCAGTGCTGTGCCGGCTCGCGCTCTCACCAGGCGGCAGCACGAGCTCCCGCTGCTCCGCACCCTCACAGACCTTTGGTGTTGCCAGCCTTTTCAGTCTGGCCATTCTACAAAGTGCACCATGGCGCCTCTCTGTGGTGTAAAATGTCCGCATTTCCCTGAGGAGTAGGATGCAGAACATCGTTTCGGGTTCTTACTGGCTGTTGTAGCTCCTCTTCAGTGAAGTGTCTTTCACATCTTTTGCCCATTTTTTTTTTGTTTTTTTTTTTTTGAGAGGGCATCTCTCATATTTATTGATCAAATGGTTGTTAACAACAATAAAATTCTGTATAGGGGACTCAATGCACAGTCATTAATCAACCCCAAGCCTATTTCTCAACAGTCTCCAATCTTCTGAAGCATAACGAACAAGTTCTTACATGGTGAACAATTTCTTACATAGTGAATAAGTTCTTACATGGTGAACAGTACAAGGGCAGTCATATCACAGAAACTTTTGGTTTTGATCACGCATCATGAACTATAAACAATCAAGTCAAATATTATTTGTTTGATTTTTATACTTGATTTATATGTGAATCCCACATTTCTCCCTTATTTTTTTAATAAAATGCTGAAGTGGTAGGTAGATGCAAGATAAAGGTAGAAAACATAATATAGTGCTGTAAGAGGGCAAATGTAGATGATCAGGTCTGTGCCTATAGACTAAGTATTAATCCAAGCTAGACAAGGGCTCTTTTGTCCATTTTTTGACAGTCAGGTTCTCTTTGAGCTGTAAGGGTTCTTTATATATTCTGGGTATAATCCTCTTATATACACTGTATTTTCTCTTAGTCGGTGGTATATGCCCTTTCATTTTCATAGCAGTATCTTTCAGAGAACAGAAGTTGTGATTTTTGTGAAGACCTGATCAGTTTTACTTTCCTGCTTGGTATATTTTGCATCCTAAGAAACCTGAGCATTTCTCTTCCTTTGAGTAAGGTTGAGCATCTTTTCTTGTGTGTTAAAAAGCCTGTTTTAAAAAGTAGTTTTATTGGGGTTTTTTTCGGTTTTTAAGAACAATTTTCTACTGGTGAGATTAGCCTTTTATGTTTTCTCCCAGTTTGTTGTCTCTTTGACTTTGCTTGTAGTTTTTCCATGCAGAACTCCATTTGTGTTTTTACATAATGCAGTGTTTGTTCTTCTTACATATAGGCCTCAGGTCATGGACTCTGTGCTCCCAGATTATAAAGAAATCCATCTACGTTTACATCCAGTATTTTTATGTTTTCACTTTTTCTCACATTTAGGTCTGTTCCATTTGCAGTTGATTCTGATGTACAGTAAGAGGCATGGAGTCAATTTTATCTTTTTGCAAGTGACTATCCATCATCCTCATATCATCTACTAAAAACACCATCCTTTCCTAAGGATTTGAGATCACATTCCCCAGACCTTTATCATTAAAATACTAAATTTCTGTATGTACTTGCACATTCCATTCTCTTGTTTCTGGACTCATTTTGTTCCATTGGTCCATCTAGTCTCATGCTGATGCAACCCTCTCTTGATTATGACTTTATGACATGCTTACACACACAGTGGGGGAGCCTTCTCTTTTCAAAGGTTTTCCTGTATAACTTGCCTCACTCCAGAAAAGATACTTGATTTTTTAAAATTGAGATTGTGGTGAATTTATATATTAACTTGGGAAAAGTCAACATCTTTATTGCTATTGAGTCATCCCATACAAAAGCATTAGTTTCAGTTCACTTTTGGTAAGATTCTTGTGAGGACTGTTGCAGGGCTGTTTTGAAGGTGGTGATGGTTGTCTCATATATATAGAGAGAAAGAGATGTCGCACATTTCCTATTAGGTTTATTCCCTGGTAATTTATCTTTTTCTCTGCTCTTAAAATGGGTTCCTCTCTTGTAATGTTTTCTAACTGGATGTCATTTGTATATAAGAAGGCTGTAACTTAACGTTAGCTGGCTATCTTACTGAACATCCGTCATTGTATTCATCTCAGCATGTGTTTTCTTGGGTTTCCTAGGTATACTTGAATATCATCTGCAAAAATAGATAATTTCTTTCTTCCTTAGGGTACAAACATTTTTAAAGTTTTGTGTTACATATTGCCAAAGCTCTTCTTTTTAGAAATGTGCTACTAATTTATATTCTTTCTGGAAGTGTTTTGCCATACGCTTGTCAGCACTGAGTATTAACATTTTTTAAATATTTGCCAATTTAGTACAACCTTCTTTCATTAAGAGGGCCTACACGGGGCCCCTTCTCTCCCAGGTGCTGTGCCAAGGCTGAGGGTACAAGAGGGAGCAGAGCAATCCTGGCCCCTCTGAGAGTCCATACTCAAGAGGGGAGGAGACAAGTTTCTTCCCTTAGCTCTATATTGAGGAATGGTTGCACAATGTGATATTTTTTAAGGTACACATGATGATTTAATATGCATATACACTGTGAAATATTGCCACAATCAAAACCTACTCTTAGTACGTTTCAAGTATATATTTTTTATTATAATCACCATGCTGTCCATTAGATACCCAGAACTTACCCCACTTGTAAGTGAACACTTGTGCCCTCTGATCGACATCCCCAGCCCCTTGGCAATCACCCACCGACTGTCTGGTTCTAGAAGTTGGGCTTTTTTTCAGATTCCACATTTAAGTCAGATCATATGGTAATTGTTGAGGCATAAGTTTCTGGAGTTTTAAAACGAAGATTGCTCTGTCTTCCTGAGCCTGGCAGATGGGAAAAGGGCTGCCCTCCCTGGTAGAGAAACCCATCTCAGCCCAGGAAACTCATTCTGGAAAATCAGAGAAATTATGCAACATCTACCCTCCCACCTCCGCACCCCCATATGGTCCCATCACTCAACCCTCTGGCCTGTGCCAGGAGCAAGGGGCAGCACCAGGACCCTTTCCGGCCCCCTCCACTGTGTGCAGAGGTGCTGGGCACCCTCCCCCATGGAAGAGATGGCCAAATGGATGGAGGCTTCTGCTTTCCCAGAAAGCCTTGCCCTGAGCCTGGACCCCCAGGCCCTGGCTAGGGGCTCCCTAAGTAGGCTGCAGAGGTCTACAGCTCCCGCCCCCCCCAAGGCTCAACCCCATCATTCCCCCTCATGCAGCCCTTTTTTGTTCACTTTTTCCATTCATCTGTGCACCCCCTTACTTGCTGTGTGATCCTGGACAAGCTGCCTTACCTCTCAGCTTGTCCACCTATACCTGGCAGGCTGCTGTGAGGACTGGAGGGGGGAGTATTTGTCCCAGGTCTCCAGAGCACAGGGGCTGCTCCAGAGATGTGCTTACTGAGTGAGTGAAAGAATGGATGAGTTCCCCAGTGGGATGTGGCGACTCGTCTCCACACCCAGATGGGCAGACCTGGAGGGTTACCAGGTCCGGAGGCCCGTAAGTGCAGGCTTTGCTGGGAACGTGGGCTCCCTGCCCCTTATTACCAACCCCCACCTGAGGGGACAGGGCCTGCCTGGCCACACTGGGGTCACTGGACCCGAGAATTAGCTCCTGTACCCCCCATCCTATTATCTTGGGACCATAGGGTACAGGTAGAAATGGAGGGGTGGGTGTGAGAGGCACCCCTCCGCCCCCCGCACACCAGCTCTCAGCCGTGGTGGCTGGGGCCTCAGGAGACAGGAAATTTCCTTCTCTGTATTTATTTTCTACATCTTTGATTTTGAAAGCCAAGCTGGTGTTGATATTTACCTTGGCTGGGCCTCCCCATCTCCCTGGGCCCAGCGCGTGTAAACATGATGTTCTTTCTCTCTGCTCTGCTAGCGCTAAGGTGGCCTTTTGCAACCAATTCTAGGAATTTTCAAAGTCTGAAGGCATAAGTTCAGGGACCAGGCCCCTGGGGAGCGAGGAGACCCAGGACCTGTGTGCTGGCCGTGGGCTTGGCACCCGGGAGCCCTGCAGATGGCCAAAGAGCGAGCCAGGCCGGTCAGGGCCCTGCCCGAGGGCACACTGAGGAACAGAGGCAGGATCTGGGTGTCTCCACCGCCCTGTCCTAGGCCACATGGGGATGGCGAGCGGAGGGCTTTCTCTCCAGGGATGGCCAGCTCTCTAGTGTTTGTCTGGGTGGCACCTGGACCACAGCTGACAGGCCACCCAGGTGGGTGCCTCCCCGGCCTCAGGGAGCTCGCCTTCCGGAGGGTGGATGGGCAGTGAGGAGGGGGCAGGTGGAGAAGAGCTGATGTGGGATAGTGGGTGGTGCTGGTGAGGTGAGGGGTCTTCACTCGGCTCACCAGTGAGGCCCTCAGCAAGTGATTTCACTTCTCTGAGATTCGGTTTCATTATCCAAGAAAGGAATGTCAGTCCCTAGTGACAAAGGAGTTGTGAGTCCCCCGCCCAATGTCGTCTGCAGACGGGAGCTGCTGATCCTCTTGCAGACATCACAAGTGCACAGGGCGGAGACAGCGCCTGTCGGCACCCGGGCAGCTGCACACCCTGAACGTCTCCTCTTCTCCACGCAGATCTGGGACATGAGTGACGATGAGACTGTCTGACGGGGCACCGGCTGCTCCTGGGCTGCCTGCTGGGGGGCTCTTGGTCGCTGGAGCAGGACTGCTATCCCAGGACGGGAGATGCTGGACCCTGAGCCCCTGAAGACTGCCCACCTCTTGAGAACTGGGGCCTACCTCCTGCTGCCCAGGAGCTTCTGGTATTCTCTGTCCTCATCCTAGCAGTTCTGAGCTGAATAATAACCTTGGCTTTGGCGTTGCCGCTGATCTGGGACTCTACTCCCCCAACCCCGAGCAGTTCTTTTTCTTGTCACCACACGTTTGATAGTCAAGCTCCGAGGATTCTTCCTGCCGCCGTGCTGGGAGCAGCAGCAGAGGCCCCGGGCGGCACTGCAGGCCTCCGTTAGGGCCACTGAGCTGCGGGCAGGGCAGGGTGGGAGGGACACACTCATCCCAGGAAGCCAGAACTCCACACGGGACTGCTGTGGGCAGAGCCTCTGTGCCTCCCTGTTCAGAGGACGTGCCCAGGGCCCAATCCTGGCATCTGCCGAGGCCCTTGGGGCCCAGACTCCTGAGCCTGCTCGCCTACAGCTAGGCGAGGGCTGCCTGCTCCCCAATCTGAGGGGCTTCCTCATGGGTGGCTTGGAGCCCCGACTCCAGTGTGTGGTGGGGCGGTTGTCATGTGCGTCTATCTTGTTCTGGGGCCAGGGGGTCACTGGCGCTGCCTTGCCCTGGGTCGGCACGTCCGCGATCCTCCCCAGAGCCGGGTGTGGAACGGAGAGGGAGGCACCCTTTCTGCGCACAGGCGTCTGTCCTAAGGCCTGGAACCGAGGTCATGCTGAGTGTGAACCTGACTCCCCGAGAGTAGGACTGCTGCAGGGTGGGTGTTAAATGATGCTTCTCAGAGTAAGATAAGGTTAAAACTGCAGTTTTCCAGCCCCTGCGGGTCTTAAATAGGGGCACCCCCAGTCACAGGGACAGGGCCAATGAGCCCCTCCACCCTCCCCAGGCCTCCCGTGCACCACAAACAGTCTGTGGTTTAAGAGCACTTTATTATTGTTCTTAAGGCTACTTTTAAGTACAAAAAAAAGATGGCCTGCCAAACCTTTTTTTTCTTCTTCCAGGAAAAACAGGCCACAGAGAATGGTATATTACAGATTTACAAACATGGAGAGAATGGTCAAACGCACTGCGGGTGGTGGGGCTCTGGGAAGAGCCGTGCTGGACTCCGCCCGAGGCCCCTGAAGGGTCCTGCCTATCCCAGATAGGGAGGCCCCGGCCCCCCCAGCGTGACGCCCTTGGGGCTGCCGGCCGTCTGGGGGAGCCGGCACTCCAGAGCCCTCCGTCAGCGGGCTGGCCTTCTGTGGCGATGCTCAGTAGCCTGTAGCGGTAACAAACTGGTGGCTGTTAAGGCAGATGCAGTGTTCTCATAGACTAACTGTGTTCCTGCACTTTTTTACACACAAATCTACGACAAAAAAAGATCAACTTTTTTTCCAAACAAAAAAAAATGAATGATTACAATAGGAAAGGGAAAAATTAAATAGCTACATATCATTAACAAATTAATTGTTCTTCAAAAAATACCTACAAATTTCTCTGTACATTCTTTACGCACAGCGTAATGATGGTCTTAAAGTTACCTATATAAAAAAAGTGTTCTCAACGATCTTTCCTACAGAAAATATAGGGGGCCTGAATGTGAAAGCCTGGAAGCCCGGTTAAGTGGGAGTGAAACGCGTGCAGGGCAAGAGAAGGGCTTTTCTTTTTGCCTTTTAAAAGACCTGCAGCCACCCTGTGACTGCAAGAGCGATCCTCAGACCTTGTCACCCACCCCCTGCCAATTTCACAATCAACCAGCTAAACCGAATTCTCCTGAAAACCAGCCTTGAGGACTCCCCTGAATCCACACTGCCCTGCAGGTGCGGCAGTCAGGCCCTGTCACCTGGCCAGGTGACTTCCTACACCTTCTGGGAGGCAAGGCAGGACTGCAGTGCAGGCAGCCCGCAGGGGTGGGGGCGGAGACGGGCGATCACCAAGCCGAGGAGCAGCTGGACACCCACAGTGGCGTCTGTCACGCTGGCGTCAACCTAAGGTCTAGTTAGTAGCTGTTACTACATAGCACACGATGATAGCAATGCAGCACTGCCGGCAGAACGTCCGAGGAATGTATACGGCCTTGGCCCAGCATACGAGGAAGCATACAAAATAACCTACAGAGATTGTCAGGAGTCTGCTGTTCAGCCAAGAGTTCAAGGGTGCGGTTTCTGCAGGGAGGGAAAGTGGAAGACACGAATCCCAACTCCCCTGGGAGGCACTAAGGAGCGGGACAGGGGTGCAGAAAACAAACGGTGAGGTCGACCTGCGGCAAAAACCCTGGTGTGCGCCATCCCGGCCAGCCTGGCACTGCTCGGGAACAGCATGAATTTCGAGTACAAACCTTAGGGGACAACTGGACCAGCAGTAAGAGATCTAGGACTGTAACTAACAAAAATAAACGAATTCTGAACAGAAGCTAGTAAATACTGTCTATACAATTAATAGAAACCAGCTATTTTCTCCACTAGCACATGCACCACAAGGCGAGCACTACGGACCCTCCCACCTCAGCTCCGGCCCAGCTGACCGCACTGCTGGGGAAAACGCCCAGGCCTGGGGGAGGCTGCAGCCCAGTTGCAAGCACCTGAAATCTAGATAAAGACCTGTAGCCGGGATGAGACTTCCCCTTCCACAGCTGTTTTGTCAAAATTAAAACAAAAAAACCCATACAGAAATGTCATCCTTAAACCCTCTGTTTCCTCAGCAGTTTGCCCTCAGCGTACTAGCATCTCACAAAAAGTTGTCAGGCGGGCAACTTTTGTCCTCCAATAGTGCAAATCAGACACAATAGTCCTCTGTTCTCTTCAAGTAGACGCACACACAGACACGCACTGGAAGCAAAGCCACACACACCCAGGTCTCAGGAAGCACACAGCGTCTGGGTTGCCGGCGGCCCAGCCCGCCAGGGCAGCAGCCCTGCGCCAGAGGTTTCTTTGGTACCCGAGGCAGGAAGGTCGGGCGCTTCGTTAGACAATGTTCCGCACGCAATTTCTACAATCATGCTTGAGGGGCCCTGGGGACGGACACCAAGCACGTACAAAACCAGAATGAAAATCCCAGTGACATGGTTTTTGCAAATAAACCATCCTCCCCCACAAACCCCCCCATTTTATTTTTTTGTGTTTTTTTCTCATTTTTTAAGTACTGACTGTTCAAAGCTCAGGCAAACCATGCAGATGGACGTCGTGCTCCAGGGTGGCGCCCCCTTCACGAGACCACAGAGGGGGAGTGACTGTGGCTGACCATGTGCGTGGAGGGGCTGGCAGGCTGGCCCCTGCGTGAGGCCGACTCGGGGCTGTTGGACGCGCCGTCCTTGGCTGCCTTGATCTGAAGCCACGTGTCACCCAGGGCTTTGGCGAAGTGGTCGTCCACGGAGCCCGTGATGGACACTGAGTTGGGCGCCGGCTCCGGCTCCTTGTAGTTCTTGCCCAGGCTCCTGCGGAAGTGCTCCTCCACCACAGGGTCACAGGTGGTGGCTGTCAGGGGGCAGGACAGTGCTCAGGTCAGCTGGGGACAGACGGCCCACCACCCTCCCAGGCAGATCACCTCTCTGAACCTGAAATACGGTGACGTGCTGACCACCCTGGCTTAGGTGCGAGTTCAGGGGAAGAGAGAAGGCATTAAATGCTGGTAGACCTTGCTGCCTCCCAACTAGGGCAAGACCCCAGAGGTCAGGGCCCACGTGCTTCTCCCCTCTGCCCCACCCAAGCCAGGCACAACACTGGGTGCATATGTGCTAAAATAAAACCCACTTTTTCAACCTCAATAAAAAATAAGCTCCAAGGTAGCTGTTCTGGCTGCAGCACAATAGAGAAGGAATACAAAGTCCACCTGACGCCCTGGGGAACGAGGAAGCCCCAGGCCCCCAGAGACCCCCCACATCACTTACAGCTTGGGGCCCTGCGGTAGCTGGCCGGCCCGGCCACGGTGCAGCCGCTGTGCACGATGGGGCAGTGGGAGAGGTTGCAGTTGCGGGCACTGGCCGAGGCGCATGTGATCACTGAAGGCCGGTTCTGGGGACAGGAGGGGGCTGGCATCAGCTGGGAGCAGGAGGACAGCATCCTCACCCCGGCCAGTGAGTCCAGTCCTTACCTCGCCCTGAGGCAGGACGAGACTCCGCGCCCTCCCACACCACCCAGCAGACCCGAGTGCCATCCGCAGCACAACCCAGCCCCGTATCTGTCCGCCCCCAGCTCCTCCGTGTGGGCCACCCGCCACCCTCGCTGCGGCTGACATGTCCACAGCCCTTCCTGCCCAAAGGCAAAGGAAGCCCAGCCCATTTGTCTCGTACTTCCAAACAGTCCAACTGCTGCCCTACAGCCAATCCCCAGAGGGAGCCGGCCTGCGAGGGCTGTGAGGAGCCACCACGGCTGTCCTCAGAAGGTCCCTGCCCTCCCCAGTCTGTGCCACTGTACTTGGGACCTCCCAGCATTCCCAAGACCCTTCCAGCATACCCGGTGGTTGAAGCCAAAGCCAGCTCAAGTGGGTTTCTACTGTGGCCACACAGATCACGGCAGGGATGGAAGAGCACGCCGCTCCTCACCCCATCTGCTCTGCCAACGCGCATGCCCCTTCCCCATAACCGCCCCGCTGTCTGCCTAGCAAATTCCACTTGTCCTTTAAAACCATGTTCATCTTTGCGAAGCCTTTATAACCACCACATTCAGCAAGTAAATTGGCCCTTCCAGGCGTGCTCACAGACACCAGCAGAGTCCCCTCCTCCAGATCACACCTCACTTCACAGACCCTGGTGCAGAACCCAGGACACACACATCTGTGAACCAAACTGGGCTTCTCCAGGTCGCAGCCTCTCCTCCTGACAGCGCCATGTGGGTGAGAAGCAGAGAAGACAAGAGGATGCAGAGACCCAGACAGGTCCTGAGCCAGGGGAGGGAAGGGCATCCTGTCTCCTCTGCAAGCTGCCCCATGTGTGGGCCAGCCCCCCTTCCTCAGCCAGCTGTGCCCACGACCCTGCGCACTGGGAGACACCTGGGGTCCTCCCAGTAAAACTCCCTCCCTTTTGTGCTTAAGCCAGCTCGGCTGCTTTCTGTTCCTTGCAACCAGAGTCCTGAACCAACACAACTGTTGGAAGGTGGGGACTTGTTTGGGAGACAGGGTCACAGAAGCTGAAGAAAAGCCAAGTGTCACAGAATGGATTTAGGGAAACTTAAGACTGAAGAATAAACATCTAGCCTTTAGGTCAGCGCTGTCCAAAGGCAGGGCAGGCCACTCCGAGAGAGAATGTGGCTGCTTCCCGGTGTCGGCACCTGGGACGGCGGTGCAGATGGCCGGTGCCCAAGGCATCCTCCCCCTGCCCCCACCTGTGCTGAGCTTTCCCAGGGTGGAGGCACCCTACGCATGCTCAGTCCCAGCTCACCCGGCTGGCTGCACCCCACACACCCACCTGGAACAGGCCTCACATGGCCCCCAGCCCACCACCCCTGCCAGCACCCTTACTTTCCAGATAGGAAATGAAGATCAGAATCCGGTCACCTGCTGGAGGTCACACAGCCCCTCAGCAGGGCCCGGAGGGCCTGTCACATGCACTGGAGCCAGGGCCGCCCCCATCTTGAGAACAATCCTGATGTTCTCTGTCTCTGAGGTTTATGATGTGTGACTGTATCCTGTGTTCCGCACTTGCTGCCAACTTCTGGGTACCTCTGTACTTTCAGAACACCCCATCCCCTAACCATGAAGTGGGGTGACATGTTCTGTAGCCTCCTCAGACGTGCCTCTGGGGGAACTTTTCCAGTTCCTGGAGGTCGGAGTCACACTTGCCAGTGCATGGAGGCAGGCCTGTCCTGCCTGCCCGTCACACAGAGCTCTGCCCTCGCCCCAGGAAGCCCCCTCCCTGTGTCACTTCCCAAGCGCAGAGCTGCGGACGACACACACACTTCCCCACAACAGCCACCCTGACAGCTCACAAGTGAGCCAAGGCTCCCGGAAATGGGCAGCTACCACTGAGCCGGACACCAGGGCCCATTGCTCATCTCTGCCCTCAGCACGGCCCCTGGCACAGACGCAGTCAGTGTCCCCACAGGAGCTCAGGTTAGAGCAGACTGCCCAGGCCACACAAGGCTGATGCAGGAAGGAGCTGATGAAGGGCTCCCCTGTACACCAAACACGGGGGCCCACAGCCAGGGTGGGGAGGCAGGTTGATAACCTCTTCACCACCAGCCCCAACCTGAAATGAAAGCTCAGGTCAGTGGCCACCAAGTCAGGGAAGCGACAGCCCCAGTACCTGCCCCAGGAAAGCTGTGGGCTTACTCCATGGCCCCTGGCTCTGTCCACCTCGGCCAGGAATCCCTGAAGAACACAGGTGGGAATTCAAGGTTCCCCTTCTAGAAAAAATGCTCAGCAGCCCCACAACACATCCGACAGGTGGGGGCCAGGCACGTGTCAGAGCAGGGCTGGGGAGCGCAGTCACCAGAGCTGGGCCACTGCCCAGCAGTACGCTTTTTACAAAGCCACTGTGATCAAAGTCATCCAGAAGGTCCTCCAGGCCATGGAAATCCACGATGCAGGAAAACTCTAGAGCTCACAGAGTTAAAGGGAGGGCGAGGCCCGCCAAGGGCCCACAGTGGAGGAGGCTCTAGAGGCTCCTGGAGCGCCTCCCACTGGGCCACCCGGGGCTCAAGAGGCTCCACTCCCCGCCCACCGCTGGCCCTCCTCCTCCCTGAAGAGCCCAACCTGCCAGAGGCAGCAGCCAGAGGGCTGACTTCCCTGGTCCTAGAAATAAACCCCTTTTATGCTTGAATCACCTGTGCTGTGGCCCCTGGTGCCCCGGAGTGCAAGCTCCAGCTGGAACTGCCCTCACGCACACTTCTGTGTCTCCAGAGCATCAGAGTGTGTGGGGCACGGTCGGCGCCAGTAAGCATCCAACACACGAATGGCAGCAGTAACAGGGCCCCAGGTTCTTAATCAGAGTAAGTGGCGGGCTAGTGACTAACAGCTGAAACACTGTAGCCCACTTATTTGAATACCTGTTCCTCCAGACTGAAACTGTGATGTAAATGCCCATATACTAACTGGCATCTAGCAAACCCCCTGCACACAGTGGGCATCTACCCAGTTTTGTTACATGAAAGACTGATATAAATGGGAGCAGGATGTCTGGCTCCCACGTAGGATGCACCACGGTTCAGTGGCCTCTTGGCGGTTCCCACCAAGGCCTGGGGCCTGCCCACAAGCCATTATTCCAGACAGAATCGGAGCCGGGCACCAGGAAGTGGCAGAAGCCCTGCGGCAGGCAGGCAGGCGGGTGCCCGCGGTGGGCAGGGCTGCAGCCCAGAGCCCAGACTTCGCCCCTGCTGCACATGGCACCGAGCGCACAGCCTCCTCGCTGTCCACAGTCTCACAGTGGCTGAGGACCTATTAGGTCACAGCCTCAGATTGTGAGAAGTTGAGAGAGAAAAGTCACAGGCTCACGCAGTGTTTCCACCTCACTGCTAGTGCCTCCTTTTAATATCTATTTCCCCAGGAACCCTTTTTATCTACTAAGCAAACTCTGTTTATAAAGTAATGGTTTAATTTCCCTGTTTTCCTTTAATAAAAAAAGCCCCCTTATCTACCAGTCACAGGTTTCTGAGCAGCAGGAGCTAAAAACCACTATGACCACTGACTTTGTAAGATTCCAGCCCAGAGCACAGCCACCTGATGTTTAACATCACCTGTGGGACCTCATAACGGGGAACTGTAGAATTCCCACTGGGGTCACTCCACTGATCCTACAGGAAACAGGGTGGCCCTGGAAGGCCACTAGGAACACACCCAATCCCAGCCAGGCCTGCCCTGTGCAGAGGAGGGGGAGTTACTCACCATCCCCTGCCCCACCTCCCTCACCACCCACCTTCCCGGAGATCGCCCGGCCCCGGGCCAACCCTATGGGGCAGAGGCCTACCTGCTGCCGCTCCACCGGAGTCAGCGTGGGCGAGATGCCCACCGGCCTGCTGGCATCCAGGCTATTCTTGGTCAGAGCGAGGGGCTGCTCCATGCTGAGGCTGGGGAGGGACGCATACAGGTGGCTGCTGTGCAGGCCCATGGTCGGGGCCACGGCGCGCTCAATGGGGCTGCGGCTCCGCTCCCGGGGGTCTTTCCGGCAGTCTCCATTGGCAGTCTTGTTCCTGAAAAAGAGGAACGAGCACTCAGAGGGGATCCCTGGCATCTCCTGAATGGCAAAGGGGTCCTGACCACGTGCCAGGCACTGCACTCTGAGTATTGCATCTCATTGTTCATTGTGCCATGGAGAAGTGTATCGTTGCCATCCCCATTCTCTGAGGCTCAGGTTAAATGCTCGCCAGTAGGTTGAGGAGCCGAGACCCTAACCCAGGTTGGTGGGACTCCAAAAGGCACCCCTCTGCTCTGCAGCCTGTCCCATGCACGGGCACTTCTGCAATAAAGTCCACTCACTTGGAGACTCGATGACGGACCTGTGTGCTCAGGACCAGCCTGGCTGGACGGGGACCTGCCCTTCTGAAGAATGACAACCCACGGTCACCAGGCGCCTCCTGGATGCGAGGTGCCACTGGCATTAGCTGGGTCTGTCCTCCAACAGCAGTCAGAGGGGATGCCACACCCACCCCCTTCCAGATGAGCACACCGAGACTCCGGGCAGTGCTCACAGAGTGAGGTTTCCAGCTGACCGCGGGCCGGCCAGGCATAACCAACTTTGGGAGAGGCCCCCACTGGCACTCACAGAGTCCTCAGCTCCATGTCCGGCACAGGGCAGTGCTGTGTGGAGCCCGCCCAGCTGCCCTCTGACCGACACAGGCTACTGGCCACGTCCAGGTTCCACCTAGCACAGACTGCCACGGCACGGGGCCTGGGCAGCACAGCCGGTGAGTGACGCCACCGCTGCTGGAGGCGGAGGCTCAGCCCAGGTCCCCTTCTCTCCCATGTACTCCAGGGCTTCATTTTGCCCTGGGTCTCAGCCCCTCAAAGCCACCAGGTTCTCTGCTGCCAAAGCCATTGTTTTTAACACGAATCAGCAGGTCCTTTAAGGAAAAATGTGGTGAAGATGGCAATGACCTTTCTCTTAGGGATGCAGATCGTCCTCCAAGCCGACAGGCCCTCACGCTCTGCCTGGCAGATATCCTGGGCTGCGGCCGCGAGACCGGGGCTTGTGCGCTAAGAAACCCAGAGGAAGCAGCAGTCACTGCCTGCCGCCTCAGCTGGCTGAACATGGTAAAATATAATTTGGTATTTTATACATGTGCACATATGCGTGAGGAAGAGGGCGGAGGGGAACTTGCCTTTTTAAATTGTACCTTCATGTGTAGCTGAAGAAATAAAACAGAGACCCGTGTACCTTTTACCTAGTTCCCAACCAGTATCACACCCAGGGTACCAGCACTGGCTAGCAGACAATCCGCCGACCTTCCTGATTGCCTGGTTTGGTTGTATTCACGTCAGGGTAACCTTTTCATAATGCAGATCCAACCACAACCACTCCTGAATTACAATTTCAGCAGCTCAACCCTGTTCCGTTGTCAGTGGCCTCCCAGGCCCTCCCCACTCTGGCCCAACCACCTTCCCAGACTCCTCTCTGGCTCCAGGCCCCCAAGCACTGCACTCTGTAGTCACAACGGTCTGCTTGCCACTCCTCAGATAAGAGGTGCCACTTTATGCCTCTGGGACTGTGTATCTGTATGTACACATATGTGTTTATGAATATACATGCTTGTGTAAATGTATGACTGTGTTTGTACACTGCACATGCATATGCGTGCGTGTTTGTGTATGTGTGTGCGTGACTACATGTATGTGCCTGCCTGCAGCTGTGGCCGCTGTGCTCTGGACCCCCGAGTGCCCCATGCAGACCTTTAACAGAGAACCCATCTCACAGCTTTCGACCATTTCTTCTATGCACCCCCCAACCACATAGGGCTCCTGTGGGTGCACCGTGCCCTGCCCATCCCAGTCGCGCTCTGCCTAGCACACTGTCTGGCGTGGCAGGCCCGTGGCGGCTGTGGACGAAGAAAGAGAAACAGTAGTACATGGGTGAGCAGATAAGGAAAGGCAGGCACCATGGGCGTGGAAGTGTGCACAGGCAGAGCCATGAGGCGGGGCTGCAGAGCCACCTGGAGGGGCGTCCACACGCCCCAGTCAGTATGGGGTCAAGGCTCAGCAGGAAGAGCGTGACAGGTGCAGGCCCCCGGCTGCAGCCCCCAGTTCTGCTGTGCCATGTCTCGGGCACGCCACTGAGCCTGGTGTCCTGCTCTACCCTGTGGTTCCAGTGAGGTCCACCAGGATGGACAGGGGAGTGAACATCACACAAAGCCCATCATGCTGGCACAGTGCAGGGGGGGTCTGTGAAGTTTACTGGGACCAAATCAGTGTTAAGCGTAGATTATCAATTATAGGGTGATTAACTGTTAAAGGCAGAGCATTTCATCTGTGGGTAGATAAATCTACCCACCCCTTTATTCACTGGTTGACTATATAGAATGACTTAAAGGCAATTAGAAATAAATTGTCAGTCTATTAAGACAATCATGGCAGAGTATGTTCTAGACAGTCTAGATGGTATGACCCATATCTGCCATACACATCCCAGCAATTTCCAAATAATTACAATACCAAAAAGAAGAAAAACCTTAGTTCTGAAACAAGCTGGTCTATAATCTCATCTTCCTGTGATGAGTCGGAAGATATCACAGGCCTTTGCAGTGAACACCTGGGGGCTGCAATTGCAGACACCTAAGTCACTGCAGTTCATCTGTGGGGACCTTCCACTTGACAGACTGCAGGCCAGTCAATCCCGAGATACACGGGCTTTTGCACCTAAATGGGTATTTATCGGTAAATGCATATGGATCCGTGTAGGAGAAGACTACATAGTCACACATATTTTTTTGTTCAGTAGAATCAGGTTTTCTTCTAAATTTAGATGAAATCTAATGTTTGACAAGGTACACAGATTATTTCCCTGACACGATCCTCTGCCTCTCCCTTCCCGCCAAAATGAGGTTTCTGGAGGCCACTTACTAAGCTGTGCGAACTCAGGGAATGGGTTCATGGCATTCTGTTGGAATCTGCCTCCATCCAACTGAAACTCCAATTTAGTCAGCCAATGTTAACTGAGTCCTGACCCTGTGAAGGTCAGAGCAAGGACACGACCGGACCTTCTCATGCACCCCTACCTCGGCAGGGGAGGGGCCACAGGTCCCGGGTGAGCGCAGGAGCCGGCAGAGGCTGGAGAGTCGGGCCAGATCATCGCCCGCTGGTGGAAGGGGCGGCCAAGGCCCAGGCTGCATCTGTCCCTGTTCAACACCAAGGTCCCCAGGACATACGTACAGCACTACTGACCCCTGCACCCCACGCCCAATGCCACCTCACGGTGGGCCATGTGCAGGCATGTGCATTGCTCAGCGGAGCCACGGCCCAGTGACCCATGTTAATAGAAGGGGACACCCAGAGTGGCCACGGGCTGTCCAAAGGCACCCAAAGATGGCGGAGGGGAAGGAAGGGCAGTGCCACCCTGCCGCCACTGTTGGTGCTCCCGAGGCTTGCTCTGTGCCCACAGCACACTGGGGAGCAGGGCGAGAGGGCTTTGGGGGAGGCTAACCAGAAAAATGGTCAGCGACATGCGTCATACAGTGGGTGTCACAGCTCAGGACACTGAAGAGCACTGAAAGCAAGCATCTGAAGAACTCGCTGGTTAATTTTAGCAGAATTATACATTACTCACATTTCCAGCTCATGTTCCTGGTTCCCAGAGCTTAAAGACAGACATTGTTTTCCACATCGCCCCCGATGAATCATAACCCCAGGCCCGCCGCTTCCCAGGCGTCATGTGCGCTCCTGGACGGCAGGCCCAAACCACACGCTTCCTGCCTGGAGATCGCAATCACCTCTGTTCACAGGAAACCAGCCGCAGCCCCACCAGAACCTAATGGGCTCCCGGGGGTCCCAACCCGGAGGGCCAGCTGACCGCACCTCCCGGGAGTACACCCTGGGGGCGGCATTTCCCCTGCCACCAGCTCAGGAGAGAAACCGGCAGGTGGGACGGATGGAAGTAAGGGGGCAGGAAAGAAGACGCCTCTTACACCTTCCTCCAGGACAAGGCGTCCGGGGAGCGATCCACTCCCTCCCTCTACCCTTTCCAAGATGAGAAGACAAAACCGTCCACAGGGTCTGGGAAAAGTTAACTAGGTTCCCACCAGGGAAACCAGGAAAGCATCCATCACGTGAACACAGGGCATCGCGGCCATTTGTATGCTCCTTAGCATGATCTTCCCGCCCTGACCGGGGGCTCGGGGCTGAAGGAAGCCCTTGGGAAGGAGCGTTGACATCGTCCATCCTCGGCCGTCCCATTAAATACCAATGGCGAAGAGCCATCTTGAGCCTGAGTTCGTAGGGCAGGAGCATGAGACATTTCAGGGAGTACTCTCCAGGAACTGTTCCGGGCCCCGGGGGCCACCTGGGGGCAGGTCCCCAGCCCCTTGGAAACACACAGCGCCTCCCCCACGCGGCAGGGACGCCCTGGCAGGAGCGCACTGGAGGGCTGTGCTAACACCCAGCATGCATGAGGGCTTGGGTGCTGGCAGCAGCTCAAAGTGGGAGGGAAGCAGGCGCGGGGTCGAGGCCCCAGGGAACAGGCCTGTGAGGGTCACAGCCAAGACCGCCCTGCGCCCTGCCCTCCTCCCCTCCCATTTCAGTTCTTGCAAAGCATCTGCCCTCTGGGAACCAGGCTAGTGACAGACCTTCACAGTCCAACACTAATGAAAATAATGTTTGTAAAGCATTTTTAATTTTTAAAAGCTTCCTCGGGGAATATACTTAATGCCACTGAACTGTACACTTAAAAATGGCTAAAATGGCAAACTGTGTTATACATATTTATATTAATAATATTTCTTTTTTAATTCCAGACAAAAAGCAACCCACAGCCATTACTGAGTGCCCAGGTTTGCAGGGTGGAGCAGGCAGGCGGAACTACCCCCGTTTTACAGCAAAGAGGAGGGCAGTGGGGAAGATAAATGCCTAGTCTGAAGTGGGGATGGAGGCAGGACATCCCCCTGTTCACCGCCCACCCCAGGCTGGGCCACCTCCCACTCCCTCCGGGACGCTGGCCTACAGGGATGAGGCGGACAGGAATCTGGCCTGGGAGTCCAGTTGCGCTTGGAGGGACAGCCTTCCGAGGCACTCCACCCCCCTGGGTGGCACTGGTCTTGCTCTCTAACCATCCAGCTTCCCTCCCGGGGCTCTTCCCAGGGCCACGGCGGCCTCCCAGCTGGACCGGACACTGTGGAGCCCCAACGCCCTCCACGCTCTGCCCTCTCCTGGCACTTGGCACACAGCTGAGCAGATGTCTGGACAACTATTCACTGAGTAAGTGAATGATTAAAGCACCTATCCAGTTAACAGCATCTGTCATGAATGAAAAGAAACATTTCTGAGGATTCTCAGCAGGAAAGCTATTTTTTTTCCTGAAAAAGCAGAATTTGGGGAGCACTTAAACATCTGGCATAAGTAAAAGTAAAATGTTTTCCCCCTTTACTTACCGTCCCTGTCTTTTGCTTTCCTCCCGCCACTCTGAAATTTCCCCTGGGTCATGCACCTCACCCATCTCCCCCTCCTTTCTCCTGTGTGAAGGGTAATTCTCTGCTCCCTGAACAGGCACGGGGGCGCTTGGGTGTGTCTCCAAGACAACCCGGTCTGGCCTCGCCACTCCCCAGTCCCATTCCAGACAGGAAGTGGAGGGGGCGGTGACACCACCCCAGGGCGCCTGGTGCTCTGGGAGGGCCTGGGCACAGCTGACGTTTGCACACAGAGGTGGTGGGAGGTGAAACAGACACACCCTCCTGGGGACAAAAATGGGGAGCTGTGTCTCACTGGCAGGAAAGAGTGGAGAAACACTGGCATTCAGAGTGACCCGGGGTTTCTGCTTCAGTAACAAGCACGTCTTATCTGCACTGAAACGGGGGCAGAGGCTGCCTACACCTCCCGGTGGGTGTGGGGGAGGGGCTGGGTGGCGTACCACACCTGTCATCCCTTCACATCACTTAGTATCAAGGGAAAAGCCACAGCCCTGCCCTGCTCAGAGGTTCCAGGGAACCAGCCTGGGTGTGAAGGGCTCTGCAGCAGGTGGCTAATTAACTGCCCTGCCACCACGTCTATCCACCCACGTAAGGTTTCCGCCCACCAACTCCCCACAAAGGGTGCGTCCCTATTGCTAGTTCAGATTTCAAAAATCAACTACAGTTGCCCCTTGAACAACACACGTTGAACTGCACGGGTCCACTTATATGGAGGTTTTTTCCAATAAATACATTGGAAAATTTTCTGGAGATTTGTTGACAATTTGGGGGAAAAAAATTTTCTTTAGCCTACTTTACTGTAAGAATACCATATATAATACATGTAACAAAGTATGTGTTAGTCGACGGTTTATGTTAGTGGTAAGGCTTGCTGTCAACAGTGGGCTATTAGTAGGTGAGTTTGCAGGGAATCAAGTTATACACGGGTTTCGACTGTGTTGACATCCCAACCCCTGCACTGTTCACAGGTCAACTGCACACGGAACTAAGACACACGCATTGACTCTCTGTCAGGACATTTGCGACCTGCTGCCCCAGTCAGAAGCATGTGCCATTTTAACACTGCCCTTTGTGTCCAAAAACGTAACGCATTAAAAGTTAGGGAATCCATGTGAATAGGTGGAAATCATCAACTGTCATTTACTGAATGCTACAAACCAGATCACGTGCAAGACCTGATTATCTTATTAAATCCACCACAACGCTGCAAAGTACCAACGTACACTGAGGTTCGGAGGGGTTTAGTGACTTACCTCAGGCTGTAGAACTAGTACAGAACAAGGATGCATGCTTACTCTACTGGCTCCAAAGCCTCCTTTTCACCTTTCCCTCTCGAGAGAGGAGAAGTGACCTAGTTTATCCATGTCATCTGCCTACAGCACAACGTGCTTCTATATGAACACACTACAATTTATTCACCCATTCCTCTGACAGGCGTTTGGACAACCTCCAGTTTTTCCTTATTATAAATAATCCCATGGTGTTTATATCTTTGTGCATGTCTCCTTGGGCCCATGTGTGAGGGGCTCTGGGCGTCCCTCAGGTAGATTCTGGAAGTGACACACTGGGTGGCAGAGCTCCCACCTTCAGGAGCTGTGGCAAACCCTTGCCAGCAGTGCAGGGGCTCCTGCCGACATGTGCTCTCGATGTCACCCGCCCTCGGCCACCCAGAGACGTCTGTGAGTCCCGTGTTGTGCAACCAGTCACTGTTCTAACTTGCATTTCCTCCGTTTCCAGCATAGGTGAGCATCTTTTTACACATTTACTGGCTGTTCTACTTCCTTCTGTGAATTGCTTTTAATTTGTTATGGGTTGAACTGTGTTTCCCCAGAAAGATACTGAAGGGCTAACCCCAGTACCTGTGACTGATCTTACTTGGAAATAGGGGCTTTGCAGATAATCAAGATGAGGTCATAAGAGTGGGCTCTGATCAAATATGACAAGTGTCCATGTAAGAGGGAAATTTGGACAAAGTGACAGACATGTACAGAGGGAAAACTACGTGAAGACATAGGGACAAAGCCATCTTACAAACCAAGGAATGCCTGGCACTGCCGGCGGCTGACAGGCAGGCGAGGTCCAGGCTCTCGCTGGCGGGCCTCAGAAGGAACCCACCCTGCTGACACACCCCCAGCCTCCAGGTCTGTGAGACAACACGGTCCTGTGTTGGAGCCACCCGGTCTGTGGTCCTGTGTCACAGAAGCCCCAGGAAACTAATATACTTGCCCTTACCTTTCCCCCATTGCTTTATGCTTCATTAGATATGCTCCTCGCCCACGTTTTCTTCTGCTTTCTCTGTAACTCCCCTCTCACCCCTGTTCTTAAGAGTTCCTCTGGATGTTTTCAGAGAGGTCCCTAAGAGCTGCTGGACCTCAGGTTTCCCTGTCATGCACATTGGTCAACATGCAGCTTATTTAATGATCACCAAGCAGTGACAACACAAGTCGAGGCCAGGCCCGCCAACGAGAAGCCAGAGGGCAAGCTGCCCTGACTTTGCCCCCATGTGCAGTTCAGGGAGCCAGAAAAGGCTTCACCACCTGCCCCTCTGTACAAGAGGGAAGCAGCTTGTCAGCCAAGTTATAACCCAAGACCTTTGGCTCAGGAACGTTCTGGATAGAGCAAAGAAGAAAGGACGCGCAGATCTTTTCATTATTGCCGTGCTGATGGCCCATGGAGAATGAACAGGAGCCCACGGGCCAGCTGTGAGCGCCACGTACCTTCTCCCGCTCCACGCCTGCGCTGACCCTGACATGCCCACCACCTCCCCATGGCACTCGGCGGAACTGGAGTCAAGAGGGGGAGCATCACCCAGAGTCACACAGATGGGACGTGGGGCAGGGCCCAGTCAGCCAGCCTTCCATCTTCTGCGGAAATTATAAGTTTCAGAAATACAGCATTTCTATGGGGCTGGAGGGGAAATCACACATACCAGATAGTATAAGGGAGAGTATCAAGGTGACATTTCTGCTAATACTGAGCTGGACTCTGTCTCTGTAATTGGATCAAGAGTTTCCAATCAAAGCCCTCTCAAGGGTGAGAGGCATTAAATTAGCATCATCAGTGGCTCCAGGTATGCTCCAGCCTCCAAGAGTCCTGGGACTCCCCAACTCCTGCAGGGCTCAGCCCCAACACCCCCTTCTGTGCTGTGCTGACCCCTCTGGCCCTTCCTTCTCTGTGACTCTGTACAGAGACCTAGGGGAACACGGTGTCTCCGTTCCTGGCGCAGACCTGCAGGAGGGACGCAGGGGCACTGAGGAAAACAAGCTGATGTCCCCTGAAGCCACACTGTGGCACGTACGTACCACGGCCACTTACATGAAGCTTAAGAAAACCAAAAGTAGGCCTTAAGAGAGAAAACATTGTTAAACTAGTTTAGTTAAGAAATCTGTCTGAAACAAACCTGTCATTTATTTCTTCCCTTTCTTGGTGACTCAGGATCTTTATTATAAACTGCTTTTCGGATGCGATGTAGCAGGTCTCCATGTTTGCTGCTGCCTGACCAAGTGACCTCAGACTGCTCAGCTGTTTGCACTCCTGGGCCAGCTCCTTATCGCGTCCTGTGCCCTCCCTTGGTTATCCTGGGGTCAGTCCTGGCATGGGGGGAGGGGCACCTGCCCTGAGGGTAACCCGCAGCTTTCCCTTCTCGGGAGAGGCCAGCAACTGGCTTGCTAGCATGACGTGTACAATAAGACCGCACAGGCTCTGAGTGCGCGGCGCCTACTGCAGCCTCTCCCATCTCCAGTTCCAGCCCTCAGGGATCTTAAGGGCTTTCAGACCTGCTGCCTTCAGGGAGGCAGGACTCACAGCAATGTCAGCCAGCAGAGCAGAGCTTGTATAGGCTGCTGCAAGACTCAACTCCTGTCTCTGACTAGCTTGACTCTATGGAAATAAAGTGCTAGTTTTTTTTGACTGAAACTGTTCTGTACATATTTTCCATCATTAGCTCAGACAAAAGGAAAAGTTACAGTTGGAGAAAGAGGTCAACCCTGAGAACAAGACTCATAAAGCATCTCGTCATCCCCCCATGTGATGACTAGTGCCACAAAGCTGGGCTGGGCCTCCCCCGAGGGCCTTAGCCAACCAGCAGATTCCCCTGCACACCAAGCTCCCAAACTGAACAGACCACACACCCCACATGTGCACACTCACAGTCTTCAAATGAATGGAGAGGTAGCTCAGATTCATGAAATATAAATTAACTTTAAATCCCTACCACTACTAAATTTGTAGTCATTTTTATCATTATGTACTCTCTTGAATTAAAAAGATACAACCACTATATTTTTGGCATTAAACGGAGTCCTTGTACAAGAGAAAGGATGGAAAATATTGTGCCTCTTCTTCTGTAACTGAGCTACACTGTCCGATGTCGACAAAATCCTAGAAAAGATAATCTCTCTGCACAGCCACCAATGTTCTGCTTTGCTGTCCTTATTTTGGGAAGGCCTGAGACAGCTGAGGCAAAACAGAGGGATCTGCCCACTGAGACTGGCCAGTGCCGGCTCTGCTGGGGTCACCCCCAAAGCCTTTCATCCTGCTGCTCCTGGCAACACACACCCATACATCCGCCACCTGATTCTAAGATCCACTTACGTTCCTTGTGCTAGAAAAGTGGACCAGGGCACCCAGTGCCTTCCTCAGGAAGGTAGGGGAGGGAAACACTCTCTTCTTAGCCACTCACTGACCTGAGACTCAGAGAGAAGACAGGTTCCCTCTAGACATGCCTGCCGTGAAACACAGCAGGGCGAGGATCTTCACACACGTGTGCTGTGCAAACGTTTCTGTAAGTCAGTGTCTAGAACAGTGCCAGGCATGCAGTAACTAACTTATGAATGAACCAACCAAACAACAAATAAGTTCTTAGGAAAAACAGCACTAACTGGTCTGAATAAGAAAGAGGTGCTAATGAAGCTGGGCGGCCAGGGCAGCATCTGGCCCAGAGGCACCTGGGCGCCAGCCGCACAGGTGCCATCCCACCAGGAAGTAATGGTCTCAAACACCCTCCATTGTCATTTCTATTTTTTTTCTGGGTTGGTACCAACCTGTGTTTCCTAACTCCATTCAAATCCTTTTGAAGGGTTACTCTTAGTTAATTACTCCATATTTGCAGCAAAACGCTGGAAAATATTATAAGCTGTTGAGCAAAAAAGATTGGATGCTCATGGTGCAATGGCCGTGAAGGAAGGCCAGGGATGCGGACCTCCAGCACCCCTCAAAGACGGCACCCTTCCAGGCACCGACGCTTACTGCCTCTTCAGGCAATTCACTCCACTACAGAAAAGCTTCAGTTACAAGGGCGTTTTACTGAATGGAATGGAAGCTTTCTAGTATGAGTCCTTGGTTCAAGGGCTGCCCTTTGGAAAAACTCGGTGTAGTCTCTTTCTTCTACTCTTTCCTCTTTGCAGCTACTGGAAAATTGCTTCTATGTCAGCCCTGCCACACCCAGAATTCTCTTTACCAGACAAGAATCCCTACAAATTATACCAGATCCTTCACCACCCTGCCACCCACCTCCACATGCTCTTCAAATTCACATTCATCTTTAAGTGTGGTACCCAGAACTAGACATAGTACCCTAGATGTAATCTGAAGAGCAGAGCCCACAGGGAAAGGCAATTCCCTTCAATTTACGGTAGCATATTTCTGAACCAAAAATCAAGGCAGAAGGTCTACAAGGTAGGAACTAAGGTCAATGGAATAGAACACATGAAATCAGGATTATTCCAAGACCTGCAGTCATCCAGAACTACCCTTTTATAATGGCACTTCCATGTCACATCAGAAGTGTGGTCACCTAAAATCCTCATGCTTTTTTTAATTCAGCTACATCTATGACCATATATCTTGGCTGGAAATATAAATGAGTTACTACACAGATGTGCATCATATGGGCAAGTGTATCAGAGACAAGCCATCAGACGTCCTTCAGGGGCTTTCTGGCTTGCTGAGACCGCCTCCCCCACCTGAGTGCAGGCGCCCTTCCCAAGGGGCCACCCTGGATGATGGCGCTAATCAGTTTCAAATTATTTTGTGGGCTTCTCAAGATATTATGAGGATAACCTCTAATTTAATACATTTATGCTACACCTGAAAATTAGAAAGCCAGTTTTTCTTTTAAAACCACTTACCTACCCTGACATCAGAAACTTTGTGGACAAAATAAAATTAGACTTAAATTATTATACAACTATACTAGAAAGTTTGAGAATTTAAGGACTGAGTATGTAAAGTGATAAAATACTCACCTGATAAAATATAGTGAGGCATCTACCAAATATTCTTTAAAATAAAATAATAAAGGACCTTTGCTTCCATCTGAAAGTACATTGTGTAATATGTTAATATTAAGCATTTCGTGTGTTATTTTCTCAAAGACTAGAGGAAAAGGTTGGTTAACTCTTTTTAAAAAAGACAGATTACATAATAGAAACAAGATCTGAATTAAAGATTATTTTGAGGATCTTCAGGTGTGTAGAAAAGCTACTATTATATTGATAATTGATAGGCAAATTACTAATCAATCTCTGTTCTTACAGCAAAATTCCCAGGGGACCTGAAGAAAAACAATACTGATGGCTTACTTAATTTTTCTGAGTTATAAAACTGCATTTCTTTACAAATATTCTCATTTTTCAAACTCTTCATGGAGTTCATAATGGACTTTCCCTAAGCTGTCTGCTTAGCTTTACTGTAACATCACTATTACCTAAGAGCGATCCCCTGGGCTACTGAAATCCTATTTAATCTGAAACCTGGAACCCTAAAAAGGGGGAAAGGTGAAGGACCCTAGGGGAACCTGATGATTCCATTCAATACTGGAATGGCATGTTCCCCAAAACCTTGGAGTTGACGGTTCTAAAACTGCCCTGGGGGAATCCAGAGGACTACCAGCCCCAGCACCCCCAAGTGACAACCTGTCCTTTTCACACAGACTTCCAAAACCAACCGGTCATGGGCAATCCAAACTACCTTCTAAATTAAAATTACCAGCCCAAGAGTCATCACACTGAGACTCTGTCACTAGGTACCGGATGATCATGACCTCAGAGAACTCAGTCTCCATCCACCAAGCGCTTAGCTCCTCTCCAGGCCCTGCTCAGCTCAGCCTAGTATGTCTTAACACCTAAGAGACTCATTACTGTTTATTCAAGTGAACTCAAGTTAATCATGAGTCCACAGCATATTAATTTATTTGCTGTGGTAAAATACAACAAAAAATTCACCATTTTAGTCATTTTTAAGTACACTGTTCAGCGGCACTGGACATTCACATTGCTGTGCACACATCCCTGCTGCCCATCTCCAGGTCTTTTTCATCTTCCCAAATGGAAAGTGTCCCTATTAAACACTAACCCCCCAATCTCCCTGTCATCCAGTACCCACCATTCTACTTTCTGTCTCTATGACTCTGACCCCTCACGTAGGTAGAATCACACACTGTTTGTCCTCCTGTGACTAGCACATTTCCCTGAGCACCATGTCTTCAGGGTTCATCTATGCTGTAGCCTGTGTCAGAATTTGGTTGCTTTTTTCTTTAATGGCTATTTAATAGTACTCCATTGTATGGATATATTACATTTTGTTTATCCATTTGTCAGTGAAAGAAAATTTCAGTTGTTTTTAGCTTTTGGTGATTATGAATAGTGCTATTATAGATATTTGTGTAGAAATATTTATTTGAATACCTGCTTTCAATTCTTTTGGGTATATTCCTAGTAGTGGAATTTCTGGGTCATATAGTAACTCTACGTTTAACTTTTTGAGGAACTGCCACACTGTTTCCACAGTGGCTACACCACTTTACATTCCTACCAGCAGTGTATGAGGGCTCCAAAAGCTGCACATCCTTGACAACACTTGTTATTGTCTGCTTTATTATTTTTTTTTGCAGCTTAGCATATACATATATATATATTTAAAATTTTTATTTTGGTATCATTAATCTACAATGACATGAAGAACATTATGTTTACTAGACTCCCCCATCACCAAGTCCCCCCCACAATCCCCATTACAGTCACTGTCCATCAGCGTAGTAAGATGCTGTAGCATCACTACTTGTCTTCTCTGTGTTGCACAGCCCTCCCCGTGCCCCCCACACATTATACATGCTAATTGTAATGCCCTCTTTCTTTCTCCAGGCCCTTATCCCTCCCTTCCCACCCATCCTCCCCAGTCCCTTTCCCTTTGGTAACTTGTTAGTCCATTCTTGGGTTCTGTGGTTGTGCTGTTTTGTTCCTTCAGTTTTTCTTTGTTCTTATACTCCACATATGAGTGAAATCATTTGGTACTTGTCTTTCTCCACCTGGCTTATTTTACTGAGCATAATACCCTCTAGGTCCATCCATGTTGTTGGAAATAGTAGGGATTTGTTTTCTTCTTATGGCTGAATAATATTCCATTGTGTATATGTACCACATTTTCTTCATCCATTCATCTACTGATGGACACTTAGGTTGCTTCCATTTCTTGGCTATTGTAAAGGATGCATCTGTCTTTTTCAAACTGGCCTGCTGCATTCTTAGGGTAAATTCCTAGAAGTGGAATTTCTGGGTCAAGTGGTATTTCTATTTTGAGCTTTTTGAGGAATCTCCATATTGCTTTCCATAGTGGTTCAGCTAGTTTACATTCCCACCAGCAGTGTAGGAGGGTTCCCCTTTCTCCACATCCTCGCCAACATTTGTTGTTGTTTGTCTTTTGGATGGTGGCGATCCTTACTGGTGTGAGGTGATATTTTATTGTGGTTTTAATTTGCATTTCTCTGATGACAAGTGATGTGAAGCGTGTCTGTTGGTCATCTGAATTTCTTCTTTGGAGAACTGTCTGTTCAGCTCCTCTGCCCATTTTTTAATTGGATTATTTGCTTTTTGTTTGTTGAGGTGCATGAGCTCTTTATATATTTTGGATGTCAACCCTTTATCAGATTTGTCATTTATGAATATATTCTCCCATACTGTAGGATGCCTTTTTGTTCTATTGATGGTGTCCTTTGCTGTACAGAAGCTTTTCAGCTTGATATAGTCCCACTTGTTCATTTTTGCTTTTGTTTCCCTTGCCCGGGGAAATATGTTCATGAAGAAGTCGCTCATGTTTATGTCCAAGAGATTTTTGCCTATGTTTTTTTCTAAGAGTTTCATGGTTTTATGACTTACATTCAGGTCTTTGATCCATTTTGAATTTACTTTTGTGTATGGGGTTAGACAATGGTCCAGTTTCATTCTCTTACATGTAGCTGTCCAGTTTTGCCAGCACCATCTGTTGAAGAGACTGTCATTTCCCCATTGTATGTCCATGGCTCCTTTATCGTATATTAATTGACTATATATGTTCGGGTTAATGTCTGGAGTCTCTATTCTGTTCCACTGGTCTGTGGCTCTGTTCTTATGCCAGTACCAAATTGTTTTGATTACTGTGGCTTTGTAACAGAGCTTTGTAGTAGAGCTTGAATTTGGGGAGTGAGATCCCCCCCACTTTATTCTTCCTTCTCAGGATTGCTTTGGCTATTCGGGGTCTTTGTGGTTCCATATGAATTTTTGAACTATTTGTTCCAGTTCGTTGAAGAATGCTGTTGGTAATTTGATAGAGATTGCATTGAATCTGTATATTGCTTTGGGCAGGGTGGCCATTTTGACTATATTAATTCTTCCTAGCCAAGAGCATGGGATGAGTTTCCATTTGTTAGTGTCCTCTTTAATTTCTCTTAAGAGTGTCCTGTAGTTTTCAGGGTATAGGTCTTTCACTTCCTTGGTTAGGTTTATGCTTTTTTAAGGCTGAATAATATTCCACTAGATGTATAGAGCACGTTTTATTTATCTGTTCATCCAATGGTGGACTGACTTCTGGACTGCTTCCACCTTCTGGCTATTGTGAATAGTGTTGCTGTGAATGTGGGTATGCAAATAACAGTTTGAGTCCCTGCTTTCAATTCTTCGGGGTATATAACCAATAAAGGGACTTGCTGGGTGGTATGGTAATTCTGTGTTTAGTTTTCAGTCCTGGGGAGTTTTGACATATTATTGGTAGTAAAGGAGGAACAGGATGCATTTCTCACTACATGTTTGTACCTCTCCACTAGAGAAAATAAAAGAAAGGATGGGGCTGGCCCACAGCAACAAAATACAAGTCTTTGTAAACACAGTCAAAGTGTTCATGAGAGAAATGCTCGTGAGTGATGCAAACATTTGACATAAAAATTAAATGAACAAAGAACATCCGCCACCCAGCTCCGCAGATTCAGCACACACAGGCACATGGTAAGGGCTGCACGCAGGGATGCTGTAATCACCAGGGAGCATTTTGGAGACTTACAAGCCACATATTTGTGGTTCTTATTTCTCACTATGGGCCTTTAAAGATTACTTCAAGTCATCCAAGGATGGCTAATGTTAATAACAGTATTGACTACCATTTGTATAGCATTACTGTACAGTTTTACAAAGTGCTTTGCACACATATTATCGTTAACAGGTCACCTTCAGTTGCAACTCCTCCATCCAGCCCAGAAAATGTGTTTCTCTAGAAACTCCCTCATGCCTATCTGGCAGGTGAGGGCCCCCAGACCCTGAGCTCTCCAGTGGCCAGTGATCTGTCAACTTCTTGGTTTCAGAGCAAGGAGGGAAGAGCACGGGGGGAACAGCTGCTCTGTGAAGAAGCTATTCACAAGTTACTGAGAGATTAAACAAAAGCATTCATTTTCTATCAGTGTGAAGGATCTCTCAATCTCTAATTGATCCTGCACTCTGAAGCGATGTGTGTGTAGGGGAGGGCCTCAAGTCAAATTTCCACAGACGGAAGTGATCAAATTGCTGAGGTCAAAACCTCCAGACTTCAGTTGTGGCCAAGTGCTTTTAATTTTCTTGTGCCTTGTAATTTTCTTGAAGAATGTTGAACCTAAAACACACCCCTTTTTGGAGGCAACCCTGTCAGCTGAACTGTGTAGGAAGAGAAAGCACTCAATACGCCCCAAATCAGCAGCCACTCAAAGTATGTGCCGTTGTCTACAGGTGTCACGAGATAGCCCAGCCCAGCCATAACATGTCAGCCACCACCTGAAACTTGGTTACTTCCAATCCATTAAGGAAACAATTATTTATAGGCATTAACCCTTCCAGCTCACACATGTAACTGTGGCCAGCACTGCTGCCCCAGTGAGATCCTCTCTCTCTCCTTCCAGGCCCCTCTCAGAAGAAACTGCACAGGGCATGGGTCTGATTGGGACAAGGTGCCATTTGGTGAGGGGAGAGAGATGAGAAGGAAAATCTCTGTTGTCCTTTCTGAGCAAAATCAACTCCACTTCGCCCAGTCCCTGCTGCCTGAGTTTAAATTAATTACAGCTGAAAATACAAGGTTGCCATCTGGTTTGAAAAAGCAAGGATAAGGGAATAAAATGAAAGGGGTTTTGGTACTAACCTCACTTTAATCATTGCCAAAGAGCATGAAGACAGCCCAGCGTCCTCCCACAAGAAAGCCTTGGGCCTCACAAACTTGGCACGCCGTCCTGGGCCCAAAACGGGATAGGCAGAGCGCCTGTCAGAATAAAAGTCCCCGGCTGAGAGGGTAGCTGCAAGGTAAGGGGCATGCCTGCCCTGGCGCGCAAGGCACGTTGCCTCTGGGTCCTGGGATAGGTTAGTAAGTTCTGGGAGGGTTTATTTACAGAGGGTGTCTTGCCAAAATGTTACATGCATCATTACAGTTCCATTTTGTGAGAAAATAGATGCACTGTCAGAATCGTAGCATGCAATTTCCTCTTTCTTTGTTTCTCCATCTTCCATAACATAAGGCTTTTATAGAACTCTAAGTAAGGCTAAAAACACAGGAGAGGGAAGCTGCTGCGGAAGGGAGCCAGCTCCCAGCCAACCATGCATGTGACTCCCCGGCACCCTTGCAGCTGGCCCCTCGGAGGAGGAATGTGAAAAATCCCTCCTTTCCCTGCATTGCAGCCACAACTACAGCCCCACTTACTTGTGTTTTGTAGGAAGCAACTTCCTTCTGCCCTCCTCCCACTAGTGGAATCCTGGAGGAGAGGCTCTGTTAGGACTCGGGCTGCCCAGAAATGCTGACGGTATGCACTGGGCAGGCAGAGGTACCCCGGCGAGCCTAGGTTTGTCTTGCGGGGCTTTATCCAGGTGCAAACAACTGCCCCATCTGCACCCTTCTTCACCACGTCGCCACGCCAAGGATCCCACAGCGGTAAAACATCCATCAGATTCTCCTCCATCAAAATTCAGATTAAAATTTTCTCCTGAGCCACTACCTGAGTGCTTTTTGACCCAAGTGAGTTTTGCAGACAAAACCTACATTTACCTGCTTTCAGGACGTAATACCCACTGAGAATAGCCACTGAGACACCTTCCTGCGGTGCTCATCAGAGTAAACTCTGATCAACCAGTCAGTCTTTTATAAACCAGAGATTAGAATAGTAACAGAGAAGTTAAAAGCAGATTATAAAGACAAGATTTCTGTTCTGGGGGAAAAACACATCTTCAACCCCCAAATGATGTGAAGGTTTTCCTCCATATAAATACTGCCCTGACGGAATCACTGTCTATAGCAACAGTGTCCATAACAATCAAAATCTCAGGAGTCTAACTTTCAAGTAAACGGTACATCTGTCAAACCACAGGAAACATCTGGTAAAGTGGTTAAATAAAACTTCTGATTTCAGAGCTTACTTAAGGTAACCAACAGAAGGCGCTTTTAAAACAAATACTGAAAGCTTTCTGAGCACTCACTGTGCTCAGTGCATAGGGAAAATGGCCTTGCTGGGGAAGGGGAGGAAACGCAGAGAGGTCAGGAAGCACCGCGGAACTCCTCTGGTTCTTCTGTCCATAGGGCTCTGCCCTGCGCATCGCCACCCTGGAAACCTCCTCAGCCACAGGGAAGCGCCTTCCGCCGCCCAGGACTGCCTCCCTCCCGCAAGCCCACCGACCCCCAATACCACCTCCAAGGCCGGTGCTCAGGAAGGTTGGATAAATGAACTAATGAAGTCAAACAAACAATACTCTGTCCATTCCACAGCTGCCATGTATGCAGTGCTGTCAACACAATCTGAACGTGTGTCACTAGGTCCTAAACCTTTCAGTCCCTTCTGGACAATTTCAGAAGCCTCTTCCTCTAAAGAAAGATTTTCAAAAATCTGTATTTCAAAAACACCATAAAGTTGAGAAGTAACAAATTAGGAAAATTGTTATTTTTCTAATACATCTGATGGATGATCCTTAACATGAAGAGCTGTAATGTATCTATAGAAAGAAGATGAATACCCTAATGTAAAAAAAAGACAAGTATATATGAACAGTCACAAAAGAAACCCAAATGGCCAATAAGCATGTGAAAAGATCATTCTGTTCCCTAGTAGCAGGGGAAAAAAAGACAAAATCACTACAATGATTTCCCTCTGAAACCTGCAACATTTAAATACACAGTAACAATCACCTCTGTGATGACACAGGGAGACAGGTGCCAAACTAACTTGGACCAACGCTCCAGCCAAAGCAGAAACTAGTGCCCTCTGACCCAGGAATTCCACTTCTAGAAAAATGGGAACTACGAGCTTATGAACAAGGATGGATGTACAGATAGTCCCAGAAGTTTTGCAAATGATAGCAAAACATTGTAAACAACCCAAATACCTGTATTTGTTAACAAGTTCTTTTGGTTACAAGCAACATAAAACAGAAAAGTGGGGAATTTACTGGAAGGTTTCTGTGCTACACTTCTCGGAAATGAAAGAAGAATTGAAGAACCATTCCTTACAAAGGAGAATATGAGGCAGCCCTGGACTTCAGCAAAAGTTGGGAAAGAAGAGCTGTACACCCCCCACACCCCAGCTCCCAGAGCACAGCCACCTGCCCCACCCCCAGCAGGGTGCCTGGGAGACCCAGATTCGTCTGCTGCAGGTCTTACCACTCAGTCGCCAGAGAAAACACCACAGGCACCTTTCCAGGACCCACATACAGACCAGTCTCCAATCACGGTGCCATTAAGGGCTTATTAACATCGAGTCTTAAAAATTCTGAGATTGCTGTTATTAGACATCATGTGCAGCTGAAAATTGGAAGACACCCCTGCTCATGTGTGCCACCGTTTTTCACAGTCAAGAAACTTCACCTGAGCTTCAAGTGAATTATTTCTAAGTGAAAAATGGGGGAATCTTACAGGAAAGCAAACGACTTGGGTTTTGCAGGTTTAGGGAGAAAATGAACAGAGGGTCATTCTACCTCTGACACGAGTATGTGAAGGAACTAGTTTTGTTTTGTTGTTGTTGTTGTTTTAAGTAAAACTGTTGGGATTGTTGGCTAGAAATAGAAATGAGACTTTGGGGGCAGCAGTAAAATTTTATGAGCAGGCAATGTAAGTGACCTTAGAACAGGCATGAATATTTTAATTTGCTCCATCTTGTGCTCCAGGTCCCTTGCCCCCTCCTTCAGCATAAGACTTCTCTCCTTTCCCTTGTCCTGTTTCTGAACCACGCACACACCCTGGATAATCCCTTTATCATCTGCAAGGTCACCTCCCGGTGTGGAGGGCCTCCGCCTTGGGTCCCGCTGGTACCTGAAGAGAGCTGAGCCTCCAAGCCGGTCCCTGTCAGGGTCCCCCCTTCCCTCACCCACCAAACCCCCACCACTACCCACCCTGCAAGGGGGACAAACCAGGCTGCAGATCACTGTCAGGCAGCACAACTAAACAGGGTGTGATTCCTAACTGAATCCTGAATTAAAAAGCCAACATCTGTAAAGGGCATTACTGAATGTGAATATATATAGTACATTAGATCATATCACTGACTATCACACAGAAAAGAAAGTGAACGTGGCAAAATATTAACAACTGGCGAATCTAGTGAATGATCTATGGGTGATTGTTGGGCTAGTCTGTTTCATGTTTCTATGGACCTGAACTTGTTCCAAAATAAAAAGTTTGGGGGTGGGGGTGGGGGTGGGGGGAGAGAAGGTCGGCGGGACAGATTATCACTGTGGTGGGCGGTAGGTTTAGAATGACCGAACTTACAGTACAGGCCAGGCCACGTGCACTGGAGCGCTTGGGTGGGTCTTCCCAAAGAGCTGGCCCCGTGCGACGGAGAGGGCAGGCTGTCCACACAGAGACGCCACAGCAATGAAAATGTTCATTTCAATTATTAGCCTGGAAATGAAAGCCACTGAGCAGGCTGCACAGTCCGAACTGCCTGCCCTGAATTGTGAGCGTGCTTCTTATATTCTGTGTAACTTGCTGAAGGGCATGTGACAGCAAGGTTTTAAATAAATACTTTTTAAATCTAACCATGGAGAAGGGGTCGTTTGATGATTGATAGTCAAGGAAGCCATCTACTGAGAATAATACTGGGAAAGGGAGTCTGGGACAGGTCACCAGAATCCTTGAAGGTCACCCTAAAGAACAGGGATCTCAGCGTGTCATCAGAAGGAGCCAGAGAGCCATCACCCACCAATAAACTTTGCCATGTCCCCAAACAGGCTCTCAGGAAATCCTGCTGAATGTGGAGCTACGTGACCATCAGCCCCATTCCACGATTTCTATTCCAAGGTGTGTCCCTGTCACCTAGTTAGCTCCTGTAGAACTGGGGTGTCTGTCATCACTTACTGCGACTCACCCTAAAGCTAACACAAAACGATGCAGTGTCCTTCAAAACCAGCACACTGGACATGAGGGCTGTCAGTTCCACAAGCCCAGAGTCACCTCACACAAACACAGAGGGTCTGCTGGAAAAGAGCTGAACAACACTTTGGTTTTAAGAATGTTTTAGATGGATTTGAAAAACACCAGAAATAGTAAACACTTGGCAGGGGATTTGTTTGCTTTTCTAGTATGAACAGATCTACTGTTTGGGTTGACTTCCACCCAGAAAAAATGTGTGGCCATCCCTCCAACTTGGGAGGTGCACCCAACTGAACAGAATTTCTCACTTCCATATACTTCATACATTCAGATGCAAAAGAATTATAAAGAGAGGACTGGAAAACATTCATCCATACAAACTCTGAAGGCTAATTGCAGAGTCAACACTGGGGTTAAGATCATTGGACCTATAATACTCATCACAAGCAGGGCTAGTGATTCTGACTGTGTAAACCAAGCACCTGCCCAGTACCAGCAATTTGCATTTTTCATTTTTCAGGCAGCTAGGGGCAGGGAAAGGAAGGCATGGAGTGGGGTGGGGGGGTGGGGGAGTGTGCTCCCTCTGTTCCAGCACATTCCCGAACTAAACATCAAGGCCACAAGTTAAAAGTGAGAGTACAGTAAGTGGTACTACGCAGGGTTTATTACATATTTGAAAGCAATTCTTAAAATCTCCCCTGGTTACAGGGAGGAGTGCCCCCCCAGCACTCCCACAGGGACTTGTCCCGCTTTCGAACATTCACTTAGCACCAAGCAGGTGCCGGGACTGCACCAGCGGTTAGTGGGACAGACAGACGGACACCAGGGCCAGCAGAGCGCCATGATTTTACACAAAGAAGTGTTCATCTTGAAGCAGAGGGACTCGCCATGTGCCAAGAGAAGGCTGCCAGACAACGTACCTGGAAGGGCACGAGGACCCACAGGCTCGCCCCAGCAAGGTGGAGCGCACGCGGCAGAAGCTCCTACACACAGGCCCACTCTGTGTTCGGAAGCTGACTAGAAGTCATGGACAAATTTCAAGCAGAGAAAGACTTCAGAAACCTTCTGAAGTGCCAAGACCAGTAAGGAGGCCACTGCCATAGAAATGGGGGCCGAACTACAGGCCAGGCCAGTGCCTTCATGGGAAACATTCGGCAGACTGATTTCACAGGGTGTGGCAATGGACGAAATGCAGGAGCTGAGACACAGGAAGGGAGGAGGCAACTTCCAGGGTGCGTGCAAAGACGGTGTCCCGTCATGAAGCTGGGGGCCAGTCTAGGGAAAGAGCTGGAAGAAGGGCACCACTACCACCACCAGGACGTCTGGAAGGCAGACAGCTCTGCGGGGTGCAGGGTAGGTCTCCACTAGACATAAGGACTTGGGAAACATCCGCTTGGTATGTAAGTCAAGCCATGAGATAGCATGTGGCTTCATTAGAAGGGCAAGGACAGAGCCCACGCAGGATGGTGTAGTGGCGTGTCTCTGAAGGTTTCTGAGCGGAGTGGGCATGGAAGGAGGAGGAAGGAAACTAAGGGAAGCGAGAACGAGGCCACAGAAACCAAAGGAAAAGATGCAGGACAGTGGAGGCCAAATAAGGCAGGGGCGGCAGGGCCCCTGCACCTGGCCACTAGGAGGTCACCGGTGAGTGACGGAGGGAGCATTCTGAAAACCGTTGTTAGGGGTCCCACAGCCCTGGCCTGGGCAATGGAGATGATCTGCTCTCTAGAAACAGCAAAGAGGGAAGGAGTGGGGTAGGAGCACAAGATGAAGGACATGAGGTCAAGGGAGGACAAGGGCCTCAGGCACCTGCCATTTCTCTGACCTCAAGTAACTTGCCTGAAAGGCCCAAGCATGAAAAGTGGCACCCAGCAGTCCCAGATGAAGGAATTACACATTACAACAGCTAAGCTGCACAGCCCCAGACCTCAAGTCTGAAAGCTTGTAACAGAGTTTTGAAACCAAATAAAAAGCTCATTTTGTTAGGCAAGTATGCTCCCTGGAACATTCCTAACAGGTCTCATGAAGAAGGGATGAAGGATTCCCTGGCCAGTTATAGTTGATAAACGCTGGGCTAAACAATGTTTCTGTACATTGGAATTCTCAAAGCCTGAACCGCAGACTCGGGAGATCAGATAAGGTGCTTCCCAGGCTGTGGCCAGGGAACGCTTTTTCCCTAGAGCATCTCAAGGCCCGTGTTCCGAGACCATGTGGGTGGGAGGTGCCTTGAATCCCCGAGAGCATCGCTTCAGTGGTCACGTGCGGCTGAGGAACTTACTCCTAGAGAACTCCATAACCATCCCTTGATGGCTTCAACAACAGGCACAAATTTAGGGAAGCCGAGAGGTCTCAGCTCTCAGATGGCTTCCAAAGTAGCCTGACCTAGGAAGAGTCTGTTTGCTTCTCCCACTTGACCCCAACCACTGGTCTCTGTGAGGACCCATGAGTCATATTTCTTAGGCCTCTCCGAGGAAGAGCAGGCAAGAGACAGGGTAAGTCAGAGGAGCACAGGGTAGTGAAACGTGCTCCCCCCCTTGTGCAGCACAGCGTGTCTCTTGTGGGGCTGTGAGCGCTTGGATCCAGGATTCAGATCCCATGTTTGGCAAGGTCTCTAGCTACTACCAGACCCAGAACATGACTGCAACATTAACTTCTCTAATTATGCTTTGGAGACAAACTGAAGAAATTTCAAAACGAAGAGAGACAGACAGACAGATGGGGACTTTACCCAAAGATTCAGCAAAGGAGATAGAGACCAAATACTGGTGTTTTGTAAATAAAACCACCACCAGACACAGACCACGGGGCTTGTGAACTACCTTGCCATGTTCCAGCTGCTATAGCACCAGTAAGGGATGGATTTACAGGCAGGATCCTAGAAGAAATTAAAAGAACAACACCCACCCACAGGCCCAATTCCTTGGCACTCCCCCCACTGGTCCTCAGATCTCCTGAAGGGCAGCACTTAATATATTTCTCCATATATTTCCAGGACAGACTGGCTTTGTACTGCAGTAAGAAGAGGTCTCTTATTGGTCATAAAGCAACATCAAGATTAATCTTCTAACTGGGTCTAAAAATAGCTGCCCTTTGTGTTCACAGAGCAGAAGCATCTTCGGGAAAATGCTCCAAGAGCTACAGTGCTCAGTGAATCGGGGGGCCATGGGTGGAACAGCCAAATCCTGGGGAGTTTTGTTTCCTCGACTTCTGAACAAATGCCTTCCACTTAACCTGTAAATCTAAAAACAATCCTTTTTAAAAAATTTACCATGCCCTCTGAAAAAGTGACTTTATGAATGCTAATGAGAGTTTCTCTGGTATATCCCTACTGTTCTCTGATCCGCTCTAGCAAAGAAGTCCCCCTTCCCAAGGCCCGCCCCACCCGGCACTGTGAGAGGGGCGCACGCCACTGAGGCCCCCAAGCACCCCGGGCCAGGCAGGCGGCGACAGCCCCTTCGCTTCTGCCTCTCTGGCTCTTGGCACTGCTGGCATTTCTTCATTCTGTGTGTTGTTTGGCCAGAAAAATGCCAGTAGCGGGAGGGTAATCCGCCTTCCCAGCTCTCTGCAAAGACTCTTAAGGCAGAAATGATGCCTGCTGGGAAAAGGCTGATGTCAGCTCTCCAGTGCACAGCTCCCTGCTCGGATAAGGAGGTCTTTGTTTTCGGCTGAACTGTGAAAATGAGAAAATGCCTCTAGCCTGACAAACAAGAAACCCACACAACGCAGGTCAGGCCTGTGACCTTTATTTAAAGGTACCACACTTCATTAGCAAAACACTAGTCTGTAATACACAGATGCGCCCTGAATGTCACACAGGGCGCGGCCCTGGGAAACCAGCTTCCCTCCCAGCCATTGGGGCTGACCCTCAGCTCCCACTGAGGTGGAGGGCACAGCAGTCCCGCAGGAAACAGCTGACACTACACTTCCCCAACACAAAACATCTATTAAAGACCCAGGCTCCCGCCCAATTTACTTTTTAAAGTAAACACACATAGTTGCTGTACATGGGGGTGAGGAGGGGTTTAAAAATCCTCATCTAAACAGTATCTCAGTTTCTGATTTAGTTACTTAGGATAACTAAAATTAAGACTTAAAATCCACCTGAACACTTTTGGGAGTACTTATCAGACTGTGTGCAAGCATGGAAGAATAGAGAGAATTTCGGGCTAAAACTTTTCATGTTTGGGAGACACCAAGAAGGACATGGGAGAGAAAGAGGGAAAGCACACAGTTTGAGGAATTCTATCTCAAGTCTTTGATTTATGAAATCTGGAGAGAAAGTATATGAAGATGTGTCTTCATATACTTCAAGCAAATTTTAAAACGCTCCAATTTTAATCTTTTAGATGAAGGTTACTATTGGTCTCTACCACTAACTGAAAATTGGGTTAGGGAATTAAAACAAGAATTAGAACAATTTAAATAGCATTTTCCAGAGCACAAGGAAAACAACCCTCGCCTGTTCTCACAGGGTGCTCACCTGTACAGAGACGCCCCCAAGCCTCCCCAGGGACGGTGGATGGTGCCCTTCCTTTCACCACCTCTGAGGGGAGCCGGCACTCGCGCGCGGGGTGCCCTTCAGCCCTGCTAGACCACCATCCTCGTTACTGCATGCCAAAATGAGACCCATCTCCACCGCTCCTCTCCAAAGTACCCACCAATTACATCTGAGAGAGCTTATACAGCAGGTTGCCCCAAACTGTAAAGTGTTACAGTCCTAAATCAAACGATGGGGAGCAGCTGGGTATGGACACTACTAATCTAAGTGTGACATGGCTGCTGAGAGTGCTGGCTCTGGGAACAGAGGGCCTGGGTTTTGATTCCTGGCTCCCTTACCTACTAGCCAGCTGTGTGGCCCTGAACAAGTCACAGAACCTCTCTGGGCCTCTGTTTTACCATCTGTAAATGAGGATAATCCTGATATCCACAGCACAGGGTTGTAAGGTGGGATGTGACCACGTCCACGAGGCACTCAGCTCAGTGCTGGGTATACAGCACTCGACAGATGTTGCTGTTAACAAGCCCTGATACAAAGGCCCTAGTGATTTTCTGGAAGCTAGAAATCCTGGCCTATCAGCATTCTCAGTGATGAAAAGCCCGCCCCCTCCAAGGCTTATGCAGACATAAACACATCAGCAACATGCTCCCTCCATAAATTGTGTTACTGTTCACCTTACCGAGTCCCCACTGCCAGTGTGGTCAAGGTAATAAAATGACCCCAACTTTTCGATTTCCTCTGGGCCTAGTTTTAATCTGAAATGAGGAATTGCTTCCTTCACTTTCATAGCATGTGGATAGTCTCTGGTAAAGCCTGCTCTCTAAATCCAAACTAGAGGAACTAAAGAGATACAAGAAGTATCCTCAAGAGAGAATGTGATTGTGTTGCTGAGGATTTAACGCGCAGACACGGCACACTACAGATACTCTAGAACATCAGAGGCACCATTCATACAATCAACTCCGCTGCAAACGAAACCTGGAGGAAAACCCCAGAACCTATTTTAGGCAGTAATCAGTAAGTTGGTTTTTTCCCCTCCATTTCTATTACATGCCCAGAACTTGAGTTCAAAGGTTTCCTCTTTTGCCGAGCCAGAACTATTGGTTTGAGTTCGTCTATATTCCCTCTCACTCTGTGCACTCTATGGAGGGAAGAATGAAGCAACGAGGCCCGGGAAGAAAAAGAACAGGGGCTGGGGGGAGAAGAAAGCAGAGGAGAAAAAAGGAAGGAAGGAGAGAAAGAGGAGGAGAAAAGAAAACAAAAGACCCGGGATGGATGAGGTGCTCAGGGATAAAGCAGAATTAGCTACGCTGGGCTTGAGGACAGACCTCAAAGGAACAGCTACAGAGGCAAGGGGATGGCCCGCACTGCACGGGAGCACCACGGTGAGCAGGGGCCTGGCCTCCTCCGTGGGCGCTCAGGCATCCAGCGTGGATGCTAACTGGGTCTGTGGCAAACCCAGCTGGTCAGAGCACAGAGTCAGTGACCACAGCTCCCGTCCCCTGTGAGTTTACACTTGTGCCCTATTCTCAGGCCAGGAGCAACTACTTTGCAAATGCATACCAGTGATCAAGAGAGGGGACCTCCTCCGAGCTCAGAGAACACAGCCTCTTGACAGTGGGTCTAATCAATTCAACAGAGATCACTGAGCACCTACCATGTGCTGGACACACTGTAGTCAAGTGCCATCCTAAATATCTCACATCTGTCGTGCAGGTGCCTGTGACCCCACCTCTGGTGGGACACAGCTGTGCCACAGTCAAATCATCACTGGTGTGGATGTCACACAGGCTGGATTAATCCCAGTTCCACCTCTCAGAGCCTCAATTTCTGCTTCTGTAAATAACTGAGCTTTTATCACCCACCACCCACCCTTATCTTAAATGGTCACATTTACTGTGAAGGTTAAATGAGCTAATGTATTTAAAGTGTTCAGCACAGGACCAGGATATAGCAAGCACTCATTAAATGTTTCCTTCCTCTCACAGGTGACTGAGTGAACAGTTCAATGGTATATTTCTACTGACACACACACACACACACACACACACGCACACGCACACGCACACACGAGCTGCTTCACTTCCCAAAGTCATCTAACATGGAACCCTCACCAGCTTCTATCAGCCAAGAAGCCTCGAGTCAATCTCAGAACCAATATGAACTTAGCAGGCTGTTAAACTGCTTTGACTGTTTGCCTTAGAGAAGTTTTACTCAAGACAGTACAGATGTTGCTGTTAACAAGCCCTGATACAAAGGCCCTGGTGATTTTCTGGAAGCTAGAAATCCTGGCCTATCAGCATTCTCAGTGATGAAAAGCCCGCCCCCTCCAAGGCTTATGCAGACATAAACACATCAGCAACATGCTCCCTCCACAAATTACCCACTGCAGCATTAGTACTGCAAAATACTGCAAATTACCTAAATGTCAAGCAAAGGGGACGGGGACTGGCTGGAGGTACTGTGGCACATGCAGCTATGGCTGGAGGTACTGTGGCACATGCAGCTATCGAGTGCTACGCATCTGCAAACAAGGATGAGGATGGGGTATGCAAAGATTTCCACAATATATTGCTGCGTGGAATACCAGAGGTCAACAGGTATGCTACTTTATGTGTAAGAAGGGGAAACGAGCAGACGTTCCTGCAGCTGCTTACTTTAACAAAAAGAAACACGAAGGTAACTGCCTTCAATGGGAGGGAGCAAATGGAGAGAGAGACAAGGGAGAAACACTTTTCCAAGTACTTCTTAATACAGTCTTGACTTTTAGAAGCATGTTGATGTTCCACATATTCAAAAAGGGAAACAACAAGGTTGGAAAAAAATCTACAACTGAATGCAAACAGAAATGAATGAACCCAACTCTGTAATTCAACTGACACAACAACCTGTCTCATTATGTTCAGAAGTAACTTCCGAGGTTGGTACTCTGTTATACCCTCAGCAAAGGAGAAAGAAGAGCTGCCCACAGATCCTGAACTCTTTTCAGTGCATTAGTTTTTCCAAGTGGTGTGGACACAGCAATTCTGGAGCTATCTCATGTGTGCCATAGGACAGGACAGCGAGTGACTGGGCTATGCTGGGGAGCCAGGGAGACACAGACACGGAACGGGGAGGGCGAGGCAGAAGTCTCGAGCTGGGTTCGCACTGGAGCATCCATACGAGCTCATCATCTCCTGGCTCAGGGTCTAGACAGTGCCATTCAGCAGAACTTCCTGCAATGGTAGAATGGTCTATTTCTGTGCATGGTAGCCACCAGCCACATGCAGCTACTCAGCTTGAAATGTGACTGGTGCACTAAGGAACTGATTTTTTTATTTTATGTGATGTTAAGTTTGAATTGCCACATGCAGCTCGTGTCCACCACATTAAACGACTCAAGCCTAAAGGCAAGTACACCACGGTCACACCTAGTACTGTATGCCGGCTTAAAACGCTATTCCCCATTAAAGGGAACCAGGGTCCCAGGAGAAGTGGCCGAGTTCGTGGCTGCGGCAGGCAGATTACAGGGTGAGCATCTTGTCTGCCAGAAAATGAGAAAGTCCTAAAGAAAGAAAGAGTGAGAGAGAGAGAGAGAAAGAGAAAGAAATTATGAAGGGAGGGAGGGGGAAGAAAGGAAAGGAAAGAAAAGACAGGGTAAAAGAGAGAAAGAGAGAGGCAGGAGGGGAAGTGGGGGGTGTGTAGCAAGAACACAGGAGCCAGCAGAAGGGCTCCTGTTCGCCCAATCAGGGACACAGCTACGACTTCCTGAATGAAACAGAATAAAACAGAAGCCCTAGGTTCACATGGACCATAGATCCACAGAGGGAGGGGAAGGGAGAGGCTTCCCCACCAGATCACACTTGAGCACCAGGGTCACAGAGAAAATTCCTTACTGACATTCCCATGAAAGGAATCCCCTCCCTCTACCCCCCTGCCCTAAACCTTCATCCATTTTTTTCTAAATGGCAGAAAGAGTGCTCGTCAACTCCCAAACAAGACATTCATGGTCTTAACACATTTCTTAGGAGACAGTGAAATATGTTTCTTAGGGTCACCATATCAACAACAAAATTAATAAAGAATTCAAGTGACACAGGCTCTGTAAGGGACTGGAATCAAAGCCCAGGAATTCCCACTTTCAGATTCTGAAGAAATCACTAAGGAAACCTCTCTTCTCTTTTCTCCTCCTCCCTGAATCAAATCAGATGAAATTAAGTCATACTATGTAGCTTCCTATTCTGGCTCAGAGCCACTCAATCTCCCCATCTCTCTACTGGAAAATATATCAATATGATGGTTACTAATGAAACACAGCCAGAGCATGCATCTTTGAGTCCCTCTTAGCCAGCTGTCAGACTGTTTTTCAACAACACTCCTTCCCCAGAATTACTGTGATTTCTTTCATGATAAAATAAAACACATTTTCATTACATGAAGTTACCATGTTCTAAGACGATAAAGAGCAAAAATTATTTTGTAATCTCCTTAAAGAGACAAATAAATTAGACCATTCTTTTCCAGATAAATGTGAATCTGTAATTTATTATAGAAAACTTCTTAGACACATTAAATAAAAAGGAGGGAACACGTTACAGCTCAAAGAGTAAATATCAAATCAAACAATAGTACTAAGTACCCTGCAACCTGGAGAAGTAAAAGTTGCAACATCTCTGCAATTTGCCTGCAGACAGTCATTTGGCTCGTAGAAAACCAAGTGGAAACACTGGCGATGTTCCTGGAATGAGTAACTATCACCCACACGGTGAACAGTGACACCAGAATGCACTACCTTTTCTTTTAAAGTCCAGGGAGTCTGGCCCATGGGGGTGCTGCTGTTTCTGTTTTCCTAAAACTGTGCATGGTGACGTCAATTGTGAGTTACCCAAGAAATCTCGTAATTGTATTTCTATTATTTACACTTTAAATTATTTACAGTGTCATCACAGACGTGTACTTTAAGGTTGGATTTGTAACCACCCAGGAAGTTACAAAATAATTTTCTAAACACTTTAGCATTCCAACAGTGTTATTAATAATGAATGCAGAGGAGCGCTTTCTACCTACCAGGCAGTGTACTAAGCACCTACAGTCATCCTGTGAAGAAGGAACTACACTTACTCCCACTGAAAGATAAAGCAGCTGGGATTTGAATCCAGATATCTGACTATGAGGCACACACACTCTCAAGCATTAGATGCACCCAACCAATGTTCTTATTCTCTGTCATCATTACCAGTATGTGAATAGGACGTATTAATAATAGAAGCAATAGCTACTGTCACCTGCGTGCCGTACTGTACCAAACCCTTCGTGTTTTAACACTGCTCACAACAGCTCTGTACATGAACTGCTGTTGCCATGTGGAGGGTATTAGGCCCAGATAAATTAAGTGACTGTCCAAGCTGCCAAGTTGCAGAACTGGGATGTAAATGAAGACATGTTTGGTCACAAAACATACTCTCTCTGGGTCACCTCCCCTTCCAAAAAAAGACCAAGTGTCTCTTATTTGTGTTTAGAGAAAGGGGATGGGACAGAAGAAAAAACTCCTAGTAACAAAAGAACGAACTCCAAGTAGCTGAGCACCAAGGATCTGAGTTATGAGCCTCTCCCTGTTTGCAAGAGCTCATTGTTTTGCAGCGCCTTGTTGCTGGATCCCTGATTGTAGCAAATTCCAGGGCTCCAGACTGCAGGCTCAGCCTCTGACTAACACTACAGTGATTTATTTGAGTATAAATACCTCTGTCAGTGTGTCTTATGACTGAGCCCAACAGCCCAAGCGGGCTGGAATGCGTGGAATCCGAGGCCTGCCGGCGCTGAGGCAGCAGAGGCTGCTGGCGGTTTCGGCCCCTTTAACTGCGCAAGGCCTCCTCCTCCAGTGAGGATGCAGGAATGCTCTGAGCTTCACATTCCTGCCAGAGACGGCAGCACCCTTGGAAATTGGAACTGGGGAAGCCAAGCATCTTGCGTAATTACAAAACATTAATTCATGCATGAGGAGGGGCAAAAGGAGTAGAACTTTTTACCTGAATGTGCAAAGCTACACATTCTGATAATCGGGGCTACCTCACCCCTTCTGATAACACCGACTGGCTACACGACAGCCAGCACGGACACCCTGGGCAGCCGGGTGGGTGTCTCCAATTCCTGAAAACACGTGGAAACATTCCACTCCCTTTGCAAGGCGCGCCTGTGTTAGAAGAGAGTGCAAAGGGCAAGCCGGAATACACTGCACAGAAGCAAGCTGTTTTCCAAATATAAACATGGTAATGTTGCAAAGACGCAGAGAACTTTTGTTTCAACCCCTTCCTTCATTTCACAAGTAAGGCAGCTGAAGCCTGGAGAGTTGTATCAATTCCTACCATGACTGTAGAGCACTGGCAGATGGAGGACCAGCACCCAGCTCTCCTGGCCCAAGGCTGGTCCTGTCAGATGTGATGAGCACACCACTACATGCACAAAACGCCATCTTTCCCACTTTGACAAGGTCTCAGGTTTATACTATGGACACACAAAGTGAGAATACAGTGGCTCCTGCTTATCCTCGGTTTCACTTTATGTGGTTTTAGTTACCCATGGTCAACTACTGTCCAGAAGCAGACGACCCTGCTTCTCTTCTGAGATGTGCTCAGAAGGTCAACAGCAGCCTGAAGCTGTGTCCAATGCCTATGTCTTTCACCTCACTGCATCTCATCATGTAGGCATTTCATCGCCTCACATCCAAGAAGGGGGAGCACAGGACAGTAAGAAATTCTGAGAGAGAAACTACGTTCACATGACTTCTACTACTAATATATTGTGATAATCATTCTATTATTAGCTATTATATACTGTGATAATCATTCTGCTTTACTATTAGCTATTGTTGTTAATCTCTCACTGTGCCTAATTTATAAATTAAACATTAGCATAGGAGGGTATGTATAGGAAAAAACAGGATATATGGGTCTGGTACTATCCATGGTTTCAGGCATCCACTAGGGGGTCTTGTAACATACCCTATCGACAGATATAGGGGAGCTAGTGTATCCCTTAATGTGTACGATTCTAGTCTCCTAAGCAAAACATTTTACAGAAGTCCAAGCAGGTGCTAATTTTCCTTCCATTTCCCCAGCACAAAAACATTCCTCAAAGATCAACTCTCCTAATAGCCATCAGGGTACAAGGCAAGAAAAGGCAAAGATTTCAAACAACACCCCCCCACAAGAAACTCTTAAGGGAAAATTAACACAGGGTATTAATTAACTGGCAGTCAAACAGGTTAGCTGGAAGGAAATAAGATGCCATCTCTTCATGAGTTACCAACATCAGTTTAATATCCCCTCCTGGCAGGTGCACACCGTATTCATCCTTCACTTCACAGCACGGGTTGCAAGACAGACGTGGCCCTGGCGTGGAGCACACACAAACCAAAATCAGAAGCCCACCCATCAGAAAGAGGGCACTTACGGATGGGGGCTGAAGATACGACTCATCTTGGAGGCATGGTCATTATCACAGTCCAGGTCAGCATCCCCGTGCTCCACGCTGAACTTTCTCTTGCTGGGACTGATGGGCGGGGGGCCTGTGCGGTGACTGGTGAGGGCAGACGCCACGGGGAGGGTCTGCATCCTGGGTTCCCCCCTGAGAGCAGCTTCACCTACACAAAGAGAGATGATGTAGTCACCAAGCAGGAGAACGCCCCTGCCTCAGTCCCCGGGCCGCCCCCACCCAGCCCCTTGCAAAGCTACTCCCAGTGGAAAGTTTTGGCAATGTGATGGGCTGCCTGCCATTCTCAGACCCAGTCCGAGTGTTAGGTTAGCTGCCAAGCATGAGACATTTTACATAAATGTGGTTTTCTAGCACAATAACTCGTTCTCTCCCCACTAGCTTTATTGAGATGTAACTGACATTTAACACAGTGTAAGTTTAAGGTGTACAACGTGTTGATTTCATACACTTCTATGTTACAAAACGATTACCACCAGAGCCTTAGCTAAGACCTCCATCATGTCACATAATTACCATTTCTTCAGTAACTCTTTGGAGATTAAAATGAAAAGTTGCAATAAAGTAACAGAGAAGGAAAAAAGTACTGACTATAAATCATCTCAAAAGTTAATCTAAAACATGAAAGGTCTTTTGATTTGTGTGCATTCAACTCCATACCTGTAGGAGAATGGCCTAACGCCGAGATCATTAGAACACTACTAGAAACTCACTTTTCTTGCCTGTTACATTTTAATTATGTTTTTCATATGTTTTTTTAAAGAATAAAGAAAATTTATGCGTTAATAATTCACATATTTGCCCAGAAAGTTAAAATAAGGTTTTATTCCTATTTTAAAAAAGCTTTGTGCTAGGTGGTGACTTTGTGCATTATGAATTAAAACAATCTTAACCCTTTATTACAATAAAGCTTACACACCTTCTAAAATTTATAAACAAGAGTAATAATTGCTTTAAAAGAAAACATCAAGCTTCCTAAGTTATATGGGGAGGGACCTAAATTTCTCACAAATAACAACCCTTTTGTTGGGCTGTTCATATTAGTCTCTAAGGCCTGACCAATTTTGTTTCCACTTGGTCACAATTTGAGAGTAATATTCGGGTAAAGTCAACTTCATCTGAGGCCTTGTGGTACCTAAAAAAAGAAATTGCTGTTTGCCATCACTAATTTTCATATCATCACAGATGTGTGGACAGTTTTAACAGTCGCTGCTTCATACACACAACAAATACGATTTTGTTAGGGAAAGGAAGAGGGGGAAAGCCTTCTGAATGTTCACCAGGAAAAATAAAAAAATTTGCCAACTTAGTCAGCAAGATATAAACTAGCAAATATACAGTGACCCACAATACACCTCCATTCAGGATTTCTTTTAGGGATTCTGGCCCCAAAGCAAACTGGAACTTTCCATTTTAAATGGAAACAGGCCCTATGCTGGCCTGCTATACTCAGAAATCCAGTACGATTCTGCTTGCCCTCTACTTCCTAGTTAGTCATTTTTGGTTTGAAAAAAAAAACAAAAAAGCAATGCTAATATTCAGACCTTGATAAATGAGAAAGTATTCTTTCCAAATACGTCTGCCTTTCTTGCACTCACCTCCTCTATAGGTAGGAGAGTGGGAGTTTCCCATGCAAAGTGTCAGAAGCCCAGCTAACTTTCGGAGGAGCCCGGGGGACACCCCAGGAACTCAGCCATTGCAGATCAAACCCCACCAGCATGGCACAGAGCCTCCAGGCCCTCTGCCCCTTTCCCCATATCCTCGGCAGGGTGAGCAGGGATGACAGCTCAGGCTCTGTGGACCCTGGGGCTTCAGGAGCCATTTCACCAGATGCCAGAAGTGCAGCAACAGCAGGTGCCCTGGAAACCCACCACCACAGCCACAAATTCAAATCACTCCAAAAAAAGGAGTCGTCACCCACTACACCACCAGCACAGGCTGTTAGGCGGGAAGCAGAACTCTTGGGGAAAGAACATTCCCCTCTCTAAATTCCACCTTAGTATAAGTTCATGGGCTTGTTTGCAGTTTAAGTCCATCAAATTGATGCACTGCTTATCTTTCAGACTGAATCGCTGGTGTCAGAAAGTGAGAGAAAAAACCCACAGGAATCCTTGGGAAACACTGGAGATTTCTAACTTGGAGGGGAGTAAAGGAACAACAGGTTCTCCCACGGGGACTGCGGGGTAACTTGACCCACTGCCCCAGGGATAACGAGGACTGCCTGCTGGTGGCCCTGGAAGGGTCTGTGCACACACGGATGCCCTCATTCAACAGGTGAGAAAACTGTGCCCCACCACGGAGTGAACTACTCAGGGTCCTGCAGTTAACAGCTAACCCGAGTCACACCTGCTAAGCATTGTGCAAGCCCTACACATGGCTTAGAGCAAAGGAACTCAGGGGAAAAAACTAAAAGGAATAAGAAGTAAAGAATCCACAGCTAGACAGACAGAAACAGGTCTGGGCAGTCACATGCCTTCGTTCGTTTCTGGGTCTCCACCTTTGAGGACCCCAGCTCAACAGCCTGTACTGCAAACCGGGATTTTCTATCATTATTGCATATATGGCAGAGGAAGGTTAAAATTATTTCAGTGAACCTGAGAACGTTCAGTCTGGGAAACAAGATGCTCACAGGGCACTCCCCCTCTGTTCAGGGCCCAGGTGAACCGGGGCGCGCACTTTCCCTCAAGGGCCTCTGCACAGCAAGGTGACAGGCCAGCTGACATCTGACATTCCGCTGGCCCCTAAGACTAGTGAACCGACTCTGCGATCCGCAACCCTATAACCCATCAAATCCACCAGTAACCAACCAACCAGCCAACCTTTACTGAACAAATTATTTGCTTATGTAATACTGAACCAATGCAGAAAAATCCAAACTATGTACCTCAGATGTTAATATGCTGAAAAAAAAAAGGTGAACCCATGGTCAAATAAATTTGGAAACCATGAGATGGAACAATTTTTACAGGAGTTTAGCTACAGGCCTTCTTGTCTTCTCAGCACAAGTCAGTCTTTGAGACAGAAACACATTGGTGTTGCCCAGTCACCCCCTCAGCCCATCATACGACATGGTTCTGTACCCTCAGCCTCTCAAGACACTGTTCTGAGCCCATCAACTAACTCATCCTAACCCCAAACATCCAGTCCCTGAAAAAATACTCTCTGGACTGCTCTGAATTCAAAAACAACATGTGGTCCCAACTACCTTTCTCATCTCTGTTCCTGATTTTTCTCTTTTTAAGCTCTGAAAACTTCATGTCTACGAATTAAACTAGACTCATAACCATTCCACAGAGACCTTGCTGTCTAATCTCAAGATCTCTGCTCAGCGTCTTCCCCCAACCTTCTTGTATTTAAATCCTACACATTGTGCAAAGGCCGCTTACATGCCACCTCCCTTAGGTTGTCTTGCGTGCTTCCTCAATCTGAAAGTCATCTCTTCTTCTGAACTTCTTCTTCCACAGAAATTTATCACTACAGAACTTCCCTTCTTACTCTGCTTTTGTGCTCCTTGAGGCCAAGGATGCTTCATTTGTTTTATATACTTGAGAGCACAGAGCACAATATCCTCCACACAGTAGATGGAGAGTAAACACTGTCTGAATGAATAAATGAGGCAGGGAAATGGGATGCCCTGGTTATACAGTTTCATATGTTAAAGATCAAGATACGAGAGAATAAGGAATTTTAAAAGATTTACTTAGAAATAAAATTAAATAATTCTTACAACTCAACAATGAAAAGATGACCCAATTTAAAAAGAGGGAAGAATTTTAATAGACAGTTCTCAGAAAAAGATACACAAATAGGCAAAAAGCACATAGAAAGATGTTTAACACCATTAGCCATCAGGGAAACACACATCAAAACCATGATGAGTCACTACTTCCCACCCACTATGAGGGTTGTAATCAAAGACAGATAACAGTAAGTGTTGACAAGGACATGGAGAGGTTGGTACCCTTGTGTGTTGCTGCTGTGAATGTGAAACGGCACGGCTGCCATGGAAGACAATTTTGGGCAATTCCTCAAATGGTTATACACAGAGTGACCAGCCGACCCAACATTTTCACTCCTTGGTATATATCCAAGAGAAATGAAAACAAATATTCATGGATGTTCATAGCAGCATTATTCATATAGCCAAAAACCTAATATCCATCAGCTAATGAAGGGATACAAAAAAAATGTGGTCTATCCACACAATGGGATATTATCCGGGCATAAAAAGCAATGAAATACTAATTCGTATTACAACACAGATAAGCCTCCTAGAAAACAGAAGATGAGGGGAAAGGAGCCAGACCCAAAAGGCCACTTACTGTCTAATACCATTAACATGAAACGTCCAGGTCAGGCAAAGCCAACGAGAAAAAAAGTACATCAGTGACTGCTCGGGGCCAGGAGTGGAGGGCGTGGGAAGTGACTGCAACTGAGCGCAGAGTTTCTTGGGGGTGGAGGGTGGGGGTGACAAAAACATTCTATAACTGATGGTGGTGAACGCTGTACAACTCTGTGAACAGACTAAAACCCCCGTCCTGTACGCTTCACCTGGGCTAGCTGTACGGTGTGTGAATTACATCTCAAAGCTGTTTCCTCCCACCCTCCAAATAAAAATATATTTGTAAGTACATGACAGGAGACCCTAAGATTATTAGATCCTTTCTCTCTCAGGCTTTTCACACTTAACTGTTAAATAAGAACAAGCACCCATTAATTTTCCCTGTAATAAAAATAAATGTTTTGCTATTATAGCTATATTTCTCTGCAGAGTTAAAAGTCAGGGGATTTTAAAAATATTTATTGAGTTAAAAAAATACCAAAGCAGAGAACCGCACAAGGTTATGCGTGCACTTGGACTCATCAGAATTATCTATTGAGCTCCAGCTCAGCTTTTAATCAGACTGTGGGTTTAGGCACTATTACGGGCCGAAGCCTGTGTGCAGTTCTGCCAGAAAAACAAATGATGAAACTTATGCAGATCCTGACCACAAGCAGGGGAGGAAAAAATATACACCCAACGGAACTATCTTGGGGATATAAGAAACTTTTTTTTCTTGTAAATTGTGTATTCTAAATTTCACAACATTTGGTAATTGAAAAAGGAGAAAAGATTATCTTCCTTTTCAAGAATAAACAGGAAAAAGGAGGTCTGAGCTGAGTAACCTAGTATTTTAAGTTTCTCAAGTTGGCTTAGCTACTACAACTGTGAATTTAACATTTTAAAAAATTTACAGTTATTAAAGAAGTTCAATTCTTAAGATCTATTTGGCCTTTTTATCTAGGTATGTGTTATTGAAGAAAAATGCCTCATAGATACAAAAATTACATAACTGCTGTTTTAGTCATGGTGGCAGCTCTAATATAGGGACCAAAAATATTCCTTAAATGTTTCTCTCGATTGAAGATGAGCAAAGGTTTTGGCTCAAGATTTCACACGATTCAGTAGATATTAATTTCGATGAAAAAAAAAAGTTTCACAGAGAGAAGTCACTTAATGCCATGCTATATACTCATTTTGGTGAACTACTAGAAGAAAATTTGGCTTTCAAAGTCTGAATGGATAAAGGGGAGACAAAGCATAAAGATGAGATTCTTGTTTCAGAATCCTGTTATTACCGTATTTTTATTCCCTACATTTTAATATAGCTGAGACTGAAGATGGTCTTACAATCAACTGGCATATTTTACTAAGTAGAGGTATTTCTTCCTCAGTGGCACATGAGACAATGGCTCACCTTAGACACAGACTTCCCCTTCTCCATGGACTCAGGGACACGGTTTCAGCCTTGTCTTTGAGGCAGCATGGAACCTACCTGGAGGGGCCTTCACACCGGCACTGATTTGTTAGCCTCAGTTTCTATGCTCACAGAATTAAGTGGTTCAGTTAGATCATCTTGATGGCCTAAATTCAGCTCTAAACGTCTACATTCCACGTAATACACATCTTCCAAAGTTAAGTCATACTTTAACTGTTGATTAAGTAATACGAGAGAATAAGGAATTTTAAAAGATTTACTTAGGAATATAATTAAATAATTCTTACAACTCAACAATGAAAAGACCATTTTTTAGAGAACACACTTTATATGCTAGGAGAAAACTGATTCAACTGAGCATTCTTAACTAGTTTACCTCATAATAGAAGGAGATTTCATTAAAAATCAAGCACACTTTTAATTCTATGTTCCAGTTCATTTATTAAAATACTACCAAGAAAGTCGTGGTCGGTGAACTGAAACCAGACGTAAATATAATCTGGTCCACAAAACACAGATTCAGCTTTTATACGACTGAATGATCAAGGCCAAGGCCCTCACCATGGAGATGAGGCAATGTGCTTGGCCGCAGTGGTGGACGGATTCCAGGACGAAGCAGAGGCGGTATTAGGACTGGGGTCTCTCAACTTCCCGGCCTGGTGCCTGGCTCTTCACCAACCCGTAGGCCAGCCGCCACAGAAGGATTTGTGACTGCAGGTAAGACTGACATGACTCGGGAGAAACTGATCAAAATAATGGCATTTATTGTTGCCTTAAGGAGATCAAACAGCACAAGGCTGAAATAATGTCCTTGAGTTTATGGAGAAGGGAAAGGGACACTAAAAAGGATCTTGCTGTAACTTCTCAGAGCAGGTTTTTCACAGCAATCTCTATGTTTTGCCCAACTGTTTCTGCTAGAACTTAAATCTTGCCTGTGTCCCAGACTTTATGTTCTACTCCCCTCCCCACCCTTTAATCATGTCAGAACCTAAATCAAAGAGGTCAAACCACAGCTTGATACCCCTACTCAGGCCTCAACTACATGCAAGGGTCTCCCGTCTGCCCACAGCCCACGGCAACCACACTGACATCGCCCTCCTGGCCAGAGGGCACCCTGATAAACTGCATCGAGTGCCGGAGCAGCTCAGGCCCACCTCACCTTCCACAGCTCAGGACCGTGGGGGGGCAGAGCCCTGGAAGCCCGGGGCTTATGCATGCTGTCCCAAATAATACTTGTTTGTCTCGAGACCAGCATCTGGGAAGACAACACTGAAATCAGCCTCTTGCAAACTGTTCAGTGCATGGCCATCTGCAGTCTGGTTAACCTTCTTGATTTCTGTAAAGGAGTCTGTTAGGCAACCTGATGAAACCTGGACAAGCCAGCAGAGATAAAAGATGTGACAGTGTCTGCCCGCGGTGCAAGGACTGCCCGCGATTCCACCTCTCAGGGACTGAGCCCCCTTTCCCGCCACACCTTGGGGTGCAACACCAGCTGCCATTACCCACTGTCACTCTCAGGCAGCCCCAGACTTATAGCTCAAAACTTGCAGAGCCCAATCTTACATCTGGGAGTCAAAGCTCAGCTAAAGGTCACTCCTGCCCAGTCACTAACTAGGTGGTGGAGGCTGTGCTGGGTCCAGACCCCACTGAGCATGTTTGAGCACCTCTGTAGTCTTTTCTTTAGAGCAACAATGAGAATGTTGAGAAAAAACAAACAAGGCTGTATTGCTGACTGCTATCAATACAATTAAGGGTAACAAAACACATGCACACTTGTGGAGTTCAAACACACACCATTTCAATTAGCATTTCAAGCAATCCAAATACGCCCAGCAAATGCTACTCTTTCTCTCAGCCTTCCTGCATCTTACGTCAGGATATTTTACTTAAAGCATTTAAAAATACCTATTACTCTGGTTTTCCCTTAGTATAGTCCTGTCCAAGAGGGGAAGAACCATTCCCAACCGGCAGCTAAGGAAATCAGCATTTCAAGCATTAAGTGAACTGTTAAAGGTCACGCAGCTGATTGAAGAGCTGCAAGGAGAGTCCCGGCACAAGGATTCCCTGGTTTTCATCCTAACTGTGCAGGATGCCTTACAGGTTAAGAGGTGGGAAGACAGTCAGAGGAGGAGAGAGAGGGAAGTGGAGGAGGGAGGAAGGGACAGGGTGAAGCTGTGCACCCCCAGAACTTCTGTGTTGTAGTCCTAACCCCAGTACCTGGGACTATGACTCTATTTGGAGACAGGGTCTCTCAAGAGGTGACTAAGGTAAGAAGAGATCCGTGGGGTCCCTAATCCAATAGGCTGGGGTCCTTATAGGAAGAGGGGATCAGGACACAGACACAGAGGGAAGACCATGTGGACATGAACACAGTATCTGCAAGCCCAGGAGAGAGGCCCCCGAGGAAGCAGCCCTGCCGGCACCCCAATCTCGGGACATCCAGCCTCCGGGGCTGTGCGTGCTGCTCAACTGCCCGGGATGTGGTGCTTTTACAGAGCCAAGCTGACTAACAGGAGGAAAGACGAGGGGTGGGGGAAGGCAGCGGTAGGACTGAATCAGGCCTGACTCAAAGCACCAAGCTCTCTGGAACCAGAGATAGGATCCCAACTCTCCTAGCACAGTGGTCAAGATGGAGGCAATGCAGCATGAATGCCCACGGACCCCCCATGGGCAGGAGGAGGAGACCAGCAGGATGGCCCTGAGAGAGAGCAGACTTCCTGGCTGGGTTCCAGGAACAGTGTGGAGACCCATGTTATGCCTCAGCCTGAACCAACGCTTGGAGAGGCAGGGCTCTCCCTGAAGAGCGCAGGGGACGGACAGCCCCGGAGACCGGGGGCTCACCCAGACTGCAGCTCAGCAGGCCTGGGTGGAACCCACTCCCTTACAGGGTTGATACCGCTGGGTACGGCTGGTGGAGGACGCCTACAGCCCCAAATGGCTTTAAATGCCTGTAATTCTACAGGAACAGAGGGAAATGGTTAAAAAAAAAAAGGAATGGCAAAATTTCTACTGTCTCAATCTCCATTCTGAATAGACAATAAAATGCCTTAAATATATTGAATAGAAAGGTCAATCTGAATATGAAAAAGCACTAACTCAAAGAATTTAAAGTAAAAAAATATTATATTCAGATCCATACATTCTATTCATTTAATTAGCAAGTTTTACACCACTTAAAATGATTCTATTGTGCTCAGGGTCAGAAGAAACTGTCCCTGCGATCTCATCCACCTGTCAAACCCACTTTGTAAGTGGCTCCGCATCCTCACAGGTCTGTGACCCCAGACCCCGGGTGAGGTGGTGACGAAGGAGAGCACTCACATCAACGCCTTAATGCACACATCATCTCAGCTTACAGAAAAATTGGTACCTAACGGGCATAATAATTAGGTTGAAGATCAGCAGATCTGTGTTGGGCTGGAGGTTGGCTTCATAAATCATAACTGTGATTCGAAAAGATCAAACACCCGTCCACACCCTCGGGGTCCTGAGCCAGACCGAATACCCACACTGACTTCTATTCTTGGTCCCCGATCCTAGACTGTGGCTCTGATGGAGCCGCAGGAGGGCTCAGAGTAAATCAGGGAAGCCAAGTCTCAGAGGACAAGCCCTGGTCTTACTGCACTGGCCTGGGCCTGCCTGGACCTTAAGACACTGATCGGTACAACACGCCACATGTGCTCGCTTGTCAGCCCCCCTGGGAGGCCCCAGCACCAACACAAGACCTGAAACCCCCAGGAGACAGGCAACTCAAGAACCTTTATGCCATGTGCGCAGAACCCTCCTTAATGGAAAAGGCCCTTAAAGGCTGGCAGGAATTCTTCAGCACGTTTACTTGCAAATCTACTTTAATAACGTGTCACTGTTAGGGACAAGGGGAAGAATTATGAACGTATAGCACCTGCAGATGGAGTTGGCATCAGCCACTCTGCTAAGGGCTCAGTTTCCTCTGTGGTAGAGCTGAGAAGTCTTTGGGAGGACTCTCTGCACAAGGCGAAGTGAGGAGAAGGCTGGTTCTCACCTCCTGGGCTGCCTTCTGGGGACTCCGGTTGCCAGGACATGGAGCTGGTAAACTGGAGGAGAAGCGTTTGAGGGTATTACCACTTTGAAATGTAAGTGGTTAATACCATCCAAAAAGCTCTCTCTTTAGGCCCTCTGGTGTGCAACAGGTTAAATATCTAAGGTGATGTGCTGGTTATCTGCATTTTCAGAATCTTCTTTAATTGAAGGGACTTCTAGAGGGTATGACTGGGGAGGGTTGACCGCCAAAGGAGGGAAAAAAACAACAATTCTGGGAATGGAAGGAGAGGCTGGAAAATTAGGCTTTGCTTCCTGACTTCCCATAACCCTGAAGCTCTGGAATGGAGCATCACGGTCTGCCCACAGCCGTCCCCCCAACCACACTGGCTCTGGGCAGAGAAGTGCGGTAGGCTCCAGAAGCACAAAAAAGTTGTGGTGCTGGCATAGTTGCTTTATCCCCTCTTGGCCTCTATTTCTTCATCTACCTTGAGGGATTTTTTTGTGAGAATCAATGAAAACTTACAGCAAGTTCCCAGCCTGAACAGGCCATGTATTATACCATTTGCCGAATTCCATCCATTGACACAAATCCCACTTGGAGGACGGGATGAAGGGGACCAAGGAGGCGTCCACACATACCACTCTCGCTGCTCATCAGAGCCCCTCTCCCCTCGTGCTGCTGACACGTATACAGTTTCCACCAGCTCATCCAAAAAGTCAGGAGACGTGGTGCCAGGGAGCAGGGGTGAGCGAGCTTTCCAAATGGGCGTCACCAGAGGCCAGGTGGTCTTGGGCAGCTACCTGCCTTCCTATGACTGTTTCTACATGTGTGAAAACCACCATGTGAACCCACACACAGGCCCTGCACTATTTCAGGGATTAAACAAAATCTTGGCACAGCGCCCAGCACATTGCTGGTGCTCAGTGAACTAGGAGCACCCTCTCCTTCAGCACGCACGCTCATCAGTGGCCTGCTCCCACTCTCCTTTCTCCGAATGAATTGAGCACTCCTCTCAACTGAGTCATATCCATCTCCACTTTCCAAACCCAACCCAAAGGCGGCCTCCTGCTCCCAGCCCCACGAGCACCCCTTCTGATACCATCTAGCTGGGCTGAGCTCATGGCAGAGTCCTGAGTGACATGCTAGCACTGCCTACCTCCAACTCAAAGCCTATGGATTTTTGAGCAATACCATTGTGCTTGCTATGGTCTCTCAAAAGATGAATAGGTGATCCTTTTCTCTGCATTATATTCTAGTCTTGACCCTGAGGAATAAGATGAGGCTCCAAGAACCAATTTAAGATTCTTACCTAAACTGGCACATGGACTGAAGGCCATGGACTGGCCCACTTATTCCAAATGCGAAATCTCATTATCAGCTCCAAGCCCCCAACAGAGCTGCTATGGGCAGGTGGCTGGGATGTGACACATATCCTAGGTCAAATATCCCAGAAAGCTGTTCTACTGTCCCACAGAGGCGCATCAGCTCACTGTCTTATCATTGCTGAACATGCTGCATTCAGAAGCCACAAGGTGAACTTTCCAAGGGTTAAAATAGGACACAAAGCTCAAACACCCTGCAATACTGAGTGAGGGCAGCATTCAGAGCTCTGGCATGCACTAAATGGCCATGAAGACTGGGAAAATGAGCCACTGAAAGCAAGATTTTGTAAATTTATCACTGGAAGAATTAAGAACCCAAGTAAATAATTCTACTTTTTCCAACTTTTTATTTCAAAAAGTTTTTAAAGCTATCAAAAAGTTGAATGAACACCCCAGTCCCTTCACCTCGATTCACCTATTTTAAGTCTACTGTCAATGTTTTATCTACACACATACACTCTTTTTGCTAAACTTGCTGTAATTTTGTAAAGTAACTTGTAGATATAGTTCACCTCGAAATACCCCAACAAGTACCTTCTAAGAGTAAAGACATCCTTCACCACCACAATACCATTATCACATCCCACAAAGTTGATTGATACACTGTCATTATCTAATAGCAAATCCATACTCAAATTTTCCAACTAAACTGTTTCTTTTTGGGGGGTTTTGGGTGGGAGAACCCAGGATCTGACCAAGAATTACACGTTGCTCAACATAATTATGTCTCCTTAATGTTCATTTATCTAAAGAAATTTTTTCTATCTTTTTCTCCTTTCATGACATTGATATTTTTAAACGATCCAGACCAACTAGCTGTCCTACGATTTCTGGTGGCCTAATCATTGCCTCATTAGATTTTCGTGAACACTTTCGGCAAGAACACTAGAGAGGTGACACTGTACACAGTATCCCACCGGAAGGCACCTGGTGCCCACCCCCACCCCCGCACTGCTGGTGACGCTAAGCTTGATGGTTGTGCCCACAGATCTCCCTATTATAAAAATGTAGTTTTTCCCCTTTTGTAGTAATAATATGGGGTATGGATCTTATCATTATCACCCAGTCTCATGCTCGTTTATCAAGCACCTTTCATTTTTTATGAAAGAGACTAGGGCTAAGCTGGATAAAACACAGTGCCCCTGATTCCAAGTCAGCACAAGTCTGATGTGAGACACAACATTTTTGTATAAAAGACAATGAAAGAAAAATATAAGGAAATACCCAGTACTGTCCAGAACTGGCTTATTTATGCTCCGCCTGGAACAGAGCAGGCGCTCAATAAATATCTGTTGAATCAGTGACCTGTAAGGTTCAGGCAAATAAGAGCTATTGGCTCTAACCTCATCCTTTCGATTCTGTCTTCTCACATCCTTCATATCTTGGGCACAGCGTCTTCAACCAGTCACCCAGCCTCCCAGCATGAGAGACTGAGGCTTCTCAGGTACTGGATTCCTGGAATCGAGCCTGAAGCTTCTCAACCTACCTCCACCTCCACAGCCCAGCCCTGTAGCCTTGTCCCCCTTTCTGGCCTTCATTCATCCTCCCAGACTCCATGCTGGGACTGCTCTTTCCACCTCCCCTCCCACCTACCTAAAACATCCCCTCACTTTCAGTCGGGACTGGAGGGCAAGTCCTATACCTTCTTCATCGAGGTCTTCCTTGGCCGGCCAGCATCCCCTCATCTTCACTAGCTTCAAATATTTATAAACCGTAGTGTCTGCACCATGAACTGTGCTCCCAGCCTGTCACCTAATGACAGCCCCACTTACGAGCATTCTGACAAAGCAGCCATCAGGCCGCCTCACAGACCCAGGTTCCGGGGCAAACCCTAGTCTGCTTGCCTCTGCTCTGAAAGCGGCCACCCAACCTCTCTTCTTGAGATGGTGCTCACCCCAAATGACGGTTAAGTGGGACTTGTAACCCTGTGAAATCACCCTAGAAACTGACACACACAGCCTTTATTTTAAAGGTGAGTTGCTAATTGTTGAACCCATCCCCCATCTAAAGAAGGTATGGGATTTAGGTTGAACAGAAGAAATGTGGGGATGTGATTCACTCAAAAGCATTTTTAGCACCTGGTGTGTTTGCAGTACGACGCCAGAGACTACAGAAAACACAAAGATGTTTGAGATCTCATCTTTGCCTCCAGGAACTTTAGTTCTAGTAGGAATAAAAAGTCATGTAGATAAATAACTTTAAGAACATTATAAATAAAGAAACAAATCCTACCATGTGCAACAACATGGATGGAGCTAGAGGGTATTACGCTCAGTGAAATAAGTCAGGCAGAGAAAGACAAATACCAAATGATTTCCCTCATTTGTGGAGTATAACAATGAGGCAAAACTGAAGGAACAAAATAGCAGCAGACTCACAGACTCCAAGGGACCAGCGGTTACCAAAAGGGTGGGGTGGGGAAGAGAGGGAGAAGGGGATTGTGAGGTATCATAATTGGTGCACATGGTATGTGTGTGGAGTCACGGGGAAGACAGTGTAGCACAGAGAAGACAAATACGTACTCTGTGGCATCTTACTACACTGACTGCAAAGGGGTATCGGGGGGAGGACTCGATAATAAGGGTGAATGCAATAACCACATTGATGAAACCGTCATAAGAGTGTGTATCAATGATACCTTAATAAAAAAAATTAAAAAAAGAACATTATAAATGCCAAAATAAAAGGGATGCTTTTAAATGGGTGAATTGTATGGTATAGTATGGTATATCATATCTCAATAAAGCTTTTGCCAAAAAAAAAAATCTTTGAGGCACACAGAGGGCTTTTGCTAATATACATTACATCTATCAATAATTACCTGTTAGGAATTTAAATGGAGAAAGTGTTCAAATATTAATTTGAAGATAAAAATAAACTCATTACATTAAAAGAGAGAGAAAAGCTATGGGCATTTTGTATGAGGGAGACATCCATTCTAGCTCTAACAGTCACAAAGGATATTTGAAAAATAGATAGGATTTGGGCACTTGGAAACGGTGGGTCAGGCATTCCAGGTGGGGACAACTGTATGAATAAACAGAGAAAGCAAGAATGACTCTTGTGCACCTATGAGATCAATCTAGCTGAAGAAGGGGCTCATTTCTTCTAGCAGTAAAACATTAAGACAGATGGGTCAGACAATAAGGGCTTTGAACACAGGCAGAACAGTTTAGACTTGATGTGGCAGGAACCCGAGGGTGCCCCTGTAGTAGCTGACACAGCTAAGGTGAGCTGCAGAGGGGGGTCTGAGACACTCCGCCAGACAACTTCCTGGGTGGTCACACCTGAGAAAGGGGACAGGGCGGTGACGCACGTGTAATCACTGAAGGGGGCTGGGGAGGGAGTGGGTTCAATAACATTCACATCTGAGTTTAGACAAGAGGCAAGTCCAAGAGACGTTTTAAGAAAAGATCAGAGCAGTGGAAAAGGTGATACATTGCAGGGAGCACATTCATCCGAACTCCTCAGAGCAGCCATCCTCATCTTCCTAGTGATGCTCAATATTCATGCTGGCTGTTCTTCTTTATAAATTGAAAAATTTACAAATCAGAAAAGCTAGAAAGCCCCTTTTTTTCTAGTTTATTTATATGGAAGAGGGGGAATAAAGATTGAGTCAGCAGTATAGCTCTGTATTTTAAGTTCTATAGGTTAATCTTACAAAGGTTAATCTATTAACCTTCTACATCCACATTTTTGTTATTGTCAGTTGACATTTTTAATATTCTAATAAGATTACTTTTACTATTGAAGGGAAAAAAATCCATATAACAAAACTCTTTTTCTTTAAATAAAATAACATAGGTGCCTATTGTTTTAGTGGCAGGGATGATGCTAGGAGCTTCCAAACATCTACAATCAATCAACATTCACTCAAAAGCTATTTCCTGGGTAGCATCTGAGTTGGAAAGAATAAATATCAAGCATTTCAAATAATAATGCATACTTAAGAGAAATTCTGAATGGTAATTAAAACAGGCTCAAATGAAAGTAAACCAATTCTAAGAAACTGTATCATGGCATCCTTCATTAAATTGGTGTCAAGCTAATACACAGGTTGGTTTTTTCACCATAGGCAGGATATTCTGGCGTCCTTTTAAAGACAAATTTTATTCAATAACTATAGCTTACATAAGCTATTACTGAAAGATGTTTACATTCCCCAACCAAAAACTAGGAAACTGGTGGGACTGAATTCCAAAAGTATACCAACTAGCTTGAGAGAGTACTAAAACATTTACTGGAGAGGTAAACTTCACATATGAAATTTTGTATGTGGATAAGAGTATTTAATATCATACTAAGAAAAATGGCATAGTGATGGTGGACAACAAAACCAAAGAAAGTGTGAATCTGTGAGTTGCTTTTTAAAGGAACTACTGCAGACATGTTCCCAGATTTTAACATTAATGGAAATCTTAAGATCCTTATGCAAAAATTATATCCAATCAAGAACTTTTTGTATCCTTATGAAGTTCCAATAAAGACACTGTTAAATAATAAACTAAAAACAAGTATTTCACTAGCATGCAGAATGTGATGTGTTTCCAAAATACAGTAACATCCCCACATGCTGAGAAGTCTTGCAAGCATGAAAGGCTTTCCCCAAATTAAACAACTTAAAATACCAGGGGGAGGAGACACTGCTTACATTTTACTTCCACTTCTCTCCATCCTGTCCACCCCCACCTTTCTTTTTAAGTTTACATTATCCAGTGTGCAAATTGTATCAATGAGAGGCCAGGAAGGGCTGCCTCCCTCTGGTATATTTACTAAAGATATGAAGGTCAAACCACCATTGTGCTCATAAAAGTTGTGGCCCTTTTGGGGCCTACTTCAGGTCTCTCCTTACCTCCAAGTGACTCATTATGAAGCAAAAGAAAAAGGAAAACTGAGCTGATCAAAGGCCAGGCTGTCATTAAGTAAGCAGGATCGTAAGATGAAAGGCTTGCCCTCCACTTCAAAGGTACAGCTGAGCCCGGCACACTAACAGCAGGAGTCCCGGATGCGGGCTGCAGGCTGCAGAGTGAGGATCTAGAGGACATTCCCAGAGCCTTTTAAGTGTGTGCTCATCACGTAAAAGGGAAACACAAGGAGAAACACAAAGAAAAACGCTTTCCTCCCGGATGTAAAGAGGAGTGCGTAGCCCCGAAGTATACAGTGAATGACATTCACCCTTTCCACACTTGCAAAAATGAAAATTGTTTTCAATTTAATGAGTTCAGAGACTGTGGAAGAGGTTGGTATCTCTGAAACAGTGCGCAATTATACATAATCAGAGTTCTGCCTTATGCCCTCAGGTGGGTCATGAAACAAATTTTCACTTTGAGACATCTTGGATGTAGCAGTAAGTCTCATATGCCCAGCAGCTAGATGCAGGAAATTCAGGGTGTTGATGCAGAAAGCACTGCAGACCTGCTTGAGGCTTGGGAGTGAGAGCAGAGTTGGTGTAAGCCACGCAGGGGCCTAGGAGGAGGAGAGGGAAAAACCATACCCTGCCCCCACCCTCCCACCCATCCACAGTGCCACCAGACAAAAGTGCCTTATGTTATAAGGTGCCCTTAGGTCATTCTGTCTAATCTCCTTCCTAAGGACAGATCCCTGAAATGACTATAAAAAGGGGTAAGCCTCTACTCCTGGCCCCAGCCCCTTTAACCTTATCTGTACAGTTCTGGCCATGCTAGAGACTTTTCATGGAATGTACAAGGGTCCACCCCACCCCTGTAATTTACCATTAGGGATGCAAATGGATAAAAGTGCACAGGAAGCAGGGCGCACCACCCACTCTGCCTGAAACTCACTGTCAGCAGGATAGGTGACATACAGGAGCATTTACTTGGTACTGGGAGAAGTTTCAAAGCTTTATATGAATGAATTCATTTCATAGTCCTGATTCCTATAAATAGGTTCTATTTTTAGTCTCGTTTTACAGAGGAGGAAATAGAGGTAAAAAGTGGCTTAGCAACTTGCTCCAGGTCACATGTGCTTTGGAGAGAATTACTGGGGCAGACTGTGCTCTAGCTGGGGTTCGAAGGATGAGCAGGAGTTTGCCAGAGAACAAAACCCTGCAGGCCAAAGGAGCAGTCAGAGTACACCACTGGGCAGTGGCTACGCAGGGTACAGTGAAGATCAGTGAGAGACCAGGGCAGGGCAAAGACGCCCCATTTAACAGTGATGTGGGGGACAGGTTGGCCACTGGCACCAAAGGCTTTAGCACCTCCTATGCCCCCCTCAAATAAATACTCATAGAATAATAACTAGTACTTAGCTTGCTATGAAGACTAGCTCAAGACAAGTCCATGAGCCCTTGCTTCTCGCACTTCCAAATCAGACCGCTGCCACTGGACTCTCCTGTTCCAGAATTCTGGAGCAGCTTCGTCTATTGCGCCATGCCAAAGACTTTGGATATATCTTATAGGGGATGCCATGGGGAGCCAATGACAGCATTCAAGCTGGAATGCAACATACATGCAGGCATATACGTGCCCATCTGGGCAGCTGCCCTTGCACCTACAATTCCATCCCCTCCTCCCCCAACCCCCAAATTTGTTTTCTGTAAAGATTATCTTAATTTACAACACGTATGATGACAACTTGTTTCTTTTAAGTAGGACTTGATTATAAAGAAAACACAATACTAGACTGTCAGCTCGTGAGCTGTATCATGTTCAGCAGTGAAGGCCCCCAGCACCAGACACAAAGCCCGGTGCCCAAATAATCACTGAATGACCTACAGGGGCCAGTTGTAAGACTCATAAACGAGCTAATACTACTTTGCAAAATATTTTTGTAAGCCAATGCACACACAGCAGAACTATGCAAAGAATCAAATGGAGCAACAGTAACAAATATTACTCTTCCCTTCAAATATCCAAATTTTATAGCAGGTATCAGATATAACTTAATAGACCACACATTGACCCATTTAAAGTGCCCAATTCAATGTGTCTGAGTGTATTCACAGGATTGTGCAACAATCACCCCCAACTAATTTTAAACTATTTCATCCCCCCAAAAGAAACTATACCCCTTAGCAGTCACCATCCACACTGTATCCCTTGTCCAACCCCTGGCAACTATTTACCTACTTTCTGTCTTTATAGATTTCCCTATTCTGGACATTTCATACAAGTGGAATCATATGTATAGTGTTTTCTGGCTGGTTTCTTTCACTTGCACCATGTTTTCAAGGTTAATCTGTGTTGCAATGTATGTCAGTACTGTATTCCTTTTTATTGCCAAATAATATTCCACTGTGTGGTCTATACCACATTTTATTTATCCACTCACCAGTTGATGGATATATGGATTGATCCTACTTTCTGGCCATTAGGAATAATGCTGCTGTGGATGTTTGTGGACAAACTTTTGTGAGGCTATGTTTTTAATTCTCTTGGGTATGTATTTAGGAGTGGAACTGATGGGCCATATGGTAACTCAATGTTTAAAATTGTGAGGAACTGCCAGACTGTTTTCCAAAATTTACAGTCCCACCAGTAATGTACTTGGCTTCCCATTGCTCTACATCCTCACTAACACTTGTTATTATCTTTTTTTATTTTCACCATTTTACTGGAAATGAAGTTGTATCTCATTTTAGTTTTAACTTGTATTCTCCTAAAAAGTATCGACACTGAACATCCTTTCATGTGCTCATTGACTATCTGTGTATCTTCTTTGGAGAAATGTCTATTCAACTCCTTTATCCATTTTCAAATTGGGTTATCTGTCCTCATACTGCTGAGGTTTAAGAAGTTCTCTATATATTCTGGATACAAGCCCTTTATCAGATAAACTTTTTTGCAAAAATGTTCTCCCATTCTGTAGGCTCACTCAGACTCTCCTGTTCCGAATTCTGGAGAATATCACAGTTATCTATGGCCTTCAGACTTAGGAACAAAAGATTTTACACAAAATCTGACCCTTATTCTTACCTCTTGTATAAAGTATGGAAATTTTAGAACAAATACTCTTCGAAAAGCCATTTTCTTTCCATTCTGTATCTTGACAGGCCAGCCTATGTTGAATGATGAGATCCCAGCCATTGCTGAATACCCACCACCTACACCCGAGTAACAAACTCCTTGAAAATAAATAGCAGTTATGTTTACTACACACCTCTGGCATTTCAGAAATTCAATCTATCTTCCCAAAGTCTGTGAATGGTTTTACAAAACAGAGAAATACAATGTCACACTATTAATGGACTGCAGAACCTACATGTGTTTGCCAACCTATTTTCTTTAAAACCGTGCTGACAGTGACTGTTTCACTGCTCCCATGCTAGAATGCTCCTGAATCGTTATAGCTTTGACACAAGGTCAATGGGAATTAGACTAATGAAGAAAGAAAGCAAAAATAAGATTTTAATTTGGAGTCTACTAGACTGTAATAACTTTTAGCAAATTAAACAGATGAGTAGTTTGTAACCACTGACATTTGTATTTCACTATTTGTTCTCTAGGCTCCTTACTCTTTCTGTGCCACTAACCTTTAGGGGCTAGCTCTTTGTCCATCTCACTTCAACCATGCTTTCCAGGAATTACAGAATCAGTAATTCCACAGCAGATTATAGCATGGACCCAGTCAGATCAGAGAGACAGATGTGAGCTCATGTAATTGAGAGGCTTCCATCTGTTGCCCTGAGAACTGGGGACTGAAAGATTCTTGCATTTTCTTTCTTACATTCATTCAGGGCTATTTGGGCTTCAGATGACCCATTTACTTAAGCACCAGCTATTTCAGCAAATACCTTAAACGGCTCACCTTTGAACCTTTCTTGCTAAAGATGGATGGACAGCCATGGAAGATTCTCACATTGGATCTATTACAGATCCCAAAGGTGGCTGAGGACACAGAGGTGATAATCCCACATGGAGAAAGTGACATTGCCTCATATGTACCCAAATCCTAAACTTCCCCATTAACTCACAGCTAATCAAGTTACCTCAATCAAACAGCAGATTACCTACTGCGGATAATTCAAGGTACCTGCAGACTTGCTGGAATTGAAGAAAGGACCTGTTTATTAAAGAGAAATTATATTCTCTATTCCTGGGATGCTTGGTCACTAATGCTGAATATTGCTCTGACTATCCAGGCGAAAGTTAACTTCATGTGAAAAATGTATCCCTGAAAATGTGGAAATAAATTAACTGTGGTTAAGTCTCATCATGCTCTACTGAGCTCCTCCTCAAGGCACAAGTGGTTCTTACTTTATTTGCATCAATCCCTGGAAATGTTCCTTATCGTTTCTCATTCAGCCACTCTTACTCACCACGTGGTACAGTGGTTTTCAAAGTATAGTCCCTGGACAGCCTCTGTAAGAATCACCTGGGAGGCTTATTTAAAATGCATGTTCCCAGGCAGGACCCGGTCTTACTGAACAAGTTCTCCCAGGACCCTAAAAATAAATCATTTTAGGCTGCTCCCCAAGGTGTTCCAAGCATGCGAGCATGTTCCCCTTTGCCTCTTCCACTTTCAAAACACTCAATACTGTGACTAACCAAATAACAATGATCAATCAATCAAGCATTTCCAACTGCCTAAGGGGGAGTTTCGGGGTGCTGTGGTGCAAGGCAGAACTGATATATGTGTGAGCATCTCTACGCTGAAGCATCTAGTCAGGAAATGCCAGAAGAGCTGGGGTCCAGAGAACAAGATTTAGGTTGTCCTGGCTACTCACAAGTAAAATAGCTAATGACCACCTTTAGAAGAGCTCGCCTCTGCTTTCGAACAATGGTGTCTTTTTTTTTAATGTTCACCTCTGTAGAGGTTAGAACCTTGGTTACGTGACCCCTACTGGTGCCTTAGTTTCCCTGTGTGGAAAACGGGTATACTGGCTGCTGCCTTCTAGTCCATATATTGCATTTACTGCCATATACGTCCTCCATATCCATTGCGTAACAGAACAACTCATCCGCCCAAAAGCTTTGAATGAAGCACAGGAGATACAGTAAAAGCCTTGCAGGTAGAGTCTGTGACCATCAATTTGTAAATTTCCCAGTCTAGAAAAACAGGAAGCACAGGAAAGTAAAGTTTCCTCTTACTTCCACTGCACAAACTAGTCTTAACTTGCTGGAAATTGCCAGCATTCTCTCAGCTAGCTCCTCAAGATTGAGGCCAGCCCCAAAGAGCCACAGCGATCCATCTCTGAGATGCCAAGCAGATAGATAGGCTTTGGATGGAGTAAGAACAGCTCAGCACAATGGGGGGGAGGGAGAATCAAACCGTTTTTAGGTGAATCCACCTTTTAAAACACCTCATTTTACTTTGTGAATATTTATAAAATAATTTAGAAATAAATCATATGCTAACTTCTGAAGTTTCTCTCCCCAAAAATTCAGTAGTGCCAGAGGCTTTTTCTTTGGTCCCAGATTGTTTTTCAAATGCTACTTCTTGACAGAAGGGATCACTCAGGAGAGCTAATGTGCTATTTGTGTCACATAATTCGTCTCTGGCACTACATTTCTTTTCAATCCTATGAGCAGACCTTCTAAGTAGGATTGCTAGCATCTGGCAGTTTATCTGACCCCATGACAACTGAGAACAAAACTATAGAACACTTAGTTCATAATCTATTATGGTTTAGTCAATGACATTGGATTCTGAAGTCTTTGAAATTACAGGCTTGAAAATGTCAGACTATCTACATATTTATGCAGAAATGCACATGGGTATATATTTCAAATTTTTGTACAATTTATTTATTTCTATATAAATTTCTAAATATAGCTATATATCATAGAGATCCAAGTGAAATTAGAGATCTAAAAAAAAAAAATCCAGTTTCACTGGCATACAAACCCACACGCAAAATCACCATATCTAAAGCATCAATTACTTGAGAGAAAGGAGTCTATTTCACAAGTAGCACTGCTTTGTGTTGCATAAATAAATGGGCAAAGCTGATCACAATAAAGACAAAGCAAGAGACTATCAGTTTACCAGTGAGCAAAAATCCTCAGATACTGAAAAATAAACCATGCTATTGTTCCAAAGATGTTAGACCAAAGGGTTGGGACCATGGCATTTTGCTGGGGTTCAAGTGCAAATCAGCAAACGAAATGGCATGTCTTCTCTGGCTTTTTCATAGATAAAGAGTGAAGAAGGCATTATAGTCTATATAATGGCCCAGCCCAAACTTTGTACAGAAGCTATTAGTGCTTCTTAAAAAAAATTATCTTTTGGATAAATAAAATAAGGTATATCCATATAAGGGAATATTATTCAGCAATAAAAAGAAAAGAAGTACTGGTTCATACTATTAACATAAGTGAACTTTGACTATGCTAAGTGAAAGAAGTCAGTCACAAGACACCATATGCTGTATGACTCCACTTAAATGAAATATTTGAAATAAGCAGATCTACAGAAACAGAAGGTAGACTAGTGGTTACCAAGGCAGGGGTTGGGGACTGGGTGATGGTACAGAGAGTGACTGCAAAAGGTTTCTTTTGGGGAAGGAGGTAACAAAAATAAAAATTTTCTAAATGTAGAGCCCGGTGATAATTGCACAACTATGAATATACTAAAAACCACTAAATTGTACACTTTATATGGGTAAATTTTATGGCTGTGAATTTCATCTCAGTAAAGTGTTAAAAAATAACTAAATTAAAAAAAAAAACTATGTTTGAAAAGCTATAGCAGAAACAGAGCCATCATGAAAGACAATAAATATGGCAGTGAAGCCCGGACATTACACAAATGAGTCATGCAACTGTCACATCTGCGGTGGTAACCAAAATGAGGTGTATCAAACACGGAAGGGAAACTTCTCTGAACACAAGGAAATAAACTGAGCCAAACACACACACACACACAACAAAACCAAAGCAATACGAGTCCCTGTATGGGTGGATATGTGTTCAAGTGTCACATCTACCACCAGAGATCTTCTCAATCTCCTCTTGTTACTTAAAAAGATAAACCCTTGGGTGGATGGGAACTTGAAGGCCTTTTTTCTTATGAAACATAAGACCTACTACAGCTAGAGATTTCATGACCTTAAAAGGCAGTACAAGTATTTCAAGGTGCCATGATCATTCCCTGCACCACCCTCCAAAAACCACTGTGGTAGCTCTGAGCTGTGATTATCCCACTCTTCGGTGGGAGTGGAGGGCTCATTCTACAGAAAAATCACTTAGAGACAAACCAGGGAACAGGCACACCTTCTATTAAGTGAGGTGAAAAGCAGGGTGCTAGAACTTTACCAACAACCATTGCTCTTTGCGACATAAAAGTACGAGAACAAAGGTGAACTGAATGGAGACAAAGCCAGAAACCTTCGGTGTACCTACTCTAATAACTGAATTATCTCAGCCCTCGAAACCAAGGGCTGTGGGACCTCAAATCATCACACCTTTGCTTAGTGCCTGCTATGGTCAGACAATAATGAGAAATGCTACGCACAGAGACATGAAAGGCAGGAGACTCCTTGCCCTCAAGCAACTTACACTTTAGATGTGGTGATTCCCCCCCCCACACACATACATATTTCTGTGACCACACATATGTAATATGTATGACAGTGAACCTGAAATCCTAACTTTTTGTTAAACATGCAAATGATGGCTGTCATTTTCAAAGTAGTCGTTCTAGAATGACTTGAACCTACTTATTCCGAAGAAAATTGTCACTGATGAAAAGGAATTTCTAATTCCACTTGTGGAACTGGCTTTAGAATGACCTAAGAAAAACTAGCTCATCATTTTACAGGCATACTTACACTGAACAGCACCCAGCAAATACTAAGTGCTCCACAAGTGTCTAATACATACACACATAAGTTTAATTACTAGCCACTGTATGAAACATTCAAAAGAATGTATCTCAGACCTTGAAGGCAACTTCTAAAAAACCAAAAATGTTCTGAGAATGGCATCACCAGTGTTAGATTAAATGTGTAATTTTCTAAGGTGACTATTTTAAAGACAAGCTTGAACACCTTACTTATTTAGATGTGTAAGTTGATACATTTCTTTGCTTTTAATGTCACGCTTTATTTACATCAAAGGTAACAAAATACAAGATGATATAACTGCCAAATGCGTATTATAGATGATAAACTCTAGAGCAACTCAAAAGAGGATATAAACATACTCATATATTGAAAGAAAAGAAGGCATCTTGTTAAGCATTGAGGCCAGAAAAGGTTACAATTCCTGCCTTTAAAAAGTTCCAGGCAAAGTTTCAAGGAGGAAGCTGAGCTACACCCTGAAGGATACATGGAATTCACATAGCTGGAAAGGAGCAGGAAGGAAATCCCATCTCAGGGGGAAATGACAACAGCCTGCAGAGTAGCAGTAGGCACCAGAAAACAAATCAAACTGGAGCTAAGAGAACTTGATCCCTGAGCTTTAGTTTTAATAGGCCAGTGGTTGGATGAATCATTTACCAAATAAAACAAAGCCACACTATACAAAAGGAGAGTGTTCCCAAAAAAGAGTCCTCGGTGCCACGTTGGTGTTTGCTCACATCCTTCACTCTGGCCGCCTGCTGGTTTCCATGGCTTGGATTTACCCATTTGGAAAACCAGTCCCTCCTTTGACAATACCAAAATCACTACCTCTGCCCTGAAATTAGTCAAGAAACACATATATTTCAGATTCTAACTTGGAAGATCAACTCACTGAAAGTAGAGAATACGTCTTTTTGCAGAGTATCAATCAGCAGTGCCCTAAAAGCTATTCCAGTTAGTCCAGAATTATAAATCAACAATGAAAAACACCTTGATATTGCCCATAAATCCCCAGCAGGGCTAAAATGAAAGACTGGCAATACCAAGTGCCAGTGAGGACACAGAGTTCCTGGAGCCCCTGTAACATTGCTGGTGGGAGGGTATGAGATGCAACCACTTCAGTAAACAGTTGAGCACTTCAGTTAAGCATTTCCGATAATCCAGCAATTCCACACTGAGTATTTATCCAAGAGAAAAGAGCACACATGTTCGCAGAAAGGTTTGTATACAACTGTTCAGAGGTGTGCACCACCATATTTTACCACAAAATGGTTAAAATAATACAGTTTAGTTTAAGTGTATTTTATCACAATAAAATAATGTTTCGAGAAACTTTATTCATAGTAAGACCTGGAAACAATGCACATTGTCCAACAACCTGAGAAAAGATGAGCAAATTGTGATATACAATGAAACATAGCACATAATACAAAAGAACAAACTACTGATCTGGGCAAAGACATGGCTGGATCTCAAAAATATTATGTTGAAGCTGCCTTTTGTGGAAAGAACACGGTTTCATTAATTCACCATGGTTTCCAACATAGCCTATTCTCCCCTACACTAAAGCTTGGTGTCAGTTCTCACTTTTTATCATGCTTACACCATGGGTTTGCTTTACAATAGTGGAGAAATACTTCTTTGTACCCATATCTCTATCTAGAATGGAAAATCGAAATAGTCTTAAAAATGGACATATTTCTTGCATTTCAAGAAAGCAGAGAACACATGTATTTTTGAAGTATATAAAAAATATATATATTATATATTATGTTGAGCACAATAAGCTGCAATCAAATTATTCTATTTATATGAAGTTCAGAGTAGGGCAAAACTAACCTATGACTATGGAAGTCAAAACAGTGGTTCTCCTTGGGGGATGTGTCTGGCCCGGCAAGGGGAATGATGAACTTCATGGGGCGACAGAAATGTTCTGTATCTTGACCTGGGTGGTGGTTACAAAAGTTATCAACATAGGGGAAAAAGTTTCATGAAGCCATGCCCGTAAGATTTCACCATAATTATCCCTCGATAAAAGTAAAAGAAAAGAAAGAAAAAGAAAACTGAAGAGGTAGAAAACACCCCAGTCCATTATCCACACTAAGCCAAAGTTATGTTTTATCCAGCTCTCCCCAAATACTCCGTTATCACAAAATAAAGAGTTCACAATAAAAATTCCCTCTGGGGTGTTATACGATCTACCCTATTCAGGGCAGTATCTTTTAAGGTCTGAACAAAGTACTTTAAGAAGAACATACATATTAGCAGATTGACTTCTTGAGCCTCCTTAATATTCACTGATTTTTAAAATCCTAAACATAGTTTATTTCTATTAGGACCCCAATGAACCATATGACACCCCTCAACAAAAAAAAAGAAAAAGCTGGTACTACTACAGTAAATGCAACTCCCCAGTATAAAGATGGGTATGACGGAGGGAGGCAGTCTCACTCTCTGACCATAGTCAATGATTCCGTGCTTCTAAGATTCCAAAGGAAACTTTCTAACAGTTTCCTCAATATACTTTTACATCCTTCACAAGACCCTGAGGGAAATAAATCATCCACTCACATCTACATTCTGAAGTTTGAAAATAAAAGCAGTCACTTCTTAGATATGGATGCAGCTATTCTAAACAGTAAATCAGCACATAGATATCAACCTGTACCAGGAACACTTCTCACAAGCTGGCAGCGCCTCTTTACTCCCCTGTTCAATGTCCATCGCCCCTGCTAGGATGTGAGCTCCAAAGTCAGGGATCTAGATTTGTTTTCTGTTAATAGCTATCACCCCAGCACATAAAACAGTGCCCAGCACATACCAGGGTTTAAGTATGCTCCCATAAATGATCAGTTCATGGAATTGACTACCCAGAGTCAAGTAACTAGAAAACAGGTTGACCAGAGGCAGTTATTTCCAAGCAATCAGCTCACTTCCTGAGAGTTTCTCTACAGAAACTGGGCCTGAAGGGGTTTTCCCTCTTCCCCTCCCTTAATCCCTCCTCTTCCCAGCTGCCTTTCCTTCCTCTGAGAACAGCCTTCTAAGAGTTAACAAACTCACTTGTGCTACCGAGCATCACTGAGTCACTCACATGATATCAGTGTTTCTTTATCTTTAACAAAAAGGCACTGAAGTAGTTTCCTACATAGGCAGACATCACGGTTCGTGGTGCTAAGCACAGAGACTAAAGCCCAAGTCCCAGCCCTCCCGGGTTTACAGAAAGCAGACAGCTGCATGAATAACAGGGAGATACATTCTCTGGCAGAAGCATGCCTGGTACACAGTGAAAACACAAACACAACACCTGCTCCAGCCAAGAAAGTAGGAGCGAGGAGTGTACCTGAGGGACTAATTGGAGCCAAGGAAGAGAGCAGGGGGAATTTCAGGGAGGCAATGGTTCACCAGAAGGAAGTAGTTTGATACAAATAGACCACAGGATGCGGGTGAAGAACAGTGGCAGACGAGACTAGACAGGTAAATAGGGAATGGCATCCAGTAATATGGATGAAGGCCTGGAGGAGAACAAGATCAGAGGCAAGGGTCAGGTGTGGGATTCTTTTAACAGGGAAGAAAATTAATGGAGAACTACTAAGAGAAGAGTTTCAGGACCTCTTCAACATACTCTATAATTTGTTCTTAGGTGGCCATTCTCACCCAAACCCTCACTTATTTATTCTCTATCCCAAACTAGTATCTCCAACAGCAGCCTCTCATCTGTGGCTCTAGACCCATATAATCAACCTTCTAGTATTTACCTTTTAGAAATCTCAAAGATCCTTCAAACTGAACATGTCTGAAACTAAACTCATGATCTCACCCCAGAACCCAGTCCTCTCCCTGTTTCTGCAAATGGCAGCCCCTTCCATCCGACTGGACCAGCTGGAAACCTGAAGACACCCTCCGTGTCTTGTCTTCTCCCTCACCCCCTGCTTCAATCCACCACCACAGCCTGTCAAGTCTTCTGAGCATCTCTCAGACCCACCTCCTCCTCCCTTCTCCACGACCACCACCGTCCTCTGGGTCACAACCACCTCTTGCCCGAACCACTGCAATGGGTTCACACTGTCTCCTTTCTGTGTCCTCTCTCCTTCTCATACAGTCTGCTCTCAAGCTGCAGCCATAGTTTGTTTTGAAAATGTTCAACAGCCTGCCTTGATCTTTTATGCGTTCCTCCCACCACTAGAAAAGGGCTCCACAAAGCCCTGGCCACGCTGCTCCCCACTCGCTCACCAGCATCCTTTGTTCCCACTGGAGTGGGCACTTGATAAGTACTTGAGCCAAGGGATGTAAGAATTTTAAGAACCTGGAATGCCACAAAGAGATTCAACTAAGGTAAGGACTAAAGAGTGTCCACTGAACCCACCACTAGGATATCATTTAGTGACTTGTCCAGAACCATTTCAGTGGTGTTATGGGAGCAGAAATCAGATGACAGTGGATTGAGGAGACCATGGACAGAAAGAAGGAGTGATAAACTGACTACCTTCTTCCGAAAATGTGAATGCAATGAAGAGTCCCTAACAGCTGGAGGAGAACATGAGATTTAGGGATAGGATAGTTTGGTTTTAAAGTTGGGAAAGTCTTTTGCATGAGCACACGATGATGAAAAAGAACCAAGAGAGGAAGAAGGGGAAATCAGAAAAGAAACAGACCACTGGTCAGTCCCTGAGGCTAGAAGGGTCTATGAGCACCAACAGAAGAATCAGCCTGTCCCTGAGCCTAAGGCAAAGGAAAGAAGGATGGTTGGATTCGGAAGAGTCTGCAAGGGGAAAAGCAGGAAGGTGTGGTGGGTTCTTCTATCCTGTCCTTAAATGATGCACAAGGGTTCTTCCTCTCCTGTTCTTTCTGTTTGTTGGACAAAATACAGAACCAAATACACTGTGTGTGTGTGATACTGTACTTGTTATTGGACACCAAAAGCAATGTTTGCTTTTAGTTCTGGAACCACGGGTCACTCCCCCTCGCCCCCTGCCGGTATCAGCGAGTCTTATCAGTGTCAAGCCTCTGACAGAAAAAGAGCCCGTCCCATCAGGGGCTCCAGAAACTGACGGTGATTTTTCCCAATTCTGAATTCAGCAGAACAGAGGTGGAGAACTGCTTAGGTTTCATACTGAGAATGACTACTATTTTCCATCCTTCTTGCCCCTCTACTCACTAGAACTTAATGCCCGGTACAGCGGCTATTACATATTTCTTTTAAAAAGCCACCCAAATATCTCTCCCAGGTGATGTTAAGCATTGGCAAACAGGTCACAGCTTTTCCGCAGGGAAATAAAGCAAGGGTTCTCTGTGGGGTCAGCCAATAGTTTATCAGTTGCTCATCAAAAAAACAAATGTTTAAAAGAACACTCTGAGTAAGACTGGGAGAAAATGGGTATAGGAAAAAGCTGCTGACATCAAAATAAAAAGTAAAATTAATTCCTTGTCACTTGAACAGTGCTGCCACATAATGGAAGATGTGTTTGTTTTCAAAGGGGGGAAAATATCCAGAAATGTGCACTCATCACTCCCTCATCTGTTATCAGGGAAGAAGCATAGGCTCTGTCCAGCTGGATTTGGGGTGGTGTAAACAGCTTTGCTAAATTGCTTGGCAGAGCGCATCTGCAACAAACCATTAAATTCTGCAATTCACTCTATTAAAACCAAATCATTAGCCAAGAAGAATTAACAGGCAACTATTTTCATGCAAAACAGATATAAAATAAAAATCAAGAGCAATACATATGGATGATTCTTTTTCATTCATAATTTTAGAAGGTACATAATGCAGACTATTGTTTCAGATCTTTTTGCCCTTTAACAGCCATCTCTATACAATATAGAGTATTGTTTGCATACTGGAACAATTTAAGCTTTTTCTGTGTATCTAAAAGTCCCTGGATTAACATCCAAAGAAACCTGGCACTGCAACAAAGCTGACTTGTAACAAGTCTCAGCCTTTAAGCAAATTGCTTATTAATAAAGAACTCAAGTCACTGTTCAGATCCTGATTAAGCTATGTATCTCTACAAGTGCCCCCCTTTGCAACTCTCCAAAACTGTACAGAATTTTTCGAACACAACAACAGGTGGATGAGAAGGAAGGCTGGGATGTCCACATATATTCCACAACCAAGATAACCTGGCTTCGTATGGAAAAGGCAACCCTGTAGGACATCTCCAGTACCTTAAAATATCTCATAAGCAAGACACAAGAAGAAGATATAGAGGAAAATTCCAACTATACAGGGATCACAAGAAAACAGACAAAACTGTTTGTTTAGAATTGTACACATAAGCAGTAAAGGTGTAAAGAAAAGCAAGTTACAGATTTTGATCAAGGAGAGAATCCTTGGAGAAAGTGGTTTACTATTTCTTAATCTGCTGTTGATTGACAGGTTGCTCATTTTTAAACTTCACGTTTTATGTATATATGGTGTATTTTCATAATAAAAAATGTTGAGTCAGACAGGCAGACTAACCCTGAGTACTATAACATTCCTTAGTGGAGTGCAGGCATTCCATCCATGTTTAAGAGAATGGGTATTGGGTGACAAAAGGCGAGTGCTGGGTTTTCTCTGATCACTTACTGAATATATGTTTGTTTATGTTTACAGACTTCTTTACAAATAAACAGGTGAAATGTTTAAGAGTTCAGAAAGATCTTATAAAGAGAAGCCAAATTAACGAGAACTTTAAGAATAGATTTCTATTTTAAGGTAAATAAAGTCTTTCAATTAGCAGCGATTCACAGTTAAGATTAAAGCATATCCTGTACACAATACCCTGAAATTAAAACAATCTATAGTATTCTTTTAAAAAAATGCAGAAAAGGCGGCAAGATAACAAAGCAAACTGATGGAAATAATTCTTTGGAACTTGGCAGAACATGTGACATTCAGAGAGGCAGAGAGAGAGAGAGAGAGAGAGAGAGAAGGGGAGAGGGGGAGGGGAAATAGAGAAAGTAATATAATTTTCAGATCCTACTTTTAAAATTAAGTGTCCATGGTTGAAGGTTACTTGGGGGCTTGGGGGTGTTGACATAGTTCATTAAAAAATAAAATAGAGGGATTATTTTATAGAACAAACTAATGCTGAGCAAAGTGAGAGGGCAGTTCCAATGGACTCAACAAGCAATACAGAGATCAAATAGAAAGTCATTGAATAAATGTTAAGATATACGGAGCTAAAACAGTCAGAAACAGTTCCTAGTAAGACTGGTTTTAGATGTTTGTGTACAAGGAGAAGTGCTTAGTCTGAATCTAATTTCTTCATGTCAAAACCCAGTTTTCTGCAACATCCTCACACCTGAGGGGAACCAATCTTCTCACATGCTGAGGAGTCTAGTGGGTTTTGGGTACCTTCTGGCACATTTTTAAAAACTTTTCTTCACAGCAACAAATCCAAACACCCTAGGACTAGAAGGCCTTACAGACAACAGGGAAGGGAAGGAGGAAGGAAGGAAGAGAAATCTGCCTCTCAAAACAAAGCCGTGTGTGGGCTCCAAGAAATAAACAGCCAAGTAAAACAATCCTTCCAGCAGAGGGTAGAGAAACAAGGGTGGGGAGCTGCAAGGCAGGAGGATGTGATCACACCTTCCCTTCACGAACTGTAATTAGAGAAATACAAACTGGCCAGATCTCCTGAGCTCTCTTGGGCTCACCTGGGCATGTTTTATGACTGGAGCTCCTCCCCGCCTCTCCCTCCCTCCGCCTCCTACAGATAAAGAGCTAAAGTGAAATAAATTTCGACAGCAAAACAGCTACAGGTGTTCCACCTCGGAATACACCCCTGGATCAAGAGCTGGTCACTTGATAAGCAGGGCGGCGGAACGGGCTGGTGCAAAACGGCTCTGCTCTGTGGCCTGCTCACCTTCACAGCACCCGAGGCTCCTAAGTGTCCTGATGGCTCCGAGCAATCAGACAAAGAACTCTTAAAACTGCTGGAGGGCAGACAGCCGGAAACAAAAGAAATCCACCACCCATCCTAGCCCATTTCCCTAGAAGAGTCTCACTCAGCTCCACTCTTGTGTGAATTTTCCTTTCAATTTCCGAAAATTAAGCGTAGCTTGTGATGAAACAAGTGGTAATTATGTTCTAAAACAAAGGCCAGCTCTAAAATTTGGGGAACTTAGAACACTCTTAAGGCCCTCAGAGGCTCACAATATGCAGTTTACTCTTACTTTCTCCCAATATAAATCACACTACTAAATTAGAAGGGGAGAATTCTCCTACCAAATTACACACTAATGGCTCTTAACCCATAATTAAAGTATCACTAATAGCAGCTTAAAGCCACAGCCAACCATGAGCACATTTATTAGGACCTAAGTTTTTTCAGCACCAAGTAATTATGTAAATATAACCATCCGCCATCTTAAGAAAAGTTCCCAGCTCCCCTGGGGGTTTAAACACGCTTAGCGAACTGGCATTGCACAGGGCCACTGGGCCGCCTCCTCTGCACAACCAGAAAAAAAGGCAAAGCCAAGCCAAGTGCCAGAGCTGCAAGGAGGGCAAATTCCAGCGGGGCTGGTCACCCGGAGTTCTCTCACAGCCATCTTTCCCGGACCCCCGAGGAGCCTACACGGGTAACTGGCCTCAGGGCAATGAAGAATCCAGGACACAGGAGCTGCACCGCAATCCAAAGAGCCATCCCCGTGCTGGGGGCTGGAGCTGTGCGGGGCCACTAGGAACTAATGATTAATTAAGGAGTCCAGACAAAGTAATTCTGGAGAGGCAGAATGGTACAGAGAAATCAGAGACTACTCAAAGCCACCAGCTTGTCACGAAATTCAATTCTGCTACAAACTTTCGAATAAACTTCAAAGGACAATTTACCTCTCCGGGTCTCAGCTTCCCTGGCAAAACAAGGCAAATGGATCAGATATATCTAAGGCCCCGAAGAGTCCTGCAATAATTAGAGAATACACAATAGTATATGTAATTAAGTGCTAAATTAATACAGTGTGACTACAACCGCCATTGAAGAGCTCTCTTAGGTTTGTGGAGTCAGCCACTTCTGAGAGCCAACTCAGGCACTGTCCCAGAACTTGGGGACACGGCGGGGACCACGAAGGAGTGCCCTGCTTCATGAGGTTTCAGTCCCTTTGTGAAGCAGTCTCAGGAGTTCACAGGATAAAAGTGAAGGCTGGGGTTGGACTATGGCCTTTTCATGGAGATAGAGGCAAAACCAGGATTCAACTGAGTATAATTTGAATAGTCAGTAAGGTGAGGAATGACGGACTGGTTAACTGTTGTAGACTGTAGTAATAACCAGGAGCTTTGTGAAGAGACATTAACACAAGCAGAGTTCTGCTAACTTTCACATCACCAATGAAGGTATAATTAGTTTCTAAGCCAAACTTAGATTTTTCCTGCCCTTTGCCAATCTCTTCCCACCCCAATGGGTCCCACCCCAAACCTACTACTTGTGGTTAAATTCTTTCCTTGTCTCTTCAGTTACACTTACAGGCTACTGGGGTGAAAATCAGTGCGAGGAAAGTCACCAAGCAGAGTCCATATCGAAGCCACTGGGTCCACCCTAAATGTGGGATTTCAGGAACACCTTGTATGCTACAAGGTAACTGGCTGAAAAGGACCTGTGGGTAAATTGCTAGAGAGATTAAAGAAAGATGATGCAGACACCTGATTTATTTTGCAGAGTAGAGTTAACACAACTCAGAAAAACAATATAACTAGCTTAGAAGAATAACCAACACGAAAACCTTAGTTTTTAAAACTAAGAATTCTGAAAATTAATCTGCCCCTTATTCCTGAGTCCCTTATGAATCTGCCTGTGCCCTAAGCGAAATCAAATGCTGCCTACCAACTGTACATTCCATTTTCTAAATAGCTTCCCGGGAATGCTGGTGAGCAGCTATGTTTAATACGCATAGTCTCAAAGTGTCAGAACTTAAAAGAAGGGTAAGTGTTCCAACTTTTCTTACAAAGAAATTTCCATCTAAGATTTATGCCCATCTTCAAAACACCCCTTTGAGTTCAGAGCAGATGTGTGGAGTGTTTACACTAAGAAAACCACTAGGACGTAAACAACCCACTACAAACACCACTCCAATTTTGCTGTGCTTTTTTGTGCTTTTTTCTTCATTTCCTGTGTATTTATTTTGGTGTTAAAATAATGTTAACTCTCATAATAAGGAAAAATAGATGTTTAAAGCAAATACATTATGGCAAATCATCCCACATATCTACTCAACTTTCAAAATCAAAGTTTCTTCCTCCCAAATGAGGGAAGCTAGAAGGCTCCTCTCGTGGATATCAGAGACTACACAAAAACAAATCAACCTAGACAAGCTTTCCATAAGCTTTTCTTCACGACCACCAACTGGAGACAAAAAGTTAATGTGGTATCAATTTCCTAGCAATCCCTATTATTCCTCTCTAAGGCTGATCACTGTTTTGTGGTTTGAAAATACATTACTCAAGGACAAAAACAGGGCAATACAAATATCTTAAAAGTCTTAAATTTCTTGTACCCTGGGGAGAAAAAGTTTTAAAAACAAAGGGCAACGTTAATTTCACAGGAAACAAGACCAATCACCTGCTGCTTAGACCATTCGGAAGAAGTCTGCCTTTTCAATGAGCTTCATCAAAAGCAAGATAACTTAAAGCAGCAGATTCAAAAAAAAAGCAATTCACCAAAATTCTCATGAGTAGGACAAGTAGTAGTAAAAAAACAAAAACAAAAACCCACCTTTTTAAACCGTAAGTGAGAGATCCTTATCCATAGAGATAAATAAAAAAGCAACATGAATGAGATTTTTTTTTCCTTGAAGGGGAAAGGGTAAGTTTTCAACTGATTAGGCAACAGGCCTGAAATCTTTACGTGAAAAATACCAGCGGGTTGGCTCACCCTCCCAAATTTCTCCAGTGGCTTCTTTTCAAGAGAAATGTTCAGTTCACTGTAAGAGAAAACATGGAAACTGCTCCTACTGAATCAGAAAGGAGAGGTCTCCCAGATTTGTATATGGTTACAACTAAAAACAGTCCCTCTGCCAAGCTGAATTCCCCCGGAGATGCCTCTCCGGCCACTCAAACCCAGGCCATTACCACTTTTTCAAATCGCACGTAGATAATGTTCCAACAGACTAAGTGGCGTTTTCTCTTCTTACTAACAGAGACATCTTGAAATACTCCAACGCAGTGGGGAAACACCTCAGGGTTTAGTAGAAGGTAATCAACACTAAGAACGGAGCGCCCTTCCCCCGCCCCTTTTAATTTAGCTTTCTGGCTGGCATGTTGTGCAATCACTGCCACAAGGGACTGGAGTGTGGAGGGAACATCCTTCAGTGTCAGAGTGCTCTCAGAGCTGTACAGGAAATGGGGAATCAGACAAAGAGCCAGTCTGTGCTCTGCGACACGGGTGCCCTTCCAGCCCCCAAAGTGAACAGAAAAATTCTTCACTGTTTGAAACAATCACTCCCGAAAACAAAAACTCAACTGTGACTTTCTGTTCTCCTCTACACGAAAATCCAAAATGCTATTGGAATACAACAGGAATACTGTAGATGGTGAATGTTTAAAATAAGTATTCCAGGGGGGAAAAAAGCTCCACACGGTTAACTTTTACTTGGGTCCTGTAAATTCTTCCTCTAAACCGAACACCAATAGATATCAGAAAGAAACACATTTTAAAGAGTTAAAAATTGAAGAGTTAGTATGTTGCAAGCATACAGCTAACTTTTCAGTTTATATTTCCCCGCCTCCCCGCCCCCCAACCCTGAAGGCAAAGATACAAACTTTGTATTGAGAACAGTCCTGAATAACCGCTCCCCTTCCAAACCACCCTAAAATCCCAAGAAAGAGAACAAAACGCACAGAAAGCGTTCGGCGCCCTCGAGGAGGAGGGGCCTTGACAAAAGCAAGACAAGCCATTTCTAGAACGCAACCTCTACCTTCATAGCACAGAATGCCGATATTGTTGTTCATCTTGTCCAAATACTGGTAGTTCAACAGGTCCATCTTCATAAATAGCATTTATTGGGCTAGCACAGAAAACCAGCTCTTTGCTTTCGCCCAAAAACAGTACGTTTCAAAAGCAATTATTGCTGAGCAGCTCCTGGCTCTTCTCTTAAAACTTCACAAAGACAGAGGCCCGGCCTCGGAGGATCAAAACAATGTAAAAGTTAAAAAAAAAAAAAAAAAGGCGGGGGGGGATACGCATAAAAAATCAAACTGGCACAAAACCCTTCAAGGGTTTCTTTGTAGGCGGTGTACGTTTTGTATCCTCAATCGAGCATTTAAAAACCGTTTCAGAAGCCTTTACGAGCCTTCCTCGGACGCAGAGCAGAAACCCGGGCGGCACATCTCCCAGGACAAAGCCCCGCTCGCCGTGCTCACCGCCCGCTGCAAGCTGGCCGCGCTGACATGCTGGCCCCGCTCTGCGACTCGGACGGAAACGAGCTTCCTCTTCGCGGCGGGAGGAGCGCCGAGCATGCTCACTGCCTTCCTGGAGCTCTGCAAATGTCAGGGATCTTTTCTGCACAAGATCAGTCTCTGTGGAGGGGCTTGAAAGAAAAAGAGGAGGTGGAGGGTCCGGACCGAGGGGCCGTGGCAGAGCTGCTCCTGACAGGAAGCAGCCTGGCCACTGCAAAACCATAGGAGGAAAAGAGAAAAACCCAGGAAGTTTCTTTTTTCAGGAGCTGAGTAAAAAGTAAAAAAAAAATCCATCATGGAGGCAAGCTTCCATGGAGTTTAAGTTTGGAGTGTCTTCACGTTTGGGTTCCAGAAACCCAAAGTGTTTTGAGGTGGTACATGTACCACATATTTGTTTAAGGTTTCTTTTTTTTTTTTTAGTTTTATTTTAAAAATTGCTTTATATATTGTCCATTTACACTTTAATTATTTGAAAAGATGTAACTTCTTATCATCTTCATCACAATTCATGTGAACAGGGTGGAGACGGTATCATTTTTTTACAGCACAGGAAACTGAGACTCAAAAGGAATAAATGATCGGCCATGGCCCCCAAAATAGTTGGTAGATCTACTTTTACAGTAGCACTACTAACATCACAACCTTCTGAAAAGCAAGGAGGGAAAGAGAGAAACAGAAAGAAAGAGAGGTCTAAGCAAGTAAGGCTGATGCATCCAAAACCAAAGCCTACTGGAAATGATGGCAGGGGTTGTGTAAAATTATTTGAATTTTGCACATAAAAATCGTTCCATCTGTGTAGAGGCTGGTAGCATACCTCTATGTCATCCCTTAGTGGAAGGACTTGAGGGTAAAACTTTGCATCTCTAAAATCTAGCACAAGTAGGTGCCCGAAAGCTGTTCACTGACATGAGTGACACTGAATGTTAGAGCCTTTAGCACATGAAGAACACACCAGGAAAACAGGAAAAAGCAATCTTATCTTTGCAGATCGCAGCTAGCTTTTGGGACTGTAAACAGACTAAAAAGTTCACCATATGAAGCATTTCTCTACTGATAGTTTTGTATGCTGTTTGGAGACTTCGAAAATATCAAGGAGTGTGCTCTATTATAGACCAAGACCTGAGATTTTAATACTCTAATAAAGTCACATAAATAATTTCAAGACATTATGTTAAAAATTCAGCAATAGGTGCACTCAAAGTAAATAGGCAAGTTCATGTTCATGGCAGGTTATTCTAATCTAATCTTATTTGGAGATTAATGTAATACAACAGCCCTCCCTGGTGCCATCACTGCTCCAACAAGAGCAACCAGGACAGTAGCAGGTGCAACAGACAACAGAAAACTCATGATTTCACAAGCTTTAATTTACAAAGATATTTATCAACGCTAGATTACATATCCTAGATTCTAAAGAAGTCCTATTGAAAGATGTGTATACCATCAATTGTAATTAAAATAATGTTACTTGGCAGGGCAGGTCAGAAGAAAACTCAGATCATCGAGTATACACAAGATTATTGCCCTTAAAACAATAACTATCTTTCAGCATCAGATTCAAATTCAACTGACAGTTTTAGAGTTCAGTAGCTGTCCTCTGGTCTTTGACTTAAGTTCTCAATCAGAAAACATTATGAGCATAGCTCCTATGGGAGAAAGTTGGCCACACATGAGAATCAATATGAAGCTTTTAGGAATCCTCACACTGAGGTGGCATCCCGAACTAACCCGAATGGGTGGCACCCAGCATCAGCATCATTTTTCAGAGTCACAGCGTTGAGAACCCAAGGTTGAGAACCACTGCTGAAAAAATTATGCAGGCTGAGAAAATTACCCACGTTAAGATACTTCATTTTATACCCTAATTTTGAGGAGAGTTTTCTTTTAAAATATAGTGATTTAACCAGCCTCAAAAAATACAGTTGTAAAGATATGAGTACAGCATTTAGTAACTTCCCTCCAGTGATTCAGTATCACTTACAATATGGTTCTCATATTGTATCACTTACAATATGGTTCTCTGGGCGAACACAGTCCGCAGCATACCCTGACCTGTGTTTAGAATCTGTGGTATAATTCCCAGCCCCTAGACACGTCTTTCCCACTGATCTGGGATGCCAGTGTGGTCCACAGAGGGGTTCAAGACCTAGTTGTCACTATCCACAAGAGACAGACACATCAACAGAGAGTGAACATTTTAAAACCTGTATAGCAATTTGACAGTTGTTTTATGTCTCTCAAATCTTAATTTTAAAAATTAAGGGTTGTATTTTTTCATATTGCTAGTTATTGTTTTATTGAATTTTACAAAGTATCCATCTGCAACAAAGTCTGGGGGAAGAAACAAGCACATAAAAACAGCTGGTCTTCCTCCCAGATGGTCTGAGCAGCTCAGTGCTGGAGGACGGCTAGCTCCAATGCCCTCCACAGCCTGGGCCTCCCCATCCCGCTCCTCTTTCACCTTAGCTTCAAGCATGTTGGACTCCCTGCTTTAAAATCGCACTATTTCACTTCTCAGCGCACACATTTTTGGCTCATGGAAGATTCTTCCAGCCTGTCTTACCCAGCAACATCCATTTAAGACTTGGCATACACCTATCCTGCCTGCCCTTGTCCTCTTCCATCTCCTCCCCAGTTTTTATCATTTTGTGTGTTCACGCGTCCATACTGACCAAGCCTTAGAACAAGGGCCACGCCTTCTTCACGTTTTCAAGGCCAGTCCGGCATAAGCATGGCACATGGTAGACCATTGATAAATACTTGTTGAATAAAATCAGTAAGATTAAAACATCTCAAAAGTAGATCCTCCACCCTCTCCCATACGCCCCACTCCCAGCACACACTGAATCATCTAACTTGACCAGGTCTCATACTGGATTCTGTCAGCATCTTTTGGGGACAAGAAGTCCTCACATTTGAGGAACATTCTAGATTTTGACTGCACTTTAGGTCACAATCAAGTCATTCATTTAAAAAATCTCAATACTGGAAGATGTCAGTGCTTCTCGAGTTCACGCATAGGCTAATATATTCATAACTAAAGTACTAACAGGACTGTTTTTAAGGAAATTGGAAAGATGGTTCTAAATTTTACCCACAAAAAATTAGGAAGATATTTTTAGGAATGAAGTAATTTGAACTATCAGATATTTAAAACGTAAAGCAATGGGGAAGACAGTGCAGCACAGAGAAGACAAGTAGTGACTCTGTGGCATCTCACTACACTGATGGACAGTGACTGCAATGGAGTATGGGGGTGACTCAATAATATGGGTGAATGTAGTAACCACATTGTTTTTCATGTGAAACCTTCACAGAGTGTATATCAATGATACCTTAATAAAAACTAAATACATAAAGTGAAATACATTTTAGGAGGTAGAAAGTACAAAGCAGCACTAAGCAGATACTGTTGTAAAGTTTTTACTGAAAAACTTAAAACTACAAGAATATGTTCAGACTATCTAATTTGGAATACAGAAACATTTTCTAAGTCTGGAAAAAAAAGTCTTAAAGAAAGAAGTCACAGAGGAAAATATTGAAGAATTTGAGTAAACATACAAATTGTATGTTTTTGTACATCTCAAAACATCAAGCCACATCAAACCACCTAACAGAAGAATATATTTGCAACGTATTTTGGAGGATGAAGGATAACTGTTCTTGGTACATAAAGAACATTTACAAGTAGAAAGAAGAAAAGATTCTAAATATTTTTAAAATTTTTTAAAGACCATGAGAGGAACAAAGGGCCAATGCATTTTTGAAAAACCATTCAACCTCATTAATAAAGACACATTTTTTAAAAATTTGGTGATTTTTCCATCTGCCAAATTAACAGCAACAACAATAACAAAAAATAATTTTTCAATCTTATTTAATGCTGAGGCAGGATGCCATTGGAATTTGTGTCCACTGCTAGCGAAGTGTAAACAAATAATGCCTTTCCACAGTGCAATCTGGCATTCACATCAAGCCACTGTAGTGTGGAAAATGTTCATATTCTTTTCCTTGCACTGGACTCTCCTTCAAGAACTTGGTCTTAAGAAAATAATGAGATTTGGTCAAAGAGTCACTAAATCCAGCTTATCAACCTTTTATTATAATAATGAAAACTTGAAAACCAAGTCCAAAATTAAGAAACGCATTTAAAACTGTGGTGTATACAGGACTTCAGTTATAAGTGGAATCTAAAAACAAAACAAACAAACAGAAGTAGACTCAGAGACACTGAGAAGTGACTGGTGGTTACCATGGGGTGTGGTTGAGGAGTGGGGTTGGGGATAAAACAGGTGAAGGGGAGAGAGGCACAGAATCTCAATCATGACATAAATTAGCCACAAGGATGAAAACTTCAGTATGGAGATTATAATCAATTGTTCTGCAATATCTTCCTATCCTGACAGAGAGTAAGTACACTAGTTGCGGTGAGCATTTAATAATGTAGATAACAGCTGAATCACTACCTTGTATACCTGAAACCAATATAACACTGTATATAAGAAAATTTAAAAAAAAACAGTAGTATATCAATGATGGAATATTATGCAGCCATTATAATTCCTTCAAAAATATACATGAGAAAATACTATATTATATATAAAAGAAATAATACCACATGTTAATTGAAAATATATAGGATATAAAGTAATGTGTACTATATGCCAATTTTGCTTAGATATTTATAAGTGTATATACATACACAGAAAAGGAGTGTATATATATATATATATATGTATAAAAAAGGCTATAAAGAAATACCAAAATGTTATCAGTGCCTATCTTTGAGTGGTGAGTATTTTGACATTTTTCCTATATTTCTAATTTACCTACAAAGAGTGTATTTCATACATAATCCAGGGGAGGGTAAAGGAAGTTCCCTACTTAATAAAAAACAGGTACATAATGAGAAAATACACCTTGGTAAAGAATAAGCAATGGACCGTTGTATCTTATTTTTAAACACCATAATATCTCCTTTTGATTTATATTTAACAACTATAGATAATAAAATTCCAAATTCAGATTTTGTTAAAATCCAAAAATGTTTATGATATGTCTGTCCTAAAGAACAAGCCACAGGGAGAAAGAAACTCTCCATACTGTAAACTCTTAGAGCACGTAAACACATACGCATATGCTTTTTGCCTTCCATTGTTGACTCGTTTCTTCATGGATTCGTATCAGTTCCCCAGACTAGACCATAAACTTCTGGAGAGAAGGAAAAGTAAGCTACAGCTTGGTGTGAAGCTCCCACAGCAGAGTTAAGTGCTCCATGAAGGCTCACTGTGGCAGTGTCTCAGCACCTCTGTGGAATAATGACAGTAGAACAATGACAGAAGGAAGCCCAGGCTAATCACTAGGTTAAATTGTTCTATTTGCTAGAGTTGATTACCAGTTATAATAGAATTAACAAAACTGTAAGCTGCTTAATAAAAGCCAACTGATCAAAATCGCTGTCCAGACACTTTAAAAAAAATAAAATGCTTTGACTAGAGCACTTGCAGGAAAGAGGTATTTTAGAGTTAAGTTAAACAATAATCTCGTCAAAGACACTGGGAAATACAAATAACTCTGCTGGGCATTTTGCTTCCATTACTGGATTCAATTGCTCTCTCTTTCCCAGAAAGCTAGCTATTCAGCTAATGCTTTCATTCTAAAGTTTGTCGTTGTTCTTACCACACATTTTTTTTAAAACCACTTTAACCTGATATATGGATAATAATCAAAACAGACTTTACCAAAGGAAGACAGTAAGTTTGACAACACCTCGATCTAAGTATCAGTGAAACCAGGAGCTCCAGAGCCCACTGCCATTTATGGGTACATTCCTCAGTATAATATGAACAGTTGACAATAATCATAATGATGATGCTTGTAAAGTATGACTGATCAAGGCACTTTCCCTTTTTTATCTAATTGTCTTAACTAGTAAGACTAGGTTGTGAGAAGACAAAAGCACAGAAAAGGGTTTAAAAGAAAACCTAGCACTGACTGGTAAGAAAGAAGACTTAGGAAACTGAGTTAAATATTATTTGGAATCAGACTTCTGTGGCTCCTTAAAAGCCTAGCTAAAACAAACCCCACCCTCTCCAGGAACCCCATTAACTATAATTAATCTCTTTATTCCACTGTATCTGCATTTAATTCTAAAACAGGGCAAACTATGAGATAATTTATGTATCTCTCCTCTATCAGATTATAAAGACTGCTTTGCACTCAGTGGGTCTTCAACAACATAGCTGTTGAATTAAAAAAGATACCAAAACAAAACACTTTTCAAATACCTCAGGTATCAGGGATGTGAACCTGAATATCTATTGAATCTCCTATGTTACTATGTTTTCTTTCAAGGAAAGAATTCCTAAATACATCATAAAATACTGTTTATTTCTCTAAGTTGGAGCTACTTACCCTGAAGTGACAATGAAAAATACACAGTATTTTGTCAAATTTTTCATAAAAACAAGTAACATTTAAGCTATATGTTTTGACTTTTACTGTTTATAAAACAGTACTGTTTCTAACAAAATACTCTCCACTTCCATTAAGTAGTGCTACATTATTTACTGTAACATAGTGGGATTATAGCACAAATATATGTACTTTTTTTTAAAAAGTTAAAATGGTTCTTCAGATTAAAATTTTAAATTTTCAATACAACAGCGCCCTCCATGGGAGATTTTTTAATTGCAATGACAATTTTGATGAGACAGAATACATAACGTGGGCTGTTCTCACCTGATGTATATTCCATTTCAAACACCAAAAGCCCTTATGTTATTTAATTTAAAAAACCACAGCCAATATCCTTTAACAAAGAGTTACACTCTGAGTTCTGTAAAAATTAAAATACTAATAAAACCAATTGCTATCAAATGACTAAATAGGAAATATGCTTTATTGATGAAACGATAGAAATAGTACTTTAAAGTGCAGAATAGGACTGTTTTATTTATTTTTATATTTTTACTGAAGTGTAGCTGACATACAATATTACATTAGTTTTAGGTGTATCACATAGTGATTCAACATTTATATACATTATAAAGTAATCACTACTTAAATCTAGCAAATATTTTAGGACTGATGTTTTATATCTATCAGTACTGGGGAAAGGAATTTAATCAATTAGCATCCCCAAGAAAGGAGAAATCTCTTGCAAAACACTTGTTAATTTCACAACTAGTATAAGGTTGACAGGATGTTTTCTTACAAACATAAATTATTATTTTAGTAGTTTTCATTTCTAGTAACAATTTTGGTGCAGTAAATCCCAAAGAAAGCTCACGAATAAAATATAATTCTTATATTCTCATGCTCCCAAGTTATAATTATCCATACATGTATTTTTACAAGGTTGTCCAGAACTACCTTCCACAGTGAAAATATGGGGAGAAGGGAAAGTCACAAATATTTAACATCTGAAGGGCTAACATCCTTGAGAGTCACTGTGTCTGACCCAATCTGCCACCAAGAGTTCAATTTGCCTTCACAGCACTTCATTATGCAGCATCATTCCACCTTCAGAATCACCCTTTCAACCAGTCAGGATCCAGTCCAGAAAACAGGTGCCACACCAGTTACTTTCACAGAGAGAATGTTAATGCCTCCCTGCTTTGTGCCTTGTTCCAGTAACTAATCCTGGAAGGTAACTCCTAACCTTTAAGAGCATAGATTAGTTTGGCCACTTTATATAAATAGGATAATATACCATGCTTTCTTCTGTGGCTGGATTCTTTCACTCAACATTGTATTTATGAATGTTACTCTTATTTTTATGTGTAACTGAAAAATCATTCATCTACATTGCTGTATAGTATTCCATTATTCTAATACATGACATTTCACCCTACTGTTGATGGGCATTTAGGTGGCTTCTGTTTGGGGGCTATGATAAATACCACTGCTACAAATATTCTTGCACATGTCTTTGGTGAGCACAGGATGGATTTCTGTCACAGACATCCTTAGTAGGAGATACACCGGGACACAAAGTATGTATTCAGTTTAGGGAGACACTGCTAAACCATTTCCCAAAGCAGCTGGACCTAAGTGCAGTCCTGTCAGCAGTGCATGGGACTTCAGATGGCTCCCCATCCTTGCCAACATTCCTCCATCTTTTTCATTCCCACTACTCTGGTAAGTATGGGGCAGCCACACACTGTGGTTTTACTTTGCCCTTCTCTGACTGATGGTAAAACTCTTAAATGCTTAAAACAGGCAGAAGGATAAAGAGGCACCACATAGAACAGAAGGGCAAGGCTCTTGGCCAGTAGCTCTCAGCCTGGGCAATTTTGCTTCCCCCAACTTGGGGGCACTTGGCAGTGTGGGGCTGTCACAATGTGGGGATGCTTCCATCTAGTGGATGGAGGCCAGAGATGCGGCCTACCATGCTTCAGTGTCCAGCACAGACCCCACGGCAAAGAATTATCTGGACCAAAATGGCAATTATGCCACTGTTGAGAAACCCTGGTCTAAATAGGCCATTTTTAGAATTTTTCTCCTTAGCCATATAGTCAAGTGGCTGGTAGAGCTCAAGAGGTTAATTTCCTAGTGTCTCAAAAGGTCATTTTCTCCCTAAAGTGGAAGGGAGAGAAAGATAAAGGACAGTTGGTGAGTGTTGGACATGGTACATAGCCTTGTGCTAGGTTCTTTCCCATTTTTTGCTTCTTTTTAAACCCTTACAACAATGCTATCAGGTACTATCACTGTTTTAGAGATGAGAAAACAGTTGTCAGACAGGCTAAGCACTTTGTCCAAACCAAACAACAACGAGTGGTAGATCTATGATCTGATGCTGTGATTTTTCCACTATAACCAATGTCTTGCTTTTTTTTAACTTAAAATAAGAGTTTTTAAAGTCCATTAAGTTTGTTAACTTGCAAGGGGCCAGTTTCATATTAGATTTTCAAAAAGCAATGGGATAATAATTGCATATGAAAAACAGATCATTTGCAATGTTAAGATTAACATAAACCTGTAAGACCTGTACCTGAAATATTTTAAACAAATCCATCTTCCTCACCATACTGGGATCTCTTTCAAGTTACATCTGTGTCTTATTTTTCCTTGTATATGCCCCAATGCCGATAGGAGTACGTATTTAGAGTTTCCTGGATTAATTTCGGACCTGAAACCCCAATGAGGGAAGGCAGTCTTCCTAAAGCAAGCAGATGGTTCAGATTTTTTTTAACTAAGTCAACTATATTTAGTAGTATAAAATAGAATAAAATTCTATTGATGCAAATGTCTAGTTAAATGAAATAATACAATCAAATTCTTTTCACAACACACACAATTTAATTTTTCCTAGGATGGATTTGCCAACACTGCCTTGTCAGTTCCCCTTCAGATGTTTTCACTGACGCTTCTATTTGTAAGGACATTACAGTTCTAGGGCCACCAGAAATCCATCCACTCGAAGAACAGTTTTCAACCCTGTCGTGCCTTAGAATCGTGCAGAAGACACTGAAAGCCATGGATATCCAGGTCCTTATCTGAAAGTTGATTAGGTAAACCTGGGATGGGGTCCAGTGGGGTCAAGAAAGATGTATTTTGAATATATACCCAGGTAACAGCTGTACTCAAAAGTACATCGTGAAAACAGCCCCCACCCCTGCCGTCATTCTCACCCCTAGGGGTACAGGACCTCTGACTGGGGACTCTGGATTTAATTTAGCATTTTCATTGCATTTCACTTTTCATTCATTGCAGTTCAACATCCAAATGAGTTACTCCTGGGCAGGACTAGGGGGCGACATGAGCCAGTGTAAGAAGCCGGGCTGGGAACCAGATCATCTGAATGTTGGCGATTCATCTTGCTTTAAATGGGAGAACAAACCAACCCTCATCCATGGCTTCTTAAACTACTGATGCTTGGTGGCTGGAAAAGGACTAGAAATTTATAAACTTCCTGTTTATGAACACTTGACTGTTTTAAGACAAGAAAATATACAAACCAGGATTTCCAGGTTCTCCCCACGTGGGTAGGGATGTGTGGAGTGTGAGGGGCCAGAGCACTTCCTGGAGGGGCAGAGGAGGATCCCTCAGCGTGCACGCCTAGTTAAGGCTGCTGACGGCGGGATTTTAGACTCTCGGCACCAGGAACCTCTCTCCAGAGGACCTGGGTGGCTGACGCCACATTCATGGCTCCTCTGCCTAACGCCCGTCTCCCTCCCAGCCCCTCATTACCGTTTCCCAGCTCCTGACAATGCCTGGCACGTGGAAGGTGTTCAATAAAGACTTGTTGAAGACCACAGAAGGAAGAACTCTAGAATCTAAGCTGAGAGTGGGCAAAAGCCAGAAGGGTCAGATGCCCTGCCTTCTGGATCAGGTCTAGGGGAGTCAGAAGGGGGAGCCCACTAACAGCTTGGTGAGCTCTGCACCGAGGTTTCTAGCGGGGCTTGGAAGACAGTGACGGTGATGGTCCAGCCTCCCAGTTGAGTGCTGACCAGTGGCCCCAGTAACAATAAGCCATGGCCCTGGGGAGGGGAGCAGACCCTATGGAGAGAGAGCAGTGGGCCTAGGAATTAGGGACCAACCTAGGGACCAAGGGCAATAGAGGAAACGGCCATCCACAGGGGAAGCCATGGGGCAGCAAAGGAGAAAGAGCAGATCTGGGAGTTGAGCCCAACAACAGCACCCTGTGTCTCCCATCTCAGACTGGCTGGCCAGTAACAAAGAGCACTAAATACACAGACAGAAAAGTTAGGTTCTCGTCCAACTGGGAACCACACTTAGCCACGTGCTCTTGATCAAGGAATTCTACCTCTCTGAGCCTCGATTTCCTTATCAGCAAAAGGGGTATCATAAGACCTCCCTTGCCCGTCACAGAAGGTTGCCAGGGACCCAATGAGACAATGGCTATCAGAGTGGTCCACAAATGACAAAATCCATACAAATGCAGGGAATTAAATTATTACCGCTATTCTTCTTAAAAGATGATGGGGTTTCTTGGTATTCCTCAAGAATCGCAGCCTGTTCAGACAGGGAGATCACCCTGCCCACCCAGTCCTTGACTCCCAAAGAACTTCAAACAGAAACAACACCTATAAAAAAGTGGGAACAAAGGTCGTCTCTTTGCCAGTTAGCAGTTTCCTTATGCTTAATTAGACCCGTGTGGATTTCTGAAAGGAGAGTCCAGGAATTCACATTCCACATCCGTGCATCCAGAGGAGGGAAATGTAATTTAAGAAGGCTGTGTGTCTGTGAAGGAATCTACACATATCTTTTTTTCTTAACTTTAAAAGTATGATTGTAATGCACGCTCTGTTAAATTTAGCATCCTGACCCTAAAAGCTGTCAAATATTCAAAATTCACATTGACTACTTGGCCATTATTTAAATGAAACAAAAGCATATCCTGCAGACTGCATTAAAAATGGGGGATCAAATGCTACAGATCTATCTGCTGATTTCACAGTAACTGTGCCACATTTACTTACACATTTCCACAAGCCTCGTGTCTTCTCTCTAATATACCATCATACCAATTCAATAAACAACGTTCCTCTCTCTGACTTCTATGGTGTGTGAATCAGCCTGAAATCTCAGGGTTTTGGGTGCCTCTCTTCCCCACCCGACCACAGGTTGCCACTTTCATGTGCAATCTTGACAGAATTTCATATTTTGTATAATAAATTATGGTAATTATTATTTAAGAGAGGGCTGTTTCTGCTGGACTTGGTTGTTTTTCTTTGTTTTTTCTTACTGAAGGGATGTGTGTGGGGGAGAGAGAGAGAACTAAACCTCCCAGTGTAAAAAGAGTAGAGAGAGACATTTTTATCATAACAAGGGACATGAAGGATATTGTTTAGCTCATTTTCCTGATGGTTTGAATTAACAATACCAACAATAACATCCAGAGGCCTTAAAGTAACCACTGGAAGTTCTAACGCTTCTCCGGGGAAGAACAGAGAGGCAAAGCAGTACGTTACCAAGAAGGAATCTGGCTTTTCTGTTCAATAAGGATGAAAAGATCTAAAACCCTTGTCTCTAGTTAAATGAGGCCAGTTACTAGAGGGTTAAGGGGCCTAACCACTTTACCCACAAAAGTTTCAGGTATAATCCTATTACTTTCGAATGGCTATCAGTGGTCTTTGAAAGTCTGATTATCCGAGGATTACTGTAACAGGATATCTGTGCTACCAGCCCCATGGCACAGGCTGCCAAGAAGAAAATTATGATCCTTGCTGTAGCAATGCCAGTTAACACTGTGTGGAAATAAATGACTCTCCCTGCTCTCTCTTCCCCACTATTCCAGTAAAACAAGTTTTAAAGAGAGAGAAAAACATGAGAAAGTAGAGCTTTGCACCTGCACACTGAGTGGTGTTTACTCCCTGCAGAAAAAAAACCAAATGGCCGTATTTTATTTACAGACACTTTAAAGTCAACAGCTTCCACAGAGCAGATTAAAACACTTGGCGTTTGGCCTGTCACCACCATGGAAAGGTAACTAACAAATTTTCCTTTGGAAGGCTGACATGTAAAACAGAAGCCTTCTTCCTCCTATTTAGGCTACCACGGGGACCAACACCTTCCAATCATCTTCTGACACAGCACTGCAATGTGTCTGCTGTTTTAGTATCATGATTAGTTAAGGATCCAGCCGCCAATATTAATAAACTAGAAAAAAGGAATACATGAACTCTTTCTAGACCTTTCCTTTTATTCACCTGGCATGTGGCTCACTATTCTTCATGAAAGGAAGATCATACCCTCGATTCTCACTCTTAAATACACATTTAGTTAACACTGAATGAAAAGAAAGTCCAAACAGCTTGCCTAATATGCACTTAGAAAACGTTTAAATGCCTAGTATGTGCACTTGTACATGAATGTGAATGTGAAAATATTTTGCAGAGCCAAAAAGTGCTATTTGCCTATTGGCAGAAGCCACTACACAAAGACACTTGGAGTTTTCCTTATGGATGGAAAAATGTTGCTGAGCCCTAGAAACAGAGACATGTGACAACACCCTCTCACACACACCTGACACCTACTTCCAGGCCTCAGGCACAAACTGATCCTACCCAGGATCAGGACAGAGGTAAAGATCTAGACTTTACACTCAACACAGATATAATTTTCATGCCCCCAAGTACTGTTTACTTGTCTTCGGGCCCCGAGGCATATGGCAAGACATCTCCTAAATAGTATGGACAGCATGTTGTATTAATGCAGCACCACTTCACTGAGCTGGAAGAGACAGGGGCCAAAGATGAGTAAGACACAGCCCCAGTCCTTGAAGAGCTTATAATTGAGGACAGACCACAAGAACTACACACAACAGGAGGCAGAGAAGGGAGAGATCTTATGTTTTGAAGGGACTTAGGTGTAACTTTGCAAAGAAAGTGGCATTTGCCTGGGCCCTTAAAAGAACAGGATTTCAGAGCAGGGTTGAGGGACAAGGCATTCTGGAGTATTTCTTTAGACATAAAGTATAATTTTTTATATTAACTCGATTTTTTTCATAGGCATAGTAAGTGAACTTTAAGTGATGATTCGGGACAAAAGTAAAATTTAAGAATATTTAAAATGTCCAATCTTGGAGACCAGGAGTTAGTTAGAAGCAGGTTCCGATCTTGGTTCTGTCACAAACTAGCTATGGGAGTTTAAGCATATCTTTGAAAATAATGATAGCACCCTCAAAAGATTGATCACTTGCCTTGGAAGCCCTCTTTTATCAAGGCATTTAATACTGCCTCTTATAATTACACCTGGCTTGATCTCCCCTATAGACCAAGAGCTTCTTGAGAACCAAGCTCTTTGCTTATTTACCCTGAAACACTTAGCCGAGTGCTGGTACCAGCAGACACCCAATAAATGCCAAATTCTCTTCCTTTCCATTAGATTTCTATTTACTATGAAAATACTTTTCTTTGTACTATGAAGTATACTGTTTTTCAAATTGTGAACTATCCCAATTCTAAAATTTCAGTTTTATCTTGCACGTATCAGCGTTATCTATATGCCAGCAAGATTTCTGTATATTGAATGTTATAAATTTTTGGGTTTTGTGAGGTTTTCTTGTTTGTTTGTTTTTACAAAAAAATCTCTGTGGGGACTTGGGCATATGAAATGCCAATGAAAAATCATTTAAATTTGATTCTAACAATTAAGGAACTTTGGGATCCTAGGAACAGACTCTCAAGCTTTATGTTAGCCGAAGTTTCATCTCAGCTTCTCCTCCAGTGGATCAAGAACACAGAACACCAAAGAGTGACCACAGTGGTCTCCTGGGCACTTCAAATTTACCAGAGGAGCAGTTGGACCAAGCGGCGGGATTATCCTCCACGAAGTTGTCACAAAAATGAACACATATACCCTAACTGTTAATCTATTCAAACACTAGGTGGGAAAGACCTGGACATACTGGCTTCATCAACAGTCAGAATTCCTGCTCCACTGGAGAGGAGAAACATCCTTAGGACAGAGGGCTGATGAGAAAGCACTCTGAGGCAAAAGACAGAAATTCAAGCTGCCTACTGAGCCAGCACTCTGCCCGAACAAGTCCATTGCGATCACTCAGCAAATTGCTCCCCCCCCCCCCCCCCGACAAGGAACAACCCCTATTTAACACTGAGTAATGATGAGAAAGGAACCATTACCGAGTGATGCAAATAAAGTGTAAGACAAAAGGAAAGGAACATAACAAAAACAGGCAGCGTCAACAAACTGCTCCTAAAGCCCATCCTACCTCCAGACTTTTCAGCTCTGTGAATTAATAAATTCCTCTTACTTTTTAAAAATCATTTTGATTAGGTTTCCATTCCTTGCAACTGAAAGCTTCTTGATAAAAGAGATTAAAAAACAACTAAAGAGAAAAAGGAAAATGTTCATAATTTTAAAATAAAACACCAGGAAGACAAAAGAGAAACAACTGAAACATTATTCAAAACAATAGAAGAATGAAGTCAAGTGGCTTGTTACAAATCAACTTGCCAAAATGCATATGAAAATAAATAATTTTATGTGTGGTAGCCACAATCTGGGGGCTCACTGAAAATACACTCCCAACTCCCTTCTCCATCATTACATCTACTAGGGGGACTGAGGAAAAACTAAATAGTTCAGAGTTTCTTGTAGGTAATAGTAGCTAGGTAGCACAGACCTGGCCAATAAGATATAAACAGAAGTCTGCTCTGGGCTTCTAGGAAAGCTCTTGCTTTTCTTAATTAAAAGGTCAGATAAGGCTCATGACGCCCTTTTTTCTCCCTTCCCTGACTTACTGTCTTGAATGCAAATGTGATACCTGGAGATAAGGCAGCCATTTTGTGACCAAGACTTCAAAAGCATGAGAAGGCTGCAAAAGAAATGTAACCAGTGGTGACCTCAGAAAAACTAGGAACTTGAGATGGGAGGGATTTTTTCACTGACTATATTTTCCTTTTTTAAAAAAAATTTTTAACACATTTAAAAAATAAAAACTGGTAAATAAAGATAAAATTATTTTGTAATACAGAAGGAGAGATTACTAGGAGTCACTCAGAGTAGTTAGGGTTTAAGAGAAGGGACAATTAAAAGCTGGGTAAGCACAATAGCAGGGAAAAAGGTGTTCAGGTTATCAAAAAGACAGGAGCCATGAGTTTATAAAAGCAAAGGGTTCTAGTTTCAAGTCTACTGAGCTCACTGTGAGGTGCTAGGCAAGTCATCTCCTCTTTCCGAAGCTCAGCACTCACATCTATAAAATAAAGGAATTAGACCCACAGTGTGCTGTAGCTGTTCTCAATTCCAAAACTCTATGATCGGTCTAACCTTGAAGCTGACAGGAATGGCAGCCAAGAAAAGAACCTGCAGCCAGACCTGGAGACCTGGGCTTGAATAACTGACACTGTGTAGTAAGGGGTCACAAGTGACATGTGGCACACACACCACTCTGATCATGCCACTTAAAACGTCTTGAATATTTAAGAAATCCTACACTTAGGAGCCCATGCTACCCGATGTCATATTTATCTTGAAAATGGGGATCTCAATAGCTATAGTAACTATAAAATATGTGTAAGGCTGTCAAAAAAATTGTCTAAGTAGTAGCTTGATACTACTGAATAAAAATTCACCCAGAATACTATCATCTTAATGTACAAGTGGTTTTCATTTTATATACCAATTAGTTCCCTTAGGTTTCTTTACACAATAAGAAAACATGGTCTATGCATGCAATGGAGTATTATTCGGCTTTTAAGAAGGAGGAACTCCTGCCATATATGACAACACAGATGGACCTGGAGGACATTCTGCTCAGTAAAATATGCCAGACACAGAAGGTCAAATAATGCATGATTCCACTGTCATGCTCTAAAACAGGCCAACTCAGGAAACAAGAGTAGAATGGTGGGTGCAGGGGAAGGGACAAGTGAGGCGCTGCTATTCAACAGGTATAACATTTCAACTATACAAGATCAGTCAGTTCTAGAGATCTGCTGTGTAACAGAGTGCCTAGGGTTAAAAATAACCATAGTGTGCACCTAAAAATTTGTATTACACATTCACTGTTCTTACCATATAATAATACATATTGAGGAACGTCACTCACTATCACATTTTTTTGCTTTTACACACAATGCTGTGATGAATCACCTAGTAAATAATTCTTTATGCCTTCAGGTGAACAGGTCAGTTGGATACACTGCAGAAATTATATATTCAGCCTTCCAGTCAGGATTTTCTTTATATCATCAACTTAGAAATGGATTTTAAATATTTCATGGTTAATTAATGCAATGACACAATTCTTACACTTCGATATTCTCTTTTGTAAATCTACATCCTCAAGTACCTCAAGATTTTTCTGTTATTTTTAAAGAAAATTTTGGCTTGGAGAAAGACATTCATAAGCCTGGGACGAGACCCATGGCTCAAGCAGGAGGTCTGACAGCAGGATGCAGCCAGGTGGAGCTGCACAGCCAGCAGAAGTCTCAACAGAAAAGCACTTAATTTTTTTAACTAAATGGCAGACCTTCATGGCTAAGCCTTTGGTTTGAGCATTTCACTGACCAAAACTGTAACATTTTAGGTCTGGAAGGGATCTGAGGGATGTCTAAATCTCACCTCCTCAGCTGAGTCCTAAAATCAGTGTACAAAAGACCAGCGTGGGGTGGCCTCCCACAGCTCCAGCTGTCGGGGACTCGCTGTCTCACGGGGAGCCTGTTACTCCTCTGCGGGACCCTTTTAATGTTAGGTGTGTGTGGCTGCCACGGAACTGAATCAGCTCTTGTGATTTCTGCCTACAGATCCCAGTTAGGCCCACCGGAACAACAACAGGGTAAGACCGATCCTTCATTCAAAGTAAGAATGTTTGTCATTTAGAAACCAGTTCTGTCCCAACTTGAGCAATCTCTCTGCATTGACTATCCTCTCTATTCCTTCAACCATCTCCATTTTAACCCATCCTCTCGTCAACTTCCTTCCTCATGTGAATTTCGTTTGTTACTGAACTAAGTGGGACACAACTGAACAGGGTACTTCAGGAGAGAACCGGCCAACAGAACAGGTGTACTGCCTCCTATGGTCTGATACTTTACACTATTGCCTCTTTATTCTCTTCTACTGCTCCCTTTTTAGATTAAGTCCTCTTAATTCTCTCCTAGGAGCAATGGAAATGAACCAAAATAAAGCAAAAACAAAACAAACCAGAAAACCATATAGCATCAGCTTCTATTTATAAGTTTCATAATGTATTTGAGAAAAATTACAACTGGTAGGACCCATCTTAACAGAGAAATTATATGCATCAGAATCCAGAAAGTCTAGTAATTGAAATTCTATTTGCTTGTGGAATTCTGTCTGGTAAATCAATGACAGAATCATGTTTAGAAGCACACTCTTTAAAATTACTATTATCTCATCAAGATAAACATTTTAATTTTTTGTCTATTTAAATTACCTAAATCCCTAAACTCAGTGACACAAGCAAGCACAGTCTTAACTATATAGGGCAGTTTTAGTGTAAAAGGCAATTGCAGTAAACTCCTACTTATTTGAAGTTTGGAAGAAACAGAGTATTAAATAAAATGCTCTGGTTAACTGAGAGTTACTATATATAATTAATTAATTTTCAATTATTTGGAAGATGATCACAGAATACTCTAACAAACACTCAGAGCAGAGCAGCAGTACCACAACTACACAAGATATATTCAGCCTTCCTCTGACATCCTTGAATGAGTTAGGCTGGGTCATCACTAAGGAGATCAATTATCTCAGCCCAGGGCTTTGTATAGAGCAGGCAATGGACTTAAGCCAGTATGTATTAAAACAAGTAACTACCTATCCTGATTTTCTAAGACAATTCCAGCTTCATGTATTTTTTCCAATATATCCAATTTTTTAAAAATACAGCTAAATATGACTAGATCCTCTCTACCTTATAAAAAGACCCATGTAACCATCCAAAAGACAAACAAAAACAAATGTTGGTGAGGTTGTGGAGAAAGGGGAACCCTCCTACACTGCTGGTGGGAATGTAAATTAGTTCAACTACTATGGAAAGCAGTATGGAGGTTCCAAAAAGCTCAAAATAGAAATACCATTTGACCCAGGAATTCCACTCCTAGGAATTTACCCTAAGAATGCAGCAGACCAGTTTGAAAAAGACAGATGCACCCCTATGTTTATCACAGCACTGTTTACAATAGCCAAGATATGGAAGCAACCTAAGTGTCCATCAGTAGATGAATAGATAAAGAAGATGTGGTACATATACACAATGGAATATTATTCAGCGATAAGAAGAAAACAAATCCTACCATTTGCAACAACATGGATGGAGCTAGAGGGTATTATGCTCAGTGAAATAAGCCAGGCAAAGAAAGACTAATACCAAATGATTTCACTCATATGTGGAATATAAGAACAAAGAAAAAAACTGAAGGAACAAAACAGCAGCAGAATCACAGAACCCAAGAATGGACTAACAGTTACCAAAGGGAAAGGGACTGGGGAGGATGGGAGGGTAGGGAGGGATAAGGGCGGGGAAGAAGAAAGGGGGTATTATGATTAGCATGTATAATGTGGGGGGGGGGGGCATGGGGAGGGCTGTGCAACACAGAGAAGACAAGTAGTGATTCTACAACATCTTACTATGCTGATGGACAGTGACTGTAATGGGGTGGTGGGGGGACTTGGTGAAGGGGGGACCCCAGTTAACATAATGTTCTTCATGTAATTGTAGATTAATGATAAAAAAAAAAGACCCATGTAACAAATTCACAAATCAGAAAAAGAAACTGTGTGACCATATGTCTTAGTATTTTAAGAAAATTATACCTATCACATATTTAGCAAACAACCTTAAAAACTCCCTAGCACAGAAACATATATATGTATCTATGTATACAAAATATACATGACTGCACTGTTAATAGACAAAAAACTGAAAATTACCTGAACAAATGAAATAAATTGCACCTATATAATGCAGTCATTTAAAAGACGATGTATACCTGTATTTAGTGATACAGAAAAATTTTCACAATAATTCTATGTGAAAAAGGGAGGCAATATATAGGTATCTAGTATTATGTATGTCAATTCCATTTTTGTTTTATATACATATTTATAATATTGTATATAAATAGCTGACTATATACAAATATTATATAAGAATTACTCTGTTTTTGTGGTGTACTATGTATTTACATGGGAAAATGTTTGAAGCCTATACACCAAAATAGAGAGTTAATTTAGGGGCAGGAGGCAGGAATTCTGGTGAATTTGGATTGTTTTTTTAATACCTTTTAATTTTAAACGAATAAGCAATAAGCAAATGACAATAAACTAGCATCGTCTTTAAAAATCTCTCCTGCTGGCTTATTTTCTGTCATTTGTCTCACTCAGGAGTCATAGAAATGTACTGCATTAAAAATCTCTGAAGACACACACACACACACACACACAATGTACTGCATTAAAAATCTCTGGACACACACACACACACACACACACTCTCTCTCTCTCTCTCTCTGTCTCTCTCTGTCTCTCTCTGTCTCTCTCTCTCTCTCTGTTGCTTGTAAAAACTCCTCCAAGGGTATGCTTTCCACATAAAAGAGGCACTAGTTTAGACTCTGGAGATAGAGGCAGTCTTGTCGAGAGTCATTACTAGAAAGTTTTCTCAAAGAAAGCACAGTTCTGGAACTCAACATCTCACCAGAAATAAGTGTAAAAGAACAGACACTGTTTCTTGAGATTCATCCAAAATGCGCTTTTTTTCCTGTTGAAAGTCTACTGGGCCCCAAACTCTGCAACGCACAGTATTCTCTCTCTGAGAATAAAACTGACCTCAAATACAACAAAATAGTTACACTCAATTAGCCAAAATGTGTTCCCATTCTCTCCTTCCTCAAAACAGTGCAGCATCTTTGCACAAAATTTCTTTTAGGACATACATCGTGACTTTTGGAGATTTCATGGTGACTATTAGAGATTTTCTTTAATGTCTCTAGTTAAATTTATAATAAATTTGATTAATTCCAAAATAAAGTTCTAAACATTGCTTACCAAAATGAAAGAGATGTTAATGTCTTTACTTATTCTAAAAATTCTACCATATTCAAATCCCAACATGCCTTCATTCACCTATAACTTTGCCAAAGCCAATTTAAACCATGCTGCCAGCCCACAGCCTGGAGGATGAGTAACTTCTGAGTGGGCAGAGAGGGCTGGCTGAGCAGCCATCGGGAAGGAGAACTGAGGCTCCCTACCCTGCAGAGAAGCTGAGTCCTGTCCATGCATGCAGGTACCAAACGAAGTCTACACCAAATACCAGCAGTCAGGATGAGATGGCATTCCTTCATGCAGCACAAACTTGCTGACCACCTACCATGTGCTAGACACTGTTCTAGGCACTGGAGATTCTATAGTGAATAAAAAAAATAAAAACAAAAACAAAAATCCCTGCTCTTGTGGATAACACATTCTAGGGTATGTGAGAAACAAAAGAGATTAAAAATAAAGCCAAAAAGTGCAGTCAAGTCACAGATGCACGAGGCAGGGAACAAGGCAGGCTGCTCTGAGAACACATCTGAATGAAGATCTGAAGGAAGGGAGGAGCAATTCAAGGCTATCTGGAGGGGAGGACAAGCTTCCGGGAACAGTGAGAAGGCCAGTGTGCCTTAGAGGTTATATGGGAACATCAGCTCTTATCTCTTCAGGAGATGGGAAGCCACTAGACGGTTTTTGAAGAGGAGTGACATGATCTGTTTTACATGTTAAAGGAATATTCCAGGCACCAGCCTGGAGAACAGAACAGGGACAGTTGGAAGCAGGGACCGCAGCTGGGAAGCTTCTGCAATAATCCAGGCAAGAGATGAGTGTCTGCAGATTAGGGTGGTAGCAATGAGGGTGGTGAAAAGTAGTCAGATTTGGGATATCTTTGGGGGAGGGGGAGGTAGATCCAACAGAATTGCTGGTAGACAGTTTGTGAGATATGACAGAAACATAGGCAAAAAATGACTCTAAGCTTCTTGGCCTGCATAAAATATTTTCTAAATAGATATTTGAGCATAACTACTACTCATATTGAAAATGGGCTTGGAACGCAGAGCCAGACACTCTGTCAGCTATAAAAGGTCATCTGTAGGAAACTATAAATCTGTAGGCTTCTAAGGCTCCGTGGAACAGGAAACTTACAAAGAAATCCACTGTAATAGCTAGTCACTTACAAAATGCTAATGCTGCTATAGTTTCACTTATTCCCACTCTATTCTTTGTAGAGATTCTTATACATTTATGAGAAATGTATTCTCATAAATCACTAGTAACACATTCTTTGGTTCTCACTCTTCTTCTCTGCAGCATAAACTAACTCCCCCTCCCCCACCTTGATGAAATGCCTCTCATGGCCTCTGTGATGCTGCTCTGTCCCTGCCGCTTTCCTGATTCCACTTTTTCATTCAACACATCTTGATGCTGATCTTCTGCAAAGAACTATCCTCGTTTCTCTTCTCTTTGTCTCCACAGCCTTTCACCCTGCAGTTTTAATCACTTCATGCAACAATCTCTTCAAGTAAAGAGCACACATACTTACACCACTGCTAGCTTGATTCTCTTTGGACCAGTTTGCTATTTCAAATGGCATCCTTGACACTTCTACATAATATCCTTCACAGCCTCTCAAATTCACTAAGACCTAAACTGAGCTTCTAATCTTCACTTGTTCTCTGCCTACAGCCAAGGGAACATGACTTTGACTGATAGGCTACATAGCTTGGGCTTCCTCTGACAGCTAATATGCAGCAAAATAAGCCTGGTGAGTTTCCTGATCATCTTTCCTCATCTTTCCCTCTGAATTTACCTAGCATGTAATCTGTCTTGTTTTATGGTGTATGTCACTTTCTACCTGATATAAAGGTGGAAAGTGGCATACCCTATTTGTATCCATACATACTCTATACACACACAATGATAGACTATTCATATTAATCTGATTGCTTTATCTTCCCTATTAGACTATATAATCATTTAGAAACTAGTTGATTCACTTTATGTAACTTCTGTATAGTACCAGTGTACAGACTTTGCATGTAGAACGGCCACAATGTTTGCTATATCAAGCACAAATGTAAAAGACTATGGAAAGTGACCAAAAATCAGAACCAGCTCATTAAAAATTCCTTCAAAAGGCATTTCATTCTAAGTTCTCTAAACATCAAGACCATTTAGGTTACATTTTTATTCCAATTTTTTTAAATTCCTTACAAATAGAGAACCTTTCTGACACATTTCCACGAGGGTCTCAAATTCCTATCTTTGAGCCACAAGAAACAACTCATTTTTCAAGACATAAAACAAAAAAACAAAAACAGAAAAGTGAGCAACCTGACCAACCTTAAGAATAGTATTTTGAAGGCAGGCAGAATACTAAACATCAAAACAGCTTTATTCTCATCTTCTAAATCCCAAATACAGCCTTTCAGAGTAATTGCTATTTTTAAATGCACCATGCTTACTCCTGTTCCTGGAAACTTCCTTATCAAAGTGATCCAATCCATTCTCCCCCTGCTACTAAATGTGAGGCTGCCCACTGTATCGGCAGAACCTGGGAGTGAGTCAAAACAACAAACTGGCGGGCTCTCCCCAACCTACTGAAGCAGACAAGCTCTCTCGGTAAATGCTGGAGAAGACCAGCTCTCCCACTGCTAGAGTTACATTTTGAAAATACACCTCAAGGTGTCATATATCTCACCAAAAACCTTCATTGGCATAAAGTCCAAACACCTTGGCAAAAAGTGAAGGATCTTTGTAATTTAAATGCAACATCTTCCCATAAAATCCAAAAACATGCTAACCACTGGCTATATGCCAGGCACCTCTGCAGGAAGGGAGGACGGAGCTTACATCCTGCTCTCACAGGGCTCACCTTCCAGTCGGGTAAACTGCCCTCAGAACTCATCCCCCAGCAACTACCCCACAAACCTGCGTTCTAGTCACACCACCTCCCTCGCCCTTCCCCAAATACACTCATGCATTTTACTGGCTGCATGCCAGGGTTCACGCTGTTTCCTTTACCCGGGATTTCTTCCTGTAAAAACTCCTTTCAACTCTAACAGCATCAAGAAAGCCACCTCCACCCATCCCATGCCCTGTGCCTGACTCAATACTGAAATGACCTCCTTCCTGGGCTTCCACCTGTCCTCTGCATGGCCAGAGTCGAGTGCCTAAATCGTGATCCCTACACAGTGATGCGTATTCAAATGTCTCTGTCTCTTTCACAGGGCAGTGTGCACCTCAAGGGAAGGACCATACAGTCTTCATTTTTGTAGCCTTGGCACCTTGCACATGGCTTGGAATAAGTACACATTTAATTATATGTTTTCCAAAATCAGCTCAGAAACAGAATATTGTCTTTGTTCAAAACTTGTTTGGAAATCTCTACATTTTCCTCTAGTCTATGATATTTTTTAATGACTCTTTTTAAATGATAGGAAATACACTTTGAAGGTAATTAGAATTTTAGGAAACATCTATTCATCTAAATCTAAGTGGTGTGAATGAAAGGGGTGATTAAGGTGTGTAATACACATACTATTCCAAAACAAAGCTTAAATATTAACAAAACTGATGATTTGGTGCATAGTACAAACTCCTCCCTAAGACAACTTTAAAAAAATGTCTTGAACAATGACAGCATTACTGTAATAGTCCTGAATTCAAGTAATGGTTAGAACAAGATTCTTCTGAATGTATCAATTCTGGATGCTTCTTTAAAACTAAATAGAAGCCCCTTCGAGCAGATAAGTCTTCTCTTAGGAGGAATGCATTAACATATGCAAGCAGCAGTCTGTTTCTAAAACAGATAAATGCAAAAATCTTCAGATTGGAGACAGACTACCAGAGCCCCTTCCTCTCATCCTTCCTCCCTCCACCCACACTCCGGCATCTGAGGCTCCCAGGTGGAACCTCCAGATCCCCTGGAAGACACTCAGAAGCCAGAGAAACAATGGAAAGAAGACAGAAACATAACCTGGAAACCTTTGTCCTAGTCTCTAATATTATGACCTTAGGAAGGTAAATTCTACTGTCTGTGCCTCAGTTTATTAATATGTAAAAGAAGGAAGGCTTAGGCTTCTTCCCACTGAAAATGCTCTCATTTGCAAATATCTTCAACTCTGGAGACAGAGCACGTGCTAATTCACCTGAACCCCATGGGCCCTTTTCAGGGTATAAGCACATGGTCACTATTTGGATTTGATTTAATCAAGGAGCCCAACATTAAAATTTTTCACCATTCAAACCCCAAATCTGCATATTCATTTTCTAATTATATATAAGTAATATCATCAATATCTATATTATGTATTAGTAAAGCTCACTATCATTTTTAGGTAAAATAAATATAAACAAAACTTCTAGAAGGACCTCTGCCACTGTCCCCGGAGCCCAGTGACTGAGGAGAGCAGCAGCCTGCGGAGGACCAAGGAGGAATGGCAGTAAGCCACCGTGGAGAGCCCTGGGTTCAGGGCACTTACAGCCCGGTCGGTGTAAACACACCAAACCTGTTTTAGCAAGGCAGAAAGCAGACCGTTTTGCCAGGTCAATTTAAAAAGCATGAAGTTTTTAAAAGTGATAATTATGTGAGGGGATGGATGTGTTTACTTAATTGTGGTGATCATTTCACAATGCATAGATGTTTCAAATCACATTGTTACATTTTAAATAGATCTTTTACTTGTCAATTATACTTCAATAAAAGCTGGGGAAAACCTGAATCTGCCCCACTTCCCCTCCAAAAAAAAAAGTGAAAATACAGAGAACATTTTTACCATGGTGCAGGACTGTGCTTTTCAAATTTGAGTGTGCATGGGACTCCCTAGGGCATTTGGTCACAGTGCATCTGAGCCATGACTCTGAATTTCTAACAAGCTCCCGGTGAGGCCATGTACCACGCTGGAGCGGCAAAGGGGTGGACAGTATGTTCTACGCTGTAATATGCTTCCAAAAGGGTCTCCTTCTGAGAAAGCATGATGTAAAACTTCACTCTTTTTCTTCTTCAACTGGTTAAATTCCATGAAGCCAGACTCTGGCTGGATGCCCAGGATCCTAGCCACACGCCTCTTAAAAATAGGTTTTCAAAATGCCTAGCATTTTTTTTTAAAGAATAGGATATTTGCCTAAAATTCCAGCAAAGTTTTTTATACCAGTCCGATTATTTTTTTTTTCCTTCATCCTTGTCTCAGCTTTCACTTCCTGCTCTGCCCTGTCATTAAACTGGGTCACAAAACTGCCAAATCCGTACTCTTCTTGTTGCCAGGTAGATGAAATCCCTTTTGCCACTTGCTTATCTCCTACAAAACAGAGAAAGACTTTTTTCCTGGCAAGCTTTCTAAATTCCTTTATTTAAAAAATTTTTTTCTTTTAATTTTATTTTTATCTAGGTATAACTGACATATAAAATAGTAAGATATTTTAAGTGCACAGTATAGTATTTTAATATATGCAAATATGCAAACACTATGAAAGGATTCTCCCCATTGAGTTAATTAACGCACCTATCACCTCACATTTCTTCTTTATGGTGAGAACATTTACCTTCTCTCTCAGCAAATTTCAGTTGTACTATATACACAGTGTTACTAACTATAGTCACCATGTATTATCTTAGCTCTTCAGACCTGATTCATCTAATAACTGAAAATTTGGACCCTTTTACCAACCTCTCCCTATTTCTCTAAATTCTTTAAGATTCCCAATGGTACACAGCATCACGCAGCAGAGTTATAGAATGAGGAAACCAGTAAGAACTTTTTGGGCTTTCAGAAAGTTTGTGGTTACTTCAAATCATCATCATTCCATAGAGAGGGTAATTATCAGCCCTCTTTGCAGAGGAAAAATTCTATTTAAATATGAAACAGGAATTTGAGTACAGAAGGTCAATTTCAAATGAATTCAGGATGCAAAGATCTTCCATGCACCCAGGCAGTAACTTAATTTTCTAAGACTATACTCTCCGTATTGCAATAGCTCGAGAAGAAAGCATATGCTTCTATTTAGTGTTTTATTTTTCCTGTTATAAATTCTGCCATCTTACTACTTTCTCACTTTGAAGGATGTCTTCACTCTCATTTACTATCTCTGGAACAATACCCCTGGCAAATTCTTCACAATCCTCATGAGTGACAGATGCAGGTTTCCAAGTCAAGACGTGTGCAAAATATCACCTATCAAACTTCTGCAAGGTAATGACATGGGTGCTCTGAACTCTATCAGCATTCCCTTGCTGAGACTTTGCTAAAATTCTTAGCATAGCAAGAGACTTTCAAACAGCCCCTTCATGTTACAGGTGAAGACACAGAACCAAGAGGCTAAGTGACATATCAAAGCCACAGTTATGGAAATCAAGTCTCCTGGCTTCATTTGTGCATTTTCTAATAATCTACAGACAGGAAGAGGAAGCCAATTTTGAGAAATCAAAGTTCTATATTTGTGAAATTTACGTAACAGGTTACACGCCAAAAAGAAAAAAAAGAGAAACAGAAAGCTAAACTCTGTCTTAACTGAGAAAGGGCAGACATCATACTGAAGTCTTAGGCCAGCTACTCATAGAACTGAATTTAAAGCAGCAAATTCTCCCTTACCTAGCCTATCAAGAGAGGTTTCATAACAAATCTCTGCTATTCTGTAAAAGGAGGAAATCCTTTCTTACTACTGAGTACCACTGACCCAAGGAGAGCAAAAGACAATCGAGGATCATTCATAAGTAATTAGTTTAATTACTCAGAAAAATTTAAAACATGCAACAAACTTATAAAAATATGACCAAAAACCACTGAACTTTGGTTGAAATGTTCATGGACTACTTAATTAATACCCTTTTATTTTACACTGGAGGAAATTAAAAGACGCATCCCAGATTGAAGAGACTTGAAGCTTCATGTAACTCCATATGGGCAGGGTTTCTGGATGGCTGGTTGATGTGCCCAGTGCCTAGAAGACTGCCAAACAGAACAGGTGCTCGACACGTAACTGTTGAGTAGACGTCGCCAAAGAAAGAAGGAGAGAAAGGAAGAAAGTTGCAGCACACAGACACATAAACCCACTGGGAAGGCTGCCTATGGGGAGTGGGATGGAAAATGGGGATAAAATGTAATAAACAGATAAATCAGATCTGAGCTTTGTATGGGTTAATGACAGATAATAAGCCATAACTTGAGATTCAACCGAAGGAAAGAGAAAAAACTTTGGGGGAGACAAGAAAAAGTTGGGATGGAGAAGAATGACTGAGTTTTAGGCATTAGCAACTGACTCTATCTTCAGTGGCCTGAAAAAAAACAAGCTGAGGAGCCAACACCTGCCTCTGGGTTCTCGGTTCTCACGTACTGACAAATATTTATCATGAGTTGTAAGTAAACAGGAAGTTCCACTCCAAATAATAACTACTAGATTGGAAAGAAGGAATCTTGGAATCCCATTCACCTATACCCCCCCAACACACACACACACAAGAGTGCATTTTCAAGTTCACCTGAACTAACCTATGGATGAATACAAATACTATTGCAGCTGGTGATCACAAACGACATGGTACTGTTTCCTGAGCCAGTTGTCACTAGTTAACTATGGAAAAATTGCAAAAGCTTTTTTTAAACATCCAGAACATAAACATAATATTTTGTGCCAGTATAGTATTATCACCTTCCTAATACTGTATTATCACAATATTCCACGTACCAGCCCTAACCCCAAAGATAAGCACTAAGTAAGAGACTCTGCTATTATTATGAAGTCAGTGTATACATTATTTTAATTGCCTTCAAGGCTAAATTCTATTACCATTAATAATGCCAACTTTCATACATTAAGGGCTTGGAGATAAGTTAACAAGTTGGTTCCCCTTTTTTTTGGCTTTTTCTAAAGAGATCTTCAGTTACACTGATTCTAACTATACTTAGCTATTTTTATTGAGATATAACTGACATACAACATTAGCTTCAGGTGCACAACATGATTCAATTTTTGTTTATATTGGGAAGTATCACCACAGTAAGTTTAGTTAACGACCAACATCACACATCTCGGCCCTCAGAGAGCTTACGTTCCAGTGAGAGATGGAGAGGACACACAAATATACAACATAGTATAAGGAACAAGTGCTATAAAAAGAAATGCAGATTTCCCTTATATGTGACACCTAAGGCAAACTCATAAAAATAGGGAATAAATGGTGGTTACCAGGGGCTGAGGGGTGCTAGAATAGGAAAGATGCAAGGACACAAACTTGCAACTAGTAGTAAACAAATCTTAGACATTCAATGCACAGTGTAGTGATTACAGACAACAATACTGTATGGATATCACCTGACTTGCTAAGAAACCAACCTTAATTATTCCCACAAGAAAAGAAGGAATAAATTATGTCACATGATAGAGGTACTATCACTACAATGGTAATCATATTACCATTAGCAAAAAAAAACCAACCCAAGGACAGAGACTATGCAAGAAAGAAGACGTTTTTAAATTTAACAATTGCCTCAGAAAGATATAGCATCAGGGAAAGGGGGTGCGATATTTTAAAAGAGCTCTACAAAGTTAAAAGTGTAACAGAAGTTTAAAAAATAATAAAAGGATTGGACAAAAAGTCAAGAAGGAAAAAAGGGAGAGAAAGGCGAAAAAAATTAGAACACTCCAGGAAGTCCAACATCTGAAAAATAAAATTGCCTGAAGGGGAGAAGAGAACAGAGATAAGAAAAATTACCCATGACCTTATGTAAGAAATGTTCCCAGGAATGAGTTTCCAGATGTAAGGAGCCAGGTCTCCAGTAGGAGAGATCTAAAGAAACCCTCAAGTCACAGCACAACAAGATTCCAGAACACGGGGGACAAAAGACAATTCCAAATGTTTCCAGAGAGGAAAACACTGGTCACATATTAACACATAAGAAATTAGAAAGAGGGGGCGGAAGATGGCGGCGTGAGTAGAGCAGCGGAAATCTCCTCCCAAAACAACATATATCTATGAAAATATAACAAAGACAACCCTTCCTAGAATAAAGACCAGAGGACACAAGACAATATCCAGACCACATCCACACCTGAGAGAACCCAGCGCCTCGCGAAGGGGGTAAGATACAAGCCCCGGCCCCGCGGGAGCCGAGCGCCCCTCCCCCCTGCTCCCGGCGGGAGAAGAGCAGGCAGAGCGGGAGGGAGACGGAGCCCAGGGCTGCCGAACACCCAGCCCCAGCCATCCGGGCCAGAGTGCAGGGCCCTCGATACTGGGAAAACAGGGCAGCAAGAACAGTGAGCAGGCACTGGAGGCTGGGCGACAGAGGACATAAGAAAAGCGCGCGACCATTTTTTTTTTTTTTTTGCTTTTTTGCTGCTTTGTTTTGGCGAGCGCTTTTTGGAAGTCTTAAAGGGACAGGGACCCCAATATTAGGGAAACAGGGCAGAAAGACCGGTGAGCAGAGGCCTGAGGCTGGCACCGGAGAATAAAGAAAAACGAACGACCACCTTTTTTTTTTTTTTTTAATTAAAAAAATTTTTTTCCTTGTTTTTTTTTGTGGTCGTTGTTTTGTTTTGGCGGGTGCTTTTTGGAAGTCTTAAAGGGGCAGGGCGGGCCACTTAATCGAGAGGTAGGGAATCCGGGATCTCTGGGCACCCTAACCCCTGGGCTGCAGGGAGCAGGGAGGCCCCTTACGGAGATAAATAGCCTCCCAGCAGCTCCTGCTCCAACGCGACTCCACCATTTTGGAGTAGCTGCCCGAGCCAGGCCACGCCCACAGCAACAGCGGAGATTAACTCCATAGCAGCCGGGCAGGAAGCAGAAACCCTGTCTGCGCGCAGCTGCGCAGCACAAGCCACTAGAGGCCGCTGTTCTCCCAGGAGAGGAGGGCCACAAACCAACAAGAAAGGAAGTCCTTCCAGCCGTCACTCGTCCCAGTTCTGCAGACTATTCCTATCACCATGAAAAGGCAAAGCTACAGGCAGACAAAGATCACAGAGACAACACCAGAGAAGGAGACAGACCTAACCAGTCTCCCTGACAAAGAATTCAAAATAAGAATCATAAACATGCTGACAGAGATGCAGAGAAATACGCAAGAAAAATGGGATGAAGTCCGGAAAGAGATCACAGATGCCAGAAAGGAGATCGCAGAAATGAAACAAACTCTGGAAGGGTTTATAAGCAGAATGGATAGAATGCAAGAGGCCATTGATGGAATTGAAATCAGAGAACAGGAACGCATAGAAGCTGACATAGAGAGAGACAAAAGGATCTCCAGGAATGAAACAATATTAAGAGAACTGTGTGACCAATCTAAAAGGAGCAATATCCGTATTATAGGGGTCCCAGAAGAAGAAGAGAGAGGCAAAGAGATGGAAAGTATCTTAGAAGAAATAATTGCTGAAAACTTCCCCACACTGGGGGAGGAAGTAATCAAACAGACCACAGAAATACACAGAACCCCCAACAGAAAGGATCCAAGAAGGGCAATACCAAGACACATAATAATTAAAATGGCAAAGATCAAGGACAAGGAAAGAGTGTTAAAGGCAGCTAGAGAGAAAAAGGTCACCTATAAAGGGAAACCCATCAGGCTAACGTCAGATTTCTCAACAGAAACCCTACAGGCCAGAAGAGAATGGCATGATATATTTAATACAATGAAACAGAAGGGCCTTGAACCAAGGATACTGTATCCAGCACGACTATCATTCAAATATGACGGTGGGATTAAACAATTCCCAGACAAACAAAAGCTGAGGGAATTTGCTTTCCACAAACCACCTCTACAGAACATCTTACAGGGACTGCTCTAGATGGGAGCACTCCTAGAAAGAGCACAGCACAAAACACCCAACATATGAAGAATCGAGGAGGAGGAACAAGAAGGGAGAGAAGAAAAGAATCTCCAGACAGTGTATATAACAGCTCAATAAGCGAGCTAAGTTAGGCAGTAAGATACTAAAGAGGCTAACCTTGAACCTTTGGTAACCACGAATTTAAAGCCTGCAATGGCAATAAGTACATATCTTTCAATAGTCACCCTAAATGTTAATGGGTTGAATGCACCAATCAAAAGACACAGAGTAACAGAATGGATAAAAAAGCAAGACCCATCTATATGCTGCTTACAAGAAACTCACCTCAAACCCAAAGACATGTACAGACTAAAAGTCAAGGGATGGAAAAACATATTTCAAGCAAACAACAGTGAGAAGAAAGCAGGGGTTGCAGTACTAATATCAGACAAAATAGACTTCAAAACAAAGAAAGTAACAAGAGATAAAGAAGGACACTACATAATGATAAAGGGCTCAGTCAAACAAGATGATATAACCATTCTAAATATATATGCACCCAACACAGGAGCACCAGCATATGTGAAACAAATACTAACAGAACTAAAGGGGGATATAGACTGCAATGCATTCATTCTAGGAGACTTCAACACACCACTCACCCCAAAGGATAGATCCACTGGGCAGAAAATAAGTAAGGACACGGAAGCACTGAACAACACAGTAGAGCAGATGGACCTAATAGACATCTATAGAACTCTACATCCAAAAGCAGCGGGATATACATTCTTCTCAAGTGCACATGGAACATTCTCCAGAATAGACCACATACTAGGCCACAAAAAGAGCCTCAGAAAATTCCAAAAGATTGAAATCCTACCAACCAACTTTTCAGACCACAAAGGCATAAAACTAGAAATAAACTGTACAAAGAAAGCAAAGAGGCTCACGAACACATGGAGGCTTAACAACACGCTCCTAAATAATCAATGGATCAATGACCAAATCAAAATGGAGATCCAGCAATATATGGAAACAAATGACAACAACAACACTAAGCCCCAACTTCTGTGGGACACAGCAAAAGCAGTCTTAAGAGGAAAGTATATAGCAATCCAAGCATATTTAAAAAAGGAAGAGCAATCCCAAATGAATGGTCTAATGTCACAATTATCGAAATTGGAAAAAGAAGAACAGATGAGGCCTAAGGTCAGCAGAAGGAGGGACATAATAAAGATCAGAGAAGAAATAAATAAAATTGAGAAGAATAAAACAATAGCAAAAATCAATGAAACCAAGAGCTGGTTCTTCGAGAAAATAAACAAAATAGATAAGCCTCTAGCCAGACTTATTAAGAAGAAAAGAGAGTCAACACAAATCAACAGTATCAGAAACGAGAAAGGAAAAATCACGACGGACCCCACGGAAATGCAAAGAATTATTGGAGAATACTATGAAAACCTATATGCTAACAAGCTGGGAAACCTAGGAGAAATGGACAACTTCCTAGAAAAATATAACCTTCCAAGATTGACCCAGGAAGAAACAGAAAATCTAAACAGACCAATTACCAGCAACGAAATTGAAGAGGTAATCAAAAAACTACCAAAGAACAAAACCCCCGGGCCAGATGGATTTACCTCGGAATTTTATCACACATACAGGGAAGACATAATACCCATTCTCCTTAAAGTTTTCCAAAAAATAGAGGAGGAGGGGATACTCCCAAACTCATTCTATGAAGCTAACATCACCCTAATACCAAAACCAGGCAAAGACCCCACCAAAAAAGAAAACTACAGACCAATATCCCTGATGAACGTAGATGCAAAAATACTCAACAAAATATTAGCAAACCGAATTCAAAAATACATCAAAAGGATCATACACCATGACCAAGTGGGATTCATCCCAGGGATGCAAGGATGGTACAACATTCGAAAGTCCATCATCATCATCCACCACATCAACAAAAAGAAGGACAAAAACCACATGATCATCTCCATAGATGCTGAAAAAGCATTTGACAAAGTTCAACATCCATTCATGTTAAAAACTCTCAGCAAAATGGGAATAGAGGGCAAGTACCTCAACATAATAAAGGCCATCTATGATAAACCCACAGCCAACATTATATTGAACAGCAAGAAGCTGAAAGCATTTCCTCTGAGATCGGGAACTAGACAGGGATGCCCACTCTCTCCACTGTTATTTAACATAGTACTGGAGGTCCTAGCCATGGCAATCAGACAAAATAAAGAAATACAAGGAATCCAGATTGGTAAAGAAGAAGTTAAACTGTCACTATTTGCAGATGACATGATACTGTACATAAAAAACCCTAAAGACTCCACCCCAAAACTACTAGAACTGATATCGGAATACAGCAAAGTTGCAGGATACAAAATCAACACACAGAAATCTGTGGCTTTCCTATATACTAACAATGAACCAACAGAGAGAGAAATCAGGAAAACAACTCCATTCACAATTGCATCAAAAAAAATAAAATACCTAGGAATAAACCTAACCAAAGAAGTGAAAGACTTATACTCTGAAAACTACAAGTCACTCTTAAGAGAAATTAAAGGGGACACTAACAGATGGAAATTCATCCCATGCTCATGGCTAGGAAGAATTAATATCGTTAAAATGGCCATCCTGCCCAAAGCAATATACAGATTTGATGCAATCCCTATGAAACTACCAGCAACATTCTTCAATGAACTGGAACAAATAATTCAAAAACTCATATGGAAACACCAAAGACCCCGAATAGCGAAAGCAATCCTGAGAAAGAAGAATAAAGTAGGGGGGATCTCACTCCCCAACTTCAAGCTCTACTATAAAGCCATAGTAATCAAGACAATTTGGTACTGGCACAAGAGCAGAGCCACAGACCAATGGAACAGACTAGAGAATCCAGACATTAACCCAGACATATATGGTCAATTAATATTTGATAAAGGAGCCATGGACATACAATGGCGAAATGACAGTCTCTTCAACAGGTGGTGCTGGCAAAACTGGACAGCTACATGTAGGAGAATGAAACTGGACCATTGTCTAACCCCATATACAAAAGTAAACTCAAAATGGATCAAAGACCTGAATGTAAGCCATGAAACCATTAAACTCTTGGAAGAAAACATAGGCAAAAACCTCTTAGACATAAACATGAGTGACCTCTTCTTGAACATATCTCCCCGGGCAAGGAAAACAACAGCAAAAATGAGTAAGTGGGACTATATTAAGCTGAAAAGCTTCTGTACAGCAAAAGACACCATCAATAGAACAAGAAGGATCCCTACAGTATGGGAGAATATATTTGAAAATGACACATCCGATAAAGGCTTGACGTCCAGAATATATAAGGAGCTCTCACGCCTCAACAAACAAAAAACAAATAACCCAATTAAAAAATGGGCAGAGGAACTGAACAGACAGTTCTCCAAAAAAGAAATACAGATGGCCAACAGACACATGAAAAGATGCTCCACATTGCTAATTATCAGAGAAATGCAAATTAAAACTACAATGAGGTATCACCTCACACCAGTAAGGATGGCTGCCATCCAAAAGACAAACAACAACAAATGTTGGCGAGGCTGTGGAGAAAGGGGAACCCTCCTACACTGCTGGTGGGAATGTAAGTTAGTTCAACCATTGTGGAAAGCAGTATGGAGGTACATCAAAATGCTCAAAACAGACTTACCATTTGACCCAGGAATTCCACTCCTAGGAATTTACCCTAAGAATGCAGCAATCAAGTTTGAGAAAGACAGATGCACCCCTATGTTTATTGCAGCACTATTTACAATAGCCAAGAATTAGAAGCAACCTAAATGTCCATCAATAGATGAATGGATAAAGAAGATGTGGTACATATACACAATGGAATACTACTCAGCTATAAGAAAAGGGCAAATCCAATCATTTGCAGCAACATGGATGGAGCTGGAAGGTATTATGCTCAGTGAAACAAGCCAAGCGGAGAAAGAGAAATACCAAATGATTTCACTTATCTGTGGAATATAAGAACAAAGGAAAAACTGAAGGAACAAAACAGCACCAGAATCACAGAACTCAAGAATGGACTAACAGGTACCAAAGGGAAAGGGACTGGGGAGGATGGGTGGGTAGGGAGGGATAAGGGGGGGAGAAGTAGGGGAGTATTAAGATTAACATGCATGGGGGGGTAGGAGAAAAGGGAGGGCTGTACAACACAGAGAAGGCAAGTAGTGATTCTACAACATTTTGCTATGCTGATGGACAGTGACTGTAAAGGGGTTTATAGGGGAGACCTGGTATAGGGGAGAGCTTGGTAAACATAATATTCGTCATGTAAGTGTAGATTAGTGATAGCAAAAAAAAAAAAAAAAAGGGCAGTTCCTGTGTGGTAACCTCCAACGAGTTCTACACAAGGGTATAAAGGGCATATAAAAGTGTAGGCAAAGGGTCTGTTTGTGTTTATACAGAGGATCAAAGCCTAATTGGGCTACCCCGAAAATGAACTAAGATACGATATGAAAAAGAACTTCCAACATCTGCACCCTCTGGAAGACTCATGCCAGAAGATGATCATCAAAAAACCCCAACAAAGATCCACGCACTGCTACAGCTGTAGATGCACTCATCCCACCAGTTCCTGGACCTGCCATGGGAATGAGGAAGGAGATATCTAAGCTGGCCTGTGCATACAGTAAAACAACAAAATTGGACTGGATCTATACTGTTGGAACTCAACCAAGAATTTGGAGAAGTGCAAATTGTAGCGCTCCAAAGTCTTACAACTACAAACTATTTATTGTTAAAAGAACATATGGCATGTGAACAGTCCCCAGGAATGGGTTGTTTTAATTTGTCTGATTTCTCTCAGACTGTTCAAGTTCATTTGGACAATATCCACCATATCATAGATAAGTTTTCACAAATGCCTAAGGTGCCTAACAGGTTTTCTTGGTTTCACTGCAGATGGCTGGTAATTACAGATATGCTTTGGTTATGTAACTATACTCCTATTATGTTAATGTGTGTGTGCAATTTAAGTAGTAGCTTAAAACCTATACATGCTGAAGTTACTCTACAAGAAGATATATCAAAGAAATAATCAATCTTCCCATGTTTTCTTCCGCCTGCTACTTCTATAGCTTTTCTTCTTCCTTCCTAATTACAACCCTTAAATAGAATTCGTGCCTCATATCAAATTTACTGAGTATCATAATTCTTCCAAGTGGTAAAGATACCTCAAGACAAATGCTGGGCATAGAAGCCACAGGGCATAAATATGCAAAGAAGTAAAAAGCTAACTTTTTCAAACAATAAGGCTTCTCTCTCACTTACCAACTTCACATTTCCCTGTATGGCCCCGGAAGATGACTGGTTAGCCAGAGACGGGTAAGATTCCTCAAGGGAGGAACAACCTAAGACAGGCACAGTCGCAGGGGGGCCATCAGGTGAGAAATTGGGGATCAACAGAGGTGAGGCTTAGAACCTCACCCCACCGTTCTGAGAGAAATCTTCTGCATACGTGGATGTTTTATTGCCCTTGTCTAGCTTGGATTAACACATAGTCTACAGGCACACACCTGATCATCTACATTTGCTCTCTTACAACACTAAACTATGTTTTCTACCTTTATCTTGTATCTACCTACCACTTCAGCATTTTATTAAAAATAATAATAATAAAGAGAGAAATGTGGTATCCACATATAAATCAAGTATAAAAACCAAATGAGTATTCATATTTGAACTGACTGTTTATAGTTCATAATGCATGAGCAAAACCGAAAGTTTCTGTGATGACTGCCCTTGTACTGTTCACTATGTAACTTATTCATTATGTAAGAATTTGTTCTACATGTAAAAACTTGTTTGTTATGCCTCAGAAGATTGGAGACTGACAAAAATTAGGCTTGGGGTGGAATAATGATTGTGCATTGAGCATTGACTCCCCTATACAGAATTTTATTGTCGTTAACAACCATTTGATCAATAAATATGAGAGATGCCCTCACAAAAAAAAAAAAAAAAAAAAAAAAAAAGGACAGACCTCCAATGGTAAAATAAATTAGTAACCGGGATGTAATGTATAGCATAAGGAATATAGTCAAGATATTGTAACAGCTTGGTAGGGTGATAGCTGGAACCTAGAATTATGTATATAAATGTTCTACCACTGTGTTGTACACTTGAAACTCATGTAATGTAATACTGTGTGTCAACTACCCTTCAATAAAAAATAATTATTAATTAAAAAAAAAAAAAAAAAAAGAAATTAGAATGACTTCAGAGTTCCTAACAGTAAGATGATGTCAGAAGGCAATGGAACCTGTCTCCAAAATTCTGAAGGAAATTTCCAACTAAGAATTCTATACTCAAACTAGCAATCAAATGGGGATAGAGAATAAAGGTGTTTTCTGCAACCTCTCAAAACACTTATCTTCCACATGATCTTTCTAAGGATGAACTTCCAAGATAACAGAGTAAATCTAGAAAGAGAAGCACATGAGACAAAGGAAAAAGGGTGAAGGAATCTGCAGGACAAAGTGAAGAGAGACCCCAGGACAACTCTTGTGTGTGTTCCTAGACCCAGTGGATGATTGCCGAGACAGAACAGGGACTGTGCACACTGCCTCTGAGGACTTTCTCTGACCAGGCACTTATGCTAAGCAGATGACATAAATAATCTCATTTAAATTTCACAATGACCCTGTGAGATTAGCCACTATGAGCTGCTATTATGGCAATCTTGTAGATGAGGAAATAGGTTCAGAGAGATTAATTTTCCCAATGTCTCACAGTTCAGGGTGGCAGAGTTGAGAATTCAAACCCAGACCTGTCAGTCTTTTACACCTATGCTCATGACCACTGTGGAATAGTGCAAGATGGAACAGAAGTTTGGAACTTTGGAGAGAAAGGAAACAAGGACAAGAAGGCAGAGGGCAGGCACTTGAGACAGGATATACAGGACGAGATGAGCACTGGGAGTTACTACTGTTCCGTATTCATACTCTGATTTTAAAGATTTTTCCGAATTAAAAGAGGAAGAGGAGGGAAAGGAGAAGAAAGTGGTAAGTGTAAGAGAAAATGCAAAGAAACAGGAAAAAAACATGGGGCTGAGGAATATGAGTGGAATGACATGCTCAGGTGTGTAGAAATAGTCTTAAATGGCACATGCTAACTCAATGACATCAAGGGGTGTGTCTCATCCATTACTAAGTAATCAAGTCAAACAGGTTTCCGAATTCCTTCAATCCATCTTTTCAATTTTCATCAAAAGGCAACAGGCCAGAAGAGGTGCTCACTAGGCTACAGCTCTGGGATGCGTAACATGCGTACTATACTCAGAGGGTCCCAGGGTACTGTGGGGGCTTACCTAACTCCGCTGACTCATCTGCCATAGACCAACTCAGATGTATTTGCTCAGGTATTTTTTCAAAAAATGAAATGTTTTACTGAAGTGTAAAACCCTGGGGAAAAAGGAAAAGCTATCAAAGTATAATGTTAAGTTATCTGCTCCACAGGTCTTTACAGAAGCTCACTTTAACATTCCCATTACTTAGAGGTGAAGATCTGATTTGCTCAACATCTGCAAACTTGCTTGTGGAGAAGAGCCACGCTTTATCAGTTTTCTACTCCTTTCCTAAGAGATGAAGCAATATGCATCATTTGGTTAATAATTTCCACTAAAGCAAATACATTACCTGAGCTGTACTCAAGAGAGCTGAAAATTCCTCCTCAATGTTATGGGGATGCAGATTTTCACTCAATAACAAATACACAAAACTAATCATTAAATTAACTGGATTCATGCTGAGTTCAATAATAGATGTTCTGACTTGACTGGGGTGTTTTCCTTTGATTTTCTTACAAATAATGTATGCTTAACTTACAGAAAATGCATTTGCCTTCAAGAGAACCTAATTTATGTTATAACATTTATTCCTTACTCTCACTTTCTCTTTGTTACTCATTCTGTGTAACCTCCAAAAAACTGAGAACCAAGGACTATGACTAGTTCAAAATTCTTATGGAACTGTGCAACTGAAAAATAATTTTAAGACACCTGTGGGCTGATCCATCTCAGTTAATAAGCAAAGAAGTACAAAAAATAGTGCTGAAATATAACGTCTACTGAATCGCAAACTTTAGAAAAAGAGAGGCCAATACCCAATACAGGTGAAACTGATATAAATGTAACTATTTCGTGGCACAGGACATTGGTACAGATCTTTTAGAAAGCTATATAAAAACATCTAGGAAAAAACTTTTTTAACCCAGTAATCTTCCCAGAACCAGGAAATAACTAAAGAGAAGAAAAATGCTATATAAGGCAAGAAAATGTCACTACCTACAATAACTACTTACAAGCAACCCATTTAACAAAAGGCTATACCATGTAGGTGGCATAATTTTCTTCAACTACCCCAGGATGGATACCAAAACGACTCCAAGGATTGGAAGAGATATTCTGAGCAGCTGAGAGTAAAAGTGTTTCTAAGATAAGAAAGCTATGTGGATGCAGATATTCCCTCAATAATAAAACTGTCCCAACTCCTCAGAGTACTTAACAACTGACAGCACAGTCAAGTAATAACCTATCTATTCCATTAAAGCAGAGGATAGAGAGACAAAATTAGGAATAGTGCAGGTGGTAACTCTGCATTAGAGGGAAGATTGAACAGAAGGATAACCAATGTCCCATCCATCTCTGTAATCCTAAATTAGCATCTGCTTGCACAGAAGTCATCAAGGAGGAGCAGACGCCAGCTGCAAGTTGGGTTCCCCAGAAGACAGAGGGAGAGGGAGATAGTGTGCAGGAAGTCCGCTGATGAGAGCTCTCGGGGCCCTTCCTGAGGGGGAAGGGGAGGAGACGGCACAGAGGGAGAAGTTGGGCTTTGATGCCATCACAACAGGGCCTCAGCCTACCCCACAGTGAGCTCTGAAGGGGGATGGCCCTTCAGAGTCAGGGCAAGAGGGTGGGCTGGATCTTTCTATCCCTTACCCCCCGTCACTGGATGCAAGCTGAACCTAGGAATGGGCTTGGCCTTGAAAAGCAAGCCCCCCTCCAGCAGAGGGCCAACAGCTGACAGCCCTGGTGGCGCTCGACAGCAGAAGGGATTTGGATGGGGCAGCAGTCACTCACTACAAAGACTCCTTTTAACATTTTTGTGTATTGTGTATTTAACATTTATTTCAAGGGTAGCACACATCAAATGCTGAAACCAGTCCTTGGCAGTTCACAACAGTCTGTTTTAAAATATTCAGTAGTTCCTTGGCCTCACTAGGAAACACCACAGCACGTAAATATTACTACATGGACAAACAGATGTAATAAAAGAAAAACCTACTTTCATTCTTAGTATAGAAAAATCCAATCCCAACCTCCACAGGCCAAGTTTAGGGGGTTGCAAATCCACACCCAGGACATATGGCTGCAGAAACTGTGAGGTTCAAAAATAGCCAAGATTAACCAATAATATTCAAATTAGATATAAAGCCAATTTTTTTTAACTGTCCCCTCCCTTCCTGTCCAAGATGTAAACAATTTATTTACTCATCCAGAGAAAACATATGTTAATGTGCACATGCACTCAACCTCAACTGGTTATATTCTAACTAAAAAGTTTTAACCATGCTGTTCCCTCATACTATTAACATTAGAGCATTAATTTATAAAATTTTCTGTGCCACATGTATGAAATGTTAGTATTAAATAATGAGGCTTCCATAAATCCCAACTGAAATTCAAGTTGAATACCATGAAAAATAACCAGATCCACTGAAGAAAACAAAACTTGACATAATAAATATGCTTTTATGCATGTACCTCAAGGACAATTATCAATTCCTTTATATTTTAATTCTATACTCTTGAGAAACAGGTACATAACATCTAGTCCTCCAACAATCAGAACAGCTGGATTTTCAGCAAGTCTCAAGTTACTATGTTTGGTTAAAACACTGGTGATGGAACATATTCAGTTATTATACAACTATTAATAAGGCTTTCATTTTGCTTATGAAGTTTACATTTACCATACAGAGAAAAACATGAGATGTTAGACAAAGGCAAGCAGGGCTTGCCCTCAAAATGAATTATTTAAAGGGCCACCTCTTTTGTGACTAGACTGACTGATTTTTTGAAAAAGAGTTTAAAATTTAATACAAAAAGATTAAAAGAAGATGGAACACTCTTGTAAAGGTAAAGTAGCTTCTTGTAATTTATCTTTGAAATTCTTCTGAAAGCTCAGATAGAAGGAAAAAAATGAAGGAAAGTTGACCTTCACAGTGCAAACAGAAACTGCTAAGTTCAAGAACATTTAGAAGAGCCAAATGAAGCTCAATGGAACAATAAAATAAATGGGTGTTGTTTTGAGCAGGTAAGTTTGTGGTTAATTGTTTCAGCACCAACTGAAAACGAGTAATTGCTCATTACAGAGTATCTCCTGCTAGATTTTAAGCAAGAGTTACATCTTAACACATTTTAATGTGTTCTGTTCAAAGCTAGCATGGTTCTCTATACAAACATGGCCCTTAATAATACTTCCTGAATGAAACCTTGTAAACCTCACTGCTTTCACTGGAGGAAGAATTATATTAGAACCAGCCTAGATTGAATTTTAGTAGGGCTCTTTGTTCACAGAGCCCAGGAGCTATACACTCTCTCATTTTTTATTTTATTGTTCATCGATCTTAATTTGGTTTCTCTAAATATTCCTGAAATACATAAATCTCTCTATAAAGTGGTTTATTTTAAAAGACGACTGTCTTTCTAATAACAAATATATTCAAGTATCATTGATTGAACTGAAGTGTTCAGCTCCTGCTAGTATTTTTATAGTGTCACACCTTACAGATGAAATACATAATTTAATCTTCCTAACTGCTACAAAATCAGTGTCTTTTTTTAACTAGTGCTTATTAAGAAGATGAACCTTGTAAAAATGACCCTTAACTTTCACCTTTGATTATGAGATCCTGCAATAGAAAAATGTTTAATTTTTACATAATATTTTACTTTTGAACTTCTGGGTATTACCTTGCTTAAAAAGGACTTCCTTACCATAAGTTGGTCTCCTATATTACAAATATATATAAAGAAAACTTTTTTAAAATATATATATAAGTTCCTTAACCCATCTGAAATTTACTTTGGTGTAAAGGATGGTATAAGAAACCTTCCTAACCTGTCTTCCAAATGATTAGCCAAACTGTCTGATCTTTAAAAAAAAAAAATCGGTGGGAGGGGCGGAAGATGGCGGCGTGAGTAGAGCAGCGGAAATCTCCTCCCAAAACAACATATATCTATGAAAATATAACAAAGACAACCCTTCCTAGAATAAAGACCAGAGGACACAGGACAATATCCAGACCACATCCGCACCTGAGAGAACCCAGCGCCTCGCGAAGGGGGTAAGACACAAGCCCCGGCCCCGCGGGAGCCGAGCGCCCCTCCCCCAGCTCCCGGTGGGAGAAGAGCAGGCAGAGCGGGAGGGAGACGGAGCCCAGGGCTGCCGAACACCCAGCCCCAGCCACCCGGGCCAGAGTGCAGGGCCCTCGATACTAGAAAAACAGGGCAGCTAGAACAGTGAGCGGGCACTGGAGGCCGGGTGTTGGAGGACATAAGAAAAGCGCGCGACCATTTTTTTTTTTTTTTTTTTTGCTTTTTTGCTGTTTTGTTTTGGCGAGCGCGTTTTGGAAATCTTAAAGGGATAGGGAACCCAATACGAGGGAAACAGGGCAGCAAGACCGGTGAGCAGAGGCCTGAGGCTGGCACCGGAGAATAAAGAAAAACGAGCGACCACCTTTTTTTTTTAATTAAAAAAATTTTTTTTTTTAATTTAAAAATTTTTTTCTTTTTTTTTTTTTGGTGGTCGTTGTTTTGTTTTGGCGGGTGCTTTTTGGAAGTCTTAAAGGGACAGGGCAGGTCACTTAATCCAGAGGTAGGGAATACGGGGAGCTCTGGGCACCCTAACCCCGGGGCTGCAGGGAAAAGGGAGGCCCCTTACAGAGATAAATAGCCTCCCAGCAGCTCCTGCTCCAACGCGACTCCACCATCTTGGAGTAGCTGCCTGAGCCAGGCCACGCCCACAGCAACAGCGGAGATTAACTCCATAGCAGCCGGGCAGGAAGCAGAAACCCTGTCTGCGCGCAGCTGCGCAGCACAAGCCACTAGAGGTCGCTGTTCTCCCAGGAGAGGAGGGCCACAAACCAACAGGAAAGGAAGCCCTTCCAGCCGTCACTCGTCCCAGTTCTGCAGACTATTCCTATCACCATGAAAAGGCAAAGCTACAGGCAGACAAAGATCACAGAGACAACACCAGAGAAGGAGACAGACCTAACCACTCTTCCTGAAAAAGAATTCAAAATAACAATCATAAACATGCTGACAGAGATGCAGAGAAATACGCAAGAGAAATGGGATGAAGTCCGGAGGGAGATCACAGATGCCAGAAAGGAGATCGCAGAACTGAAACAAACTCTGGTAGGGTTTATAAGCAGAATGGATAGAATGCAATAGGCCATTGATGGAATTGAAATCAGAGAACAGGAATGCATAGAAGCTGACATAGAGAGAGACAAAAGGATCTCCAGGAATGAAACAATATTAAGAGAACTGTGTGACCAATCCAAAAGGAACAATATCCGTATTATAGGGGTCCCAGAAGAAGAGAGAGGAAAAGAGGTGGAAAGTATCTTAGAAGAAATAATTGCTGAAAACTTCCCCACACTGGGGGAGGAAGTAATCAAACAGACCACGGAAATACACAGAACCCCCAACAGAAAGGATCCAAGAAGGACAACACCAAGACACATAATAATTAAAATGGCAAAGATCAAGGACAAGGAAAGAGTGTTAAAGGCAGCTAGAGAGAAAAAGGTCACCTATAAAGGGAAACCCATCAGGCTAACGTCAGATTTCTCAACAGAAACCCTACAGGCCAGAAGAGAATGGCATGATATATTTAATACAATGAAACAGAAGGGCCTTGAACCAAGGATACTGTATCCAGCACGACTATCATTCAAATATGACAGTGGGATTAAACAATTCCCAGACAAACAAAAGCTGAGGGAATTTGCTTCCCACAAACCACCTTTACAGAACATCTTACAGGGACTGCTCTAGATGGGAGCACTCCTAGGAAGAGCACAGCACAAAACACCCAACATATGAAGAATCAAGGAGGAGGAATAAGAAGGGAGAGAAGAAAAGAATCTCCAGACAGTGTATATAACAGCTCAATAAGCGAGCTAAGTTAGGCAGTAAGATACTAAAGAGGCTAACCTTGAACCTTTGGTAACCACGAATTTAAAGCCTGCAATGGCAATAAGTACATATCTTTCAATAGTCACCCTAAATGTTAATGGGTTGAATGCACCAATCAAAAGACACAGAGTAACAGAATGGATAAAAAAGCAAGACTCATCTATATGCTGCTTACAAGAAACTCACCTCAAACCCAAAGACATGTACAGACTAAAAGTCAAGGGATGGAAAAACATATTTCAGGCAAACAACAGCGAGAAGAAAGCAGGGGTTGCAGTACTAATATCAGACAAAATAGACTTCAAAACAAAGAAAGTAACAAGAGATAAAGAAGGACACTACATAATGATAAAGGGTTCAGTCAAACAACAGGATATAACAATTCTAAATATATATGCACCCAACACAGGAGCACCAGCATATGTGAAACAAATACTAACAGAACTAAAGGGGGATATAGACTGCAATGCATTCATTCTAGGAGACTTCAACACACCACTCACCCCAAAGGATAGATCCACTGGGCAGAAAATAAGTAAGGACACAGAGGCACTGAACAACACACTAGAACAGATGGACCTAATAGACATCTATAGAACTCTACATCCAAAAGCAACAGGATACACATTCTTCTCAAGTGCACATGGAACATTCTCCAGAATAGACCACATACTAGGCCACAAAAAGAGCCTCAGAAAATTCCAAAAGATTGAAATCCTACCAACCAACTTTTCAGACCACAAAGGCATAAAACTAGAAATAAACTGTACAAAGAAAGCAAAGAGGCTCACAAACACATGGAGGCTTAACAACACGCTCCTAAATAATCAATGGATCAATGACCAAATCAAAATGGAGATCCAGCAATATATGGAAACAAATGACAACAACAACACTAAGCCCCAACTTCTGTGGGACACAGCAAAAGCAGTCTTAAGAGGAAAGTATACAGCAATCCAAGCATATTTAAAAAAGGAAGAGCAATCCCAAATGAACGGTCTAATGTCACAATTATTGAAATTGGAAAAAGAAGAACAGATGAGGCCTAAGGTCAGCAGAAGGAGGGACATAATAAAGATCAGAGAAGAAATAAATAAAATTGAGAAGAATAAAACAATAGCAAAAATTAATGAAACCAAGAGCTGGTTCATCGAGAAAATAAACAAAATAGATAAGCCTCTAGCCAGACTTATTAAGAAGAAAAGAGAGTCAACACAAATCAACAGTATCAGAAACGAGAAAGGAAAAATCACGACAGACCCCACAGAAATACAAAGAATTATTAGAGAATACTATGAAAACCTATATGCTAACAAGCTGGGAAACCTAGGAGAAATGGACAACTTCCTAGAAAAATACAACCTTCCAAGATTGACCCAGGAAGAAACAGAAAATCTAAACAGACCAATTACCAGCAATGAAATTGAAGCAGTAATCAAAAAACTACCAAAGAACAAAACCCCCGGGCCAGATGGATTTACCTCGGAATTTTATCACACATACAGGGAAGACATAATACCCATTCTCCTTAAAGTTTTCCAAAAAATAGAGGAGGAGGGAATACTCCCAAACTCATTCTATGAAGCTAACATCACACTAATACCAAAACCAGGCAAAGACCCCACCAAAAAAGAAAACTACAGACCAATATCCCTGATGAACGTACATGCAAAAATACTCAACAAAATATTAGCAAACCGAATTCAAAAATACATCAAAAGGATCATACACCATGACCAAGTGGGATTCATCCCAGGGATGCAAGGATGGTACAACATTCGAAAGTCCATCAACATCATCCACCACATCAACAAAAAGAAGGACAAAAACCACATGATCATCTCCATAGATGCTGAAAAAGCATTTGACAAAGTTCAACATCCATTCATGATAAAAACTCTCAGCAAAATGGGAATAGAGGGCAAGTACCTCAACATAATAAAGGCCATCTATGATAAACCCACAGCCAACATTATATTGAACAGCGAGAAGCTGAAAGCATTTCCTCTGAGATCGGGAACTAGACAGGGATGCCCACTCTCCCCACTGTTATTTAACATAGTACTGGAGGTCTTAGCCACGGCAATCAGACAAAACAAAGAAATACAAGGAATCCAGATTGGTAAAGAAGTTAAACTGTCACTATTTGCAGATGACATGATACTGTACATAAAAAACCCTAAAGACTCCACCCCAAAACTACTAGAACTGATATCGGAATACAGCAAAGTTGCAGGATACAAAATCAACACACAGAAATCTGTGGCTTTCCTATATATACTAACAATGAAACAACAGAAAGAGAAATCAGGAAAACAACTCCATTCACAATTGCATCAAAAAAAATAAAATACCTAGGAATAAACCTAACGAAAGAAGTGAAAGACTTATACTCTGAAAACTACAACTCACTCTTAAGAGAAATTAAAGGGGACACTAACAGATGGAAACTCATCCCGTGCTCATGGCTAGGAAGAATTAATATCGTCAAAATGGCCATCCTGCCCAAAGCAATATACAGATTTGATGCAATCCCTATGAAACTACCAGCAACATTCTTCAATGAACTCGAACAAATAATTCAAAAATTCATATGGAAACACCAAAGACCCCGAATAGCCAAAGCAATCCTGAGAAAGAAGAATAAAGTAGGGGGGATCTCACTCCCCAACTTCAAGCTCTACTATAAAGCCATAGTAATCAAGACAATTTGGTACTGGCACAAGAGCAGAGCCACAGACCAATGGAACAGACTAGAGAATCCAGACATTAACCCAGACATATATGGTCAATTAATATTTGATAAAGGAGCCATGGACATACAATGGCGAAATGACAGTCTCTTCAACAGATGGTGCTGGCAAAACTGGACAGCTACATGTAGGAGAATGAAACTGGACCATTGTCTAACCCCATATACAAAAGTAAACTCAAAATGGATCAAAGACCTGAATGTAAGCCATGAAACCATTAAACTCTTGGAAGAAAACATAGGCAAAAACCTCTTAGACATAAACATGAGTGACCTCTTCTTGAACATATCTCCCCGGGCAAGGAAAACAACAGCAAAAATGAGTAAGTGGGACTATATTAAGCTGAAAAGCTTCTGTACAGCAAAAGACACCATCAATAGAACAAAAAGGATCCCTAAAGTATGGGAGAATATATTTGAAAATGACACATCCGATAAAGGCTTGACGTCCAGAATATATAAAGAGCTCACATGCCTCAACAAACAAAAAACAAATAACCCAATTAAAAAATGGGCAAAGGAACTGAACAGACGGTTCTCCAAAAAAGAAATACAGATGGCCAACAGACACATGAAAAGATGCTCCACATCGCTAATTATCAGAGAAATGCAAATTAAAACTACAATGAGGTATCACCTCACACCAGTAAGGATGGCTGCCGTCCAAAAGACAAACAACAACAAATGTTGGCGAGGCTGTGGAGAAAGGGGAACCCTCCTACACTGCTGGTGGGAATGTAAACTTGTTCAACCATTGTGGAAAGCAGTATGGAGGTACATCAAAATGCTCAAAACAGACATACCATTTGACCCAGGAATTGCACTCCTAGGAATTTACCCTAAGAACGCAGCAATCAAGTATGAGAAAGACCAATGTACCCCTATGTTTATCGCAGCACTATTTACAATAGCCAAGAATTGGAAGCAACCTAAATGTCCATCGATAGATGAATGGATAAAGAAGATGTGGTACATATACACAATGGAATACCACTCAGCCATAAGAAAAGGGCAAATCCAACCATTTGCAGCAACATGGATGGAGCTGGAGGGTATTATGCTCAGTGAAACAAGCCAAGCGGAGAAAGAGAAATACCAAATGATTTCACTTATCTGTGGAATATAAGAACAAAGGAAAAACTGAAGGAACAAAACAGCAACAGAATCACAGAACTCAAGAATGGACTAACAGGTACCAAAGGGAAAGGGACTGGGGAGGATGGGTGGGCAGGGAGGGATAAGGGGGGGCAGAAAAAGAGGGGTATTGAGATTAGCATCCATAGCGGGGTGGGAGAAAGGGGAGGGCTGTACAACACAGAGAAGACAAGTAGTGATTCTACAACAGTTTGCTACGCTGATGGACAGTGACTGTAAAGGAGTATATAGGGGGGACCTGGTATAGGGGAGAGCCTAGTAAACAAAGTATTTGTCATGTAAGTGTAGATTAATGATTTAAAAAAAAAAAAAAAAAAAGCTGTTCCTATGTGGTGACCTCTAATGAGTTCTACACAATGATATAAAGGGCATATAAAAGTGTAGGCAAAGGGTCTGTTTGTGTTTATACAGAGGATCAAAGCCTAATCTGGCTCTCCGAAAATGAACTAAGATATGATATGAAAAAGAACTTTCAACATCAGCACTCTCAGGAAGACTCATGACAGAAGATGATCACCAAAAAAAAAAAAAAAAAACCTCCAACAAAGATCCACGCACTGTCACAGGTGTAGATGCACTCATCCCACCAGTTCCTGGACTTGCCATGGGAATGAGGAAGGAGATATCTAAGCTGGAATGTGCATACAGTAAAACAAAAATTGGACTGGATCTATACTGTTGGAACTCAACCAAGAATTAGGAGAAGTGCAAATTGTAGCACTCCAAAATCTTACAACCACAGACTATTTATCGTTAAAAGAACATACGGGATATGAACAGTCCCCAGGAATGGGTTGTTCTAGTTTATCTGAATTCTCTCAGACTGTTTAAGTTCAGTTGGACAATTTCCACCATATCATAGATAAGTTTTCACAAATGCCTAAGGTGCCTAACTGGTTTTCTTGGTTTCACTGGAGATGGATGGTAATTACAGGTATGCTTTGGTTATGTAACTATACTCCTATTATGTTAATGTGTGTGTGCAATTTAATTAGTAGCTTAAAACCTATCCATGCTGAAGTTACTCTACAAAAAGATATGTCAAAGAAATAATCAATCTTCCCAGGTTTTCTTCTGCCTGCTACTTCTATAGCTTTTCTTCTTCCTACCTAATCACAACCTTTAAATAGAACTCATGCCACATGTCGAATTTACAGAGTATCATAATTCTTCCAAGTGGTAAAGACACCTCAAGACAAATGCTGGGCATAGAAGCCATAAATATAAAGGGCATAAATATGCAAAGAAGTAAAAAGCTAACCTTTTCAAACAATAAGGCTTCTCTCTCACTTACCAACTTAACATTTCCCTGTATGGCCCCAGAAGATGACTGGTTAGCCAGAGACGGGTAAGATTCCTCAAGGGAGGAACAACCTAAGACAGGCACAGTCGCAGGGGGCCATCTGGTGAGAAAATGGGGAGCAGCAGAGGTGAGGCTTAGAACTTCCCCCCTCATGTTCTGAGAGAAATCTTCTGCATACATGGATGTTTATTGCCCTCGTCTAGCTCGGATTAACACATAGTCTACAGGCACACACCTGATCATCTACATTTGCTCTCTTACAACACTAAACTCTGTTTTCTACCTTTATCTCGTATCTACCTACCACTTCAGCATTTTATTAAAAAAAATAATAATAAAGAGAGAAATGTGGTATCCACATATAAATCAAGTTTAAAAATCAAATGAATAGTCATATTTGAACTGACTGTGTATAGTTCATAATGGATGAACAAAACCGAAAACTTCTGTGATGACTGCCCTTGCACTGTTCACCATGTAACTTATTCACTATGTAAGAATTTGTACTCCATGTAAGAATTTGTTCGTTATGCATCAGAAGATTGGAGACTGACGAAAATTAGGCTTGGGGTGGATTAATGATTGTGCATTGAGTATTGACCCCCCTATACATAAATTTATTGTGGTTAACAACTATTTGATCAATAAATATGAGAGATGCCCTCACAAAAAAAAAATATATATATATATACATATTTAAACACACTTCCAATTGTAAAATAAATAAGTAACCGGGATGTAATGTATAGCATAAGGAATATAGTCAAAATATTGTAACAACTTGGTATGGTGATACCTGGTACCTAGAATTATCATGTATATAAATGTTGAATCACTGTGTTGTACACCTGAAACCAATGTAATGCAATACTGTTGTCAACTACCCTTCAATAAAAAATTTTTAAAAATTTAAAAATAAATAAATAAATAAATGGGCAGAGGAACTGAACAGACAATTCTCCAAAAAAGAAATACACATGGCCAACAGACACATGAAAAGATGCTCCACATCGCTAATTATCAGAGAAATGCAAATTAAAACTACAATGAGGTATCACCTCACACCAGTAAGGATGGCTGCCATCCAAAAGACAAACAACAACAAATGTTGGCGAGGCTGTGGAGAAAGGGGAACCCTCCTACACTGCTGGTGGGAATGTAAGTTAGTTCAACCATTGTGGAAGGCAGTATGGAGGTACATCAAAATGCTCAAAACAGACTTACCAGTTGACCCAGGAATTGCACTCCTAGGAATTTACCCTAAGAATGCAGCAATCAAGTATGAGAAAGATCAGTGTACCCCTATGTTTATCGCAGCACTATTTACAATAGCCAAGAATTGGAAGCAACCTAAATGTCCATCGATAGATGAATGGATAAAGAAGATGTGGTACATATACACAATGGAATACTACTCATCCATAAGAAAAGGGCAAATCCAATCATTTGCAGCAACATGGATGGAGCTGGAGGGTATTATGCTCAGTGAAACAAGCCAAGCGGAGAAAGAGAAATACCAAATGATTTCACTTATCTGTGGAATATAAGAACAAAGGAAAAACTGAAGGAACAAAACAGCACCAGAATCACAGAACTCAAGAATGGACTAACAGGTTCCAAACGGAAAGGGACTGGGGAGGATGGGTGGGTAGGGAGCGATAAGGGTGGGGGGGAGAAGTAGGGGGGTATTAAGATTAACATGCATGGGGGGGTAGGAGAAAAGGGAGGGCTGTACAACACAGAGAAGGCAAGTAGTGATTCTACAACATTTTGCTATGCTGATGGACAGTGACTGTAAAGGGGTTTATAGGGGAGACCCGGTATAGGGGAGAGCCTAGTAAATATAATATTCGTCATGTAAGTGTAGATTAGTGATACCAAAAACAAAAAAAAAAAAAACAAAAAAAAAAAGGGCAGTTCCTGTGTGGTAACCTCCAATGATTTCTACACAAGGGTATAAAGGGCATATAAAAGTGTAGACAGAGAGGGGTGGAAGATGGCGGCGTGAGTAGAGCAGCGGAAATCTCCTCCCAAAACCACATATCTATGAAAATATAACAAAGACAACCCTTCCTAGAATAAAGACAAGAGGACACAGGACAATATCCAGACCACATCTGCACCTGAGAGAACCCAGCGCCTCGCGAAGGGGGTAAGATACAAGCCCCGGCCCCGCGGGAGCCGAGCGCCCCTCCCCCCAGCTCCCGGCGGGAGAAGAGCAGGCAGAGCGGGAAGGAGACGGAGCCCAGGACTACTGAACACCCAGCCCCAGTCATCCGGGCCAGAGTGCAGGGCCCTCGATACTGGGAAAACAGGGCAGCAAGAACAGTGAGCGGGCACTGGAGGCCGGGTGTCGGAGGACATAAGAAAAGTGCGCAACCATTTTTTTTTTTTTTTGCTGTTTTGTTTTGGCGAGCGCTTTTTGGAAGTCTTAAAGGGATAGGGACCACAATATTAGGGAAACAGAGCAGAAACACCGGTGAGCAGAGGCCTAAGGCTGGCACCGGAGAATAAAGAAAAACGAACGACCACCCTTTTTTTGTTTTTTAATTAAAAACTTTTTTTTTTTTTTTAAATTTAAATTTTTTTTTTTTTTTTTTTTTTTTTTTGGTGGTCATTGTTTTGTTTTAGCGGGTGCTTTTTGGAAGACTTAAAGGGGCAGGGCGGGTCACTTAATCCAGAGGTAGGGAATCCGGGGATCTCTGGGCACCCTAACACCTGGGCTGCAGGGAGAAGGGAGGCCCCTTACGGAGATAAATAGCCTCCCAGCAGCTCCTGCTCCAACGGGACTCCACCATTTTGGAGTAGCTGCCAGAGCCAGGCCACGCCCACAGCAACAGCGGAGATTAACTCCATACCAACCGGGCAGGAAGCAGAAACCCTGTCTGCGCGCAGCTGCGCAGCACAAGCCACTAGACGTCGCTGTTCTCCCAGGAGAGGAGGGCCACAAACCAACAGGAAAGGAAGTCCTTACAGCCGACACTCGTCCCAGCTCTGCAAACTATTCCTATCACCATGAAAAGGCAAAGCTACAGGCAGACAAAGATCACAGAGACAACACCAGAGAAGGAGACAGACCTAACCAGTCTTCCTGAAAAAGAATTCAAAATAAGAACCATAAACATGCTGACAGAGATGCAGAGAAATACGCAAGAGAAATGGGATGAAGTCCGGAAGGAGATCACAGATGCCAGAAAGGAGATCGCAGAAATGAAACAAACTCTGGAAGGGTTTATAAGCAGAATGGATAGAATGCAAGAGGCCATTGATGGAATTGAAATCAGAGAACAGGAACGCATAGAAGCTGACATAGGGAGAGACAAAAGGATCTCCAGGAATGAAACAATATTAAGAGAACTGTGTGACCAATCCAAAAGGAACAATATCCGTATTATAGGGGTCCCAGAAGAAGAGAGAGGAAAAGAGGTGGAAAGTATCTTAGAAGAAATAATTGCTGAAAACTTCCCCACACTGGGGGAGAAAGTAATCAAACAGACCACGGAAATACACAGAACCCCCAACAGAAAGGATCCAAGAAGGACAACACCAAGACACATAATAATTAAAATGGCAAAGATCAAGGAAAGGAAAGAGTGTTAAAGGCAGCTAGAGAGAAAAAGGTCACCTATAAAGGGAAACCCATCAGGCTAACGTCAGATTTCTCAACAGAAACCCTACAGGCCAGAAGAGAATGGCATGATATATTTAATACAATGAAACAGAAGGGCCTTGAACCAAGGATACTGTATCCAGCACGACTATCATTCAAATATGACGGTGGGATTAAACAATTCCCAGACAAACAAAAGCTGAGGGAATTTGCTTTCCACAAACCACCTTTACAGAACATCTTACAGGGACTGCTCTAGATGGGAGCATTCCTAGGAAGAGCACAGCACAAAACACCCAACATATGAAGAATCGAGGAGGAGGAACAAGAAGGGAGAGAAGAAAAGAATCTCCAGACAGTGTATATAACAGCTCAATAAGCGAGCTAAGTTAGGCAGTAAGATACTAAAGAGGCTAACCTTGAACCTTTGGTAACCACGAATTTAAAGCCTGCAATGGCAATAAGTACATATCTTTCAATAGTCACCCTAAATGTTAATGGGTTGAATGCACCAATCAAAAGACACAGAGTAACAGAATGGATAAAAAAGCAAGACTCATCTATATGCTGCTTACAAGAAACTCACCTCAAACCCAAAGACATGTACAGACTAAAAGTCAAGGGATGGAAAAACATATTTCAAGCAAACAACAGCTAGAAGAAAGCAGGGGTTGCAGTAGTAATATCAGACAAAATAGACTTCAAAACAAAGAAAGTAACAAGAGATAAAGAAGGACACTACATAATGATAAAGGCCTCAGTCAAACAAGAGGATATAACCATTCTAAATATATATGCACCCAACACAGGAGCACCAGCATATGTGAAACAAATACTAACAGAACTAAAGGGGGATATAGACTGCAATGCATGCATTCTAGGAGACTTCAACACACCACTCACCCCATAGGATAGATCCACTGGGCAGAAAATAAGTAAGGACACAGAGGCACTGAACAACACACTAGAACAGATGGACCTAATAGACATCTATAGAACTCTACATCCAAAAGCAACAGGATACACATTCTTCTCAAGTGCACATGGAACATTCTCCAGAATAGACCACATACTAGGCCACAAAAAGAGCCTCAGAAAATTCCAAAAGATTGAAATCCTACCAACCAACTTTTCAGACCACAAAGGCATAAAACTAGAAATAAACTGTACAAAGAAAGCAAAGAGGCTCACAAACACATGGAGGCTTAACAACACGCTCCTAAATAATCAATGGATCAATGACCAAATCAAAATGGAGATCCAGCAATATATGGAAACAAATGACAACAACAACACTAAGCCCCAACTTCTGTGGGACACAGCAAAAGCAGTCTTAAGAGGAAAGTATACAGCAATCCAGGCATATTTAAAAAAGGAAGAGCAATCCCAAATGAATGGTCTAATGTCACAATTATCGAAATTGGAAAAAGAAGAACAGATGAGGCCTAAGGTCAGCAGAAGGAGGGAATTAATAAAGATCAGAGAAGAAATAAATAAAATTGAGAATAATAAAACAATAGCAAAAATTAATGAAACCAAGAGCTGGTTCATCGAGAAAATAAACAAAATAGATAAGCCTCTAGCCAGACTTATTAAGAAGAAAAGAGAGTCAACACAAATCAACAGTATCAGAAACGAGAAAGGAAAAATCATGACGGACCCCACAGAAATACAAAGAATTATTAGAGAATACTATGAAAACCTATATGCTAACAAGCTGGGAAACCTAGGAGAAATGGACAACTTCCTAGAAAAATACAACCTTAAAAGACTGACCCAGGAAGAAACAGAAAATCTAAACAGACCAATTACCAGCAACAAAATTGAAGCGGTAATTAAAAAACTACCAAAGAACAAAACCCCCGGGCCAGATGGATTTACCTCGGAATTTTATCACACATACAGGGAAGACATAATACCCATTCTCCTTAAAGTTTTCCAAAAAATAGAGGAGGAGGGGATACTCCCAAACTCATTCTATGAAGCTAACATCACCCTAATACCAAAACCAGGCAAAGACCCCACCAAAAAAGAAAACTACAGACCAATATCCCTGATGAACGTAGATGCAAAAATACTCAACAAAATATTAGCAAACCGAATTCAAAAATACATCAAAAGGATCATACACAATGACCAAGTGGGATTCATCCCAGGGATGCAAGGATGGTACAACATTCGAAAGTCCATCATCATCATCCACCACATCAACAAAAAGAAGGACAAAAACCACATGATCATCTCCATAGATGCTGAAAAAGCATTTGACAAAGTTCAACGTCCATTCATGTTAAAAACTCTCAGCAAAATGGGAATAGAGGGCAAGTACCTCAACATAATAAAGGCCATCTATGATAAACCCACAGCCAACATTATATTGAACAGCGAGAAGCTGAAAGCATTTCCTCTGAGATCGGGAACTAGACAGGGATGCCCACTCTCTCCACTGTTATTTAACATAGTACTGGAGGTCCTAGCCACGGCAATCAGACAAAATAAAGAAATACAAGGAATCCAGATTGGTAAAGAAGAAGTTAAACTGTCACTATTTGCAGATGACATGATACTGTACATAAAAAACCCTAAAGACTCCACCCCAAAACTACTAGAACTGATATCGGAATACAGCAAAGTTGCAGGATACAAAATCAACACACAGAAATCTGTGGCTTTCCTATATACTAACAATGAACCAACAGAAAGAGAAATCAGGAAAACAACTCCATTCACAATTGCATCAAAAAAAATAAAATACCTAGGAATAAACCTAACCAAAGAAGTGAAAGACTTATACTCTGAAAACTACAAGTCACTCTTAAGAGAAATTAAAGGGGACACTAACAGATGGAAACTCATCCCATGCTCGTGGCTAGGAAGAACTAATATCGTCAAAATGGCCATCCTGCCCAAAGCAATATACAGATTTGATGCAATCCCTATGAAACTACCAGCAACATTCTTCAATGAACTGGAATAAATAATTCAAAAATTCATATGGAAACACCAAAGACCCCGAATAGCCAAAGCAATCCTGAGAAAGAAGAATAAAGTAGGGGGGATCTCACTCCCCAACTTCAAGCTCTACTATAAAGCCATAGTAATCAAGACAATTTGGTACTGGCACAAGAGCAGAGCCACAGACCAATGGAACAGACTAGAGAATCCAGACATTAACCCAGACATATATGGTCAATTAATATTTGATAAAGGAGCCATGGACATACAATGGCGAAATGACAGTCTCTTCAACAGATGGTGCTGGCAAAACTGGACAGCTACATGTAGGAGAATGAAACTGGACCATTGTCTAACCCCATATACAAAAGTAAACTCAAAATGGATCAAAGACCTGAATGTAAGCCATGAAACCATTAAACTCTTGGAAGAAAACATAGGCAAAAACCTCTTAGACATAAACATGAGTGACCTCTTCTTGAACATATCTCCCCGGGCAAGGAAAACAACAGCAAAAATGAGTAAGTGGGACTATATTAAGCTGAAAAGCTTCTGTACAGCAAAAGACACCATCAATAGAACAAAAAGGATCCCTAAAGTATGGGAGAATATATTTGAAAATGACACATCCGATAAAGGCTTGACGTCCAGAATATATAAGGAGCTCTCACGCCTCAACAAACAAAAAACAAATAACCCAATTAAAAAATGGGCAGAGGAACCGAACAGACAGTTCTCCAAAAAAGAAATACGGATGGCCAACAGATACATGAAAAGATGCTCCACATCGCTAATTATCAGAGAAATGCAAATTAAAACTACAATGAGGTATCACCTCACACCAGTAAGGATGGCTGCCGTCCAAAAGACAAACAACAACAAATGTTGGCGAGGCTGTGGAGAAAGGGGAACCCTCCTACACTGCTGGTGGGAATGTAAACTTGTTCAACCATTGTGGAAAGCAGTATGGAGGTACATCAAAATGCTCAAAACAGACATACCATTTGACCCAGGAATTGCACTCCTAGGAATTTACCCTAAGAACGCAGCAATCAAGTATGAGAAAGACCAATGTACCCCTATGTTTATCGCAGCACTATTTACAATAGCCAAGAATTGGAAGCAACCTAAATGTCCACCGATAGATGAATGGATAAAGAAGATGTGGTACATATACACAATGGAATACTACTCAGCCATAAGAAAAGGGCAAATCCAATCATTTGCAGCAACATGGATGGAGCTGGAGGGTATTATGCTCAGTGAAACAAGCCAAGCAGAGAAAGAGAAATACCAAATGATTTCACTTATCTGTGGAATATAAGAACAAAGGAAAAACTGAAGGAACAAAACAGCAGCAGAATCACAGAACTCAAGAATGGACTAACAGGTACCAAAGGGAAAGGGACTGGGGAGGATGGGTGGGTAGGGAGGGATAAGGGGGGGGAGAAGTAGGGGGGTATTAAGATTAACATGCATGGGGGGGTAGGAGAAAAGGGAGGGCTGTACAACACAGAGAAGGCAAGTAGTGATTCTACAACATTTTGCTATGCTGATGGACAGTGACTGTAAAGGGGTTTATAGGGGAGACCTGGTATAGGGGAGAGCCTGGTAAACATAATATTCGTCATGTAAGTGTAGATTAGTGATAGCAAAAAAAAAAAAAAAAAGGGGGCAGTTCCTGTGTGGTAACCTCCAATGATTTCTACACAAGGGTATAAAGGGCATATAAAAGTGTAGGCAAAGGGTCTGTTTGCGTCTATACAGAGGATCAAAGCCTAATTGGGCTACCCCGAAAATGAACTAAGATACGATATGAAAGAGAACTTCCAACATCAGCACTCTCTGGAAGACTCATGCCAGAAGATGATCATCAAAAAACCCCAACAACGATCCACGCACTGCTACAGCTGTAGATGCACTCATCCCACCAGCTCCTGGACTTGCCATGGGAATGAGGAAGGAGATATCTAAGCTGGCCTGTGCATACAGTAAAACAACAAATTTGACTGGATCTATACTGTTGGACTCAACCAAGAATTAGGAGAAGTTCAAATTGTAGCGCTCCAAAATCTTACAACTACAGACTATTTACTGTTAAAAGAACATAAGGGATGTGAACATTCCCCAGGAATGGGTTGTTTTAATTTGTCTGATTTCTCTCAGACTGTTCAAGTTCAGTTGGACAATATCCACCATATCATAGATAAGTTTTCACAAATGCCTAAGGTGCCTAACTGGTTTTCTTGGTTTCACTGGAGATGGCTGGTTATTACAGGTATGCTTTGGTTATGTAACTATACTCCTATTATGTTAATGTGTGTGCGCAATTTAATTAGTAGTTTAAAACCTATACATGCTTAAGTTACTCTACAAGAAGATATGTCAAAGAAATAATCAATCTTCCCATGTTTTCTTCCGCCTGCTACTTCTATAGCTTTTCTTCTTCCTTCCTAATTACAACCCTTAAATAGAATTCGTGCCTCATATCAAATTTACCCAGTATCATAATTCTTCCAAGTGGTAAAGATACCTCAAGAGAAATGCTGGGCATAGAAGCCACAGGGCATAAATATACAAAGAAGTAAAAAGCTAACCTTTTCAAACAGTAAGGCTTCTCTCTCACTTACCAACTTTACATTTCCCTGCATGGCCCCGGAAGATGACTGGTTAGCCAGAGACGGGTAAGATTCCTCAAGGGAGGAACAACCTAAGACAGGCACAGTCGCAGGGGGGCCATCAGGTGAGAAATTGGGGATCAACAGAGGTGAGGCTTAGAACCTCACCCCCCCTGTTCTGAGAGAAATCTTCTGCATACGTGGATGTTTTATTGCCCTTGTCTAGCTTGGATTAGCACATAGTCTACAGGCACACACCTGATCATCTACATTTGCCCTCTTACAACACTAAACTATGTTTTCTACCTTTATCTTGTATCTACCTACCACTTCAGCATTTTATTAAAAATAATAATAATAAAGAGAGAAATGTGGTATCCACATATAAATCAAGTATAAAAACCAAATGAGTATTCATATTTGAACTGACTGTTTATAGTTCATAATGCATGAGCAAAACCGAAAGTTTCTGTGATGACTGCCCTTGTACTGTTCACTATGTAACTTATTCATTATGTAAGAATTTGTTCTCCATGTAAGAACTTGTTTGTTATGCCTCAGAAGATTGGAGACAGAGGAAAATTAGGCTTGGGGTGGATTAATGATTGTGCATTGAGCATTGACTCCCCTATACAGAATTTTATTGTCGTTAACAACCATTTGATCAATAAATATGAGAGATGCCCTCACAAAAAAAAAAGAAAAAAAAAAAAAAAAGGACAGACTTCCAATGGTAAAATAAATAAGTAACTGGGATGTAATGTATAGCATAAGGAATATAGTCAAGATATTGTAACAGCTTGGTAGGGTGATAGCTGGAACCTAGAATTATGTATATAAATGTTTTATCACTGTGTTGTACACTTGAAACTAATCTAATGTAATACTGTGCGTCAACTACCCTTCAATAAAAAATAATTATTTAAAATAAATAAATAAATAAATAATAAAAGTGTAGGCAAAGGGTCTGTTTGCGTTTATGCAGAAGATCAAAGCCTAATTGGGCTACCCCGAAAATGAACTAAGGTAAGATATGAAAGAGAACTTCCAACATCAGCACTCTCTGGAAGACTCATGCCAGAAGATGATCATCAAGAAACCCCAACAAAGATCCATGCACTACTACAGCTGTAGATGCACTCATCCCACCAGCTCCTGGACTTGCTGTGGGAATGAAGGAGATATCTAAGCTGGCCTGTGCATACAGTAAAACAACAAATTTGACTGGATCTATACTGTTGGAACTCAACCAAGAATTAGGAGAAGTTCAAATTGTAGCGCTCCAAAATCTTACAACTACAGACTATTTACTGTTAAAAGAACATAAGGGATGTGAACATCCCCAGGAATGGGTTGTTTTAATTTGTCTGATTTCTCTCAGACTGTTCAAGTTCAGTTGGACAATATCCACCATATCATAGATAAGTTTTCACAAATGCCTAAGGTGCCTAACTGGTTTTTTTGGTTTCACTGGAGATGGCTGGTAATTACAGATATGCTTTGGTTATGTAACTATACTCCTATTATGTTAATGTGTGTGTGCAAATTAAGTAGTAGCTTAAAACCTATACATGCTGAAGTTACTCTACAAGAAGATATGTCAAAGAAATAATCAATCTTCCCATGTTTTCTGCCGCCTGCTACTTCTATAGCTTTTCTTCTTCCTTCCTAATTACAACCCTTAAATAGAATTCGTGCCTCATATCAAATTTACCCAGTATCATAATTCTTCCAAGTGGTAAAGATACCTGAAGAGAAATGCTGGGCATAGAAGTTACAGGGCATAAATATGCAAGGAAATAAAAAGCTAACCATTTCAAACAATAAGGCTTCTCTCTCACTTACCAACTTTACATTCCCCTGTATGGCCCCGGAAGATGACTGGTTAGCCAGAGACGGGTAAGATTCCTCAAGGGAGGAACAACCTAAGACAGGCACAGTCGCAGGGGGGTCATCAGGTGAGAAATTGGGGATCAACAGAGGTGAGGCTTAGAACCTCACCCCCCGTTCTGAGAGAAAGCTTCTGCATACGTGGATGTTTTATTGCCCTTGTCTAGCTTGGATTAACACATAGTCTACAGGCACACACCTGATCATCTACATTTGCTCTCTTACAACACTAAACTATGTTTTCTACCTTTATCTTGTATCTACCTACCACTTCAGCATTTTATTAAAAATAATAATAATAAAGAGAGAAATGTGGTATCCACATATAAATCAAGTATAAAAACCAAATGAGTATTCATATTTGAACTGACTGTTTATAGTTCATAATGCATGAGCAAAACCGAAAGTTTCTGTGATGACTGCCCTTGTACTGTTCTCTATGTAACTTATTCATTATGTAAGAATTTGTTCTCCATGTAAGAACTTGTTTGTTATGCCTCAGAAGATTGGAGACAGAGGAAAATTAGGCTTGGGGTGGATTAATGATTGTGCATTGAGCATTGACTCCCCTATACAGAATTTTATTGTCGTTAACAACCATTTGATCAATAAATATGAGAGATGCCCTCACAAAAAAAAAAGAAAAAAAAAAAAAAAAGGACAGACTTCCAATGGTAAAATAAATAAGTAACCGGGATGTAATGTATAGCATAAGGAATATAGTCAAGATATTGTAACAGCTTGGTAGGGTGATAGCTGGAACCTAGAATTATGTATATAAATGTTTTATCACTGTGTTGTACACTTGAAACTAATCTAATGTAATACTGTGCGTCAACTACCCTTCAATAAAAAATAATTATCTTAAAAAAAAAAAATCACCCTCTCTCCATGGATTTAAAATTTTGCTTTTATGATATATTAAGTCCATGTGCATGTGTGTGTGTGTGTGCACGTATCTCTGCATCTTAATCTGTTTCAATTACTCTAGCTCAGAGTTTTTCAAACTGCAAGGTCTAACCTATTAGTGGCTCCTAAAATCAGTTTAGTGGGTCATAACCATACTCATAACCATTGTTGCTGTCCTTTAATGAAGTAGAATAGAAAATAGCAGAGTACTTCTTTTATAGTAGTTATCCCATGAAACACATGTACACTTGATTGAACTGTAAAATGCTTTCATTATTATGCAATTAAAAAAAGGATTTAAGAAATACTGCTTTAGTTATGCCTATGACAATATTACTCCATTTTAATTACTTTACAGTTTTTAATGACTGATATACAGGCCCTTTCCTCCCCACCCTTTATTTTCAAAATTTCTGAGATAAACTTTAGAATCAGCTTACCAATTTAAAAATGACTTTTGATATTGTGATTCAGAATGAATGAATGACTTAGGAATTCTGAATGAATTCTCATACTGAGTGTATAGATTAATTTGAATGCAACTGCCATCTTTATTTGGCTGAATCTTCCTATTCAGAAGTACGGTGTTTCCTTTTATTCAGTTCATCTTTGTATCATTCAATAGCTTTATGATTTATTCATGTATTCATTACATGTTTCTTGTCAGATATTTTCCTAAATCTATGGTTGATACATGAATGAGGCTTATTTATTTATTTATTTATTTTTAGGAGAGCAAGGCAGAGGCTTCTATTTACAGAGAAAGCGGGAGGACAGAGCTCCTGGCTCAGGCCAGGAGGGGACCAGAGAGTCCCCGAAGGAGGCTTTTTTAAAGATAATTTCTAACTGGTTATTAGAAGTGTGTAATACTGATTTTTAAAATGCTATTCTTGTAAACCAGTCACCTTATTATTTAAGTCTGTAATTAGTCCTAGTTTTTCCCCCCATTTCTTATTTTGATTTCTGGTAGACTATTGTAAATATCTGAAAACTGTACTTCTGTCTATCCCTTTTCAGTTTTGAATCTTTCTATAAAGTCACTAGCTAGAACCTTAGGTTCGATGCTAATTTGAGTTGCTCCTGACAAACTTTCACCATAAATATATTCATCAAAGGGTTCTAGGAGGTAATTGTTACCAATTTTAGAAAGTTGATGCATATGCTACGAGTTTTTGTTATGAAGCTGAATTTCATCGAATACTTCTTGGATTTCAGTCATGAATATTATTTTTCTTCTTTGCTAAATCACATAGGAGTTCCTATTATTGAACCATCTTTGCATTCCTGTGATACAAACAACTTACTTGGACATGTGATGTTACTCTTTTAATACATGGCTAGACTGAATTTTTTATATCTGACTTAGGATTTTTCATCTCTGTTATAAATGAAATTGATTCATAATGTATAGATACACTTTGTGCTTTTGTTGTCCAGTTATGGTATTATGGTTATATTACCCTTAAAAGAGGAATTTGAAAGTGCTCTACACACTAAAATAGTGTTGTAGCGAAATTTATTTCTCAAAGATTTGGAACAATTCACCTACAAAACCATCTGGGTCCCACATCTCTAACTAAATTTTTGATTTTCCTATAAATATTGACCAATTCAGGTTTTCTACCTCCATGATTCAAATAGAACCACCCACTTCACCTACATTTTTTTATATGTACATCCATTGTATATTACTCTCATTTGTACCTATAATAATGTCCCTTTTCTCATCTCTAATGTTCCATAGTACATATTTTCTTTTTTTCCTTAATCAAATTCACCAAAGATTTATGTAATTTATTTACTGGTCTTTGGTTTTTTTTGTTTTTTTTTAAAGAAAAACAGTTGTGGCTTTACTGCTTAGGTTACTGGTTTATTTTCTTTTTTGTTTATAAAGATAAAAACAGAAAACATTTTTTCTACTTTGGGTTTGTTGTTATTATTCGGGTTCTTCATTTGGCTCATTTATTTCCCATTTTTCTAATAAATGCATCTTCTCAATGCTTCTTTAGCCTCATCCCATCAGAACACCTATCTGATGGATGTTTAAGATCCTGAAGTTGATCTCTATTACTTCTAATCTTGTAATATTCTGCAAAATTTTGTTGCCTATGTGTTACAGATCACTAATTTTGTCTTTAATCACATCTATTCAATTCTCAAGCTGATCTCTTTAATCTTTCAAGCACCATAATCATATTTAAATTTACATGAACTTTGTTGTTTAAATGATCTTTTTCCAAAGCAGGCTAATTAAGCATATTCACTATCTCAAATCTTTTTGAAGATACCAACTAACTTGTTTTTAGCTTCTCCTATATCTCCCAAAGTCTGCTTACTACAGGTCTTTTCTTTCATCCTATCTGTTTTCCTCAAATGTCTGGTGATCCTTTCATATTCACTCATGCTTAAGAATTAAGGACTAGGTCAATCAACAAGAGCAACTAATCCATGTTTCCTCTCTAGTATTTTTTAATATACCAAGGCTGCTGCTTTGATAGTGTCAACTAACTGCAGGCTCTGTGTAAGATCCAGGAAGTGTCCAACATTGGACTTTGTTTTAGGGCATGTAAGTATGGAACAAGTAGAAGGACAGGCTGGGAGACAAATACATAAACCCGCCAAAATAAGAAAGTCTTTCATCTAGCAGTGAATGGTTTTAGTAGATACTGCCTACCAGGGGCTCACATTGACTTGCCCAGCACCATTTTTGTTATGGATACTCAGGGCAATCTCAAGTTCTACTCTGCTTCTCTCTCAGGTCACTATACCCACCTGAGCAATCCTCCCAAGACAAGAAGTTCACTTTCTTGGGAGCACAGTTCCCAGTTCTTTGGGAGGAGTCGGGGGAAGTCATTGTTATAAATGGAATACTTTAATTTCTGGGATTTTGCTCTAGGGACCCTTTCTGTGGGTAATTGTCAGTCACTGTAAGCTCTGCTCTTAATTCCATTTTCTTCTGCACCTGTGTTTTGGGTTATGCTTTTTTTATTGTTTTTGTTTTTTTGTCAATCTAATCCCATCTGTTTTCAATTTTCCAGGAATTCTTTCTGATTTTTTTAAGTAATTTATTTCAAAGGATTTTTGATAAGAGAGAAGCTAGATATATGTGCTCATGCTGCCATTTTACATAAAAAATCCAGCTTGTCCTCCTGAATTCCAACATGAAATATTTATGATTTAAATTGTTTTAGTCAAAGTTACCCCTAAGCTAGTACTCTGCTAAAGAAATGAAAAAACATTCTTCTCAACCCTAGCCTACTGGTGAACAAAACAGATTTCTGCCTTGTCAGGTTCATTAAAAAAGTGGTCACAGTCCAGCTTAAAAAAGGTAAGTTCCATGAAAAAAAAGTGGCATTTAAGCAATATTTTTCACAGAGATCAAAAAAACATACACTTAAAGATTGATGATACAGGCAGTCCTAGACAAAGAAGTGGTAACTTCCCCAGATTTCAAATGGAAAGATGTATTCATTTCATATACAAAAAATTAAGTGTTTGATCCAATAAAAAGGCAGTTACACAATAAATCTAAAGCCACTAAGGATCTAACAGTTTGATTTTTCGAACTTGATTCTATTTCCACACCAAATGCCAAGTCAATATATATTCCCTAAGAGTGTAACATAAATCTTTAAGGAAACAAAAGAGCATGAAAAAAGATGTGACCTTTGTCTTTTAACAACAGATAATCTGAATGGGAAGAAAAAATAAACACATATGCAAATTAACTTCCACATTAAGACATTAAGACAGATATTAGGAGATGGTTTAATATTACATATCACCTTTTTCAGGTCTTAAAGAATAGTTACAGTAATCCACAAATACAATGAGAGAAGGCAGAGAAGCTGATGCAGGTTGCTTTAATAACAATCTACTGTTATTTTAGGTTAAATTAATGGAGTACTGAGACTGGACCAGTGATGCTTAGAAGCTTACAGGTCCAGTCTTGACAAGGGAGCTACTGTTTGGCTCATACAGAATTTTTAAAATCTAGATATTTTACCTAAATATCCAGGTTTCTGTTTGTCTTGAACAATCAGAAAACTTGACAAATCTTGCCCCGTATTCCCAAGGAAAAGAAGCTGGCTGGAGCCAGGGCATACTGGTCAATGGTAACCATTCTGTCAACAGGAAAAAACAAAAGCCCTGAGCTATAGCTTTTGCCATGATGGTAAATGCTCCCACCCCAACTGATTTCAAGTGCCAACGGGATGCCCGGAGTTGAGAAGAGGAGCACACAGAGGGCTCTCAAGAGCCAGCACACAGTAACGGCCAGGGCCGGGCGGGGGCAGCCGCTGAAAAGGAGTGAGAGCCTTTCGCTCTTCAGGGCACCCACTGCTCCCTGCAGCCTGACACCTGGCTGCTTCGTGCACCTGTCCTGTCTGTCCCATCCCTTCTGTCCCTTCACCCCAAAGCTCTAGACCAGCGCTGGTGGCAGTCCTAGGTACAGCACACCCAGATCACACACATGAATCAGTTTAGGTCTGACTGTCCCGTATTATAGGAGGTACACTCTCGAGCCAAGGTTGGTGGAGAAGACACTTCACATGGTACATTTGAAAGATATATCCAACTAAGAGTTGCCTGTGCTGGGTATGTTTGGACAAGATACTAACCAGGGCACTGATTCTCAAGATGCAGAGAGAAGAGAGAACAGGGAGAGAGAACATGCCAGGAGGCAAAGGGGACACTGAGGAAGATATGTATCAGATGAAGGAAATAAGTACATCAAGGATTCTGGACTTTGATTTTTTAAAATTAACATATCACTAATATACAATCTTACGAAGGTTTCACATGAACATTGTGGTTTCAACATTCACCCATATTACCAAGTCCTCACTGCCCCCCCGCTGCAGTCACTGTCCATCAGCGTAGTAATATGCTATAGACTGACTCTGATATTTTCATTGGAATTGCAAATGTCATTAAAACAGCACGTAACATTTTTACAAGTATTAAAGAATGGATTTCTAAGGATTGAGAAATACCAATTTAAAGGCAACATACTAAACCACCCTCAAGTATCTAAAGAGCTATTAGGTGGAAAAATCCATTTCTAACCTCCATTATGCTAATTAACAAGCCATTATTTTCACCAGCACAGATGCATTTCTAACATTTCTTCTGCTAATTTGGGCGGACAGAAAACTACAAAAATAGCAGAGACATTTATAGTAGCTGTCTCTGGAAGGGGGGTGGGGAGGGGGGGCAGGGGTGCTGATTAAATGCCAGGTGCCTACCCTGAGAGGCAAAATTTGACTGAAACAGCTGACCACTCCTACAGTGTCTAAAATAAGCACATTAATACTATCCCAACTTATGTTTCATGAAGGTTTTTAAAGTAAAATAGACTATTTGGTGATGACATTTTCAATGCCATTGTTCACAAAAGGGAATTAACTAAAGCACAAAACATATTCATGTCTCCAACCTTCAGAAAGCAGTAAATTCAGTGCTGATTTTGAAGAACAAAAGGAAACACGAAGTCGGAGAAGAGGTCCTCCTGCCCTGGAGTCCCCTGCTACCTAGCAACAGCTGACATTCAGTTATCCACTGAGGTTCTGGTGATCATGGCATGTGACTACACGTGAAGGCAGACAGGGAGAAAGCACCTTAGGTTTGCAGAGTTTTTGACACCTCTACCACTTTATAATTAGGCATCCAACTTTAAGCTTCATTTTCTCTGACACCTCCCACTCAGCCTACCTCAAAGGTTCTTGCTGTAACCATCAGATGAAAATATTTTGCAAACTATGAAGTATTATCAAATGGAATACAGTACTCCTTTTCATATGTACATTATTAGTACAACAGTAATACTTATAATGTCATTTTTGCTAATGTTAAATTAGTTCCTTAGAGATGAGCCTTTCTCTCCAGCAATTACTTTATTATCAACAGATGTTTATTAAACGCCGGCCACTCACATCAAATGGTATGTGCATGGCATACAAGGCAGGATGGAGCAGGATCTTTGCCTTCAGCAGGCCTTGCATTTAAGAGAGACTCACAGAATTTTAGATCATCCAGGGTTCCACATGCCTCTAAAGGGTGGTTATCTCATCTCTACTTGAACACTTCGGCAATAAGGGATCCATAACTTTGTGAGGCAGCCCTTGTCATTGGAGCCTCAGTTAACTGAGGCATTTGCTGGGAAAGAAAGTTCAGTATAAAGAGAAGTTCGTGGCAGTGCACATGTGAGCCATGGATGCACATGAGAAAGTAGACACACGGCGGTTGCTGAATATAGGCTACCACCCATCCATTTGGCTGATTGCAGTTACTTATTACTTAGGAAATGTTATTTAATGGTTGGGAAGCATTTTCCAAATGAAAACCCCTTTGCTGACTTGTTAGTGGAGGCAGTATATACAGAAGTTTTGTTTTATTTTGTTTTTGTTTTATTTTTCAGTCACTGGTCAAGTCTTCAATGCCCTCTGAGAAGGCATATATAACAGAGAAATCAAAGGGTGAGGCTTCAAATCTCAGCACTGCAACTACCAAGCAAAGTACCCTTGAACAAATAAAATTCTGTAAGCTTCCATTTCCTCAGCTATAAAAAGGGACTAATTACACTATCCACTTAATAGGTTTTCTGTGAAAACTAAATGAGGTAATACAGTAATCTTTAAACTGAGGTCCACAGACAAATGCTCAGGGGTCTGTGAGGAATTTTTACTTGTGCTATTACTTTGTTGTGAATCTGCAATATAATGATTTATATGAAATATTTAATCTTCATCTTGGTTCCTGAAAACGCTTGAGCCATAAAGATGAAGTGTGTCTTGTTCGTTAACGAGGAGATTTCTGGACCTCACCCAAGGCAGGGGCTGGTTGCCTAGAAGACCAACCATGTGATTAGATCAGTCCCCACCTCCCAAAGTGGGGGCAAGAGAGGTGCTAGAGGTCGAATCAGCGAATAGCCAATGACTTACTTAATAATGACTATGAAATGGGCCGGGGGCGGAAGATGGCGGCGTGAGTAGAGCAGCGGAAATCTCCTCCCAAAACAACATATATCTATGAAAATATAACAAAGACAACCCTTCCTAGAATAAAGACCAGAGGACACAGGACAATATCCAGACCACATCCACACCTGAGAGAACCCAGCGCCTCGCGAAGGGGGTAAGACACAAGCCCCGGCCCCGCGGGAGCCGAGCGCCCCTCCCCCCAGCTCCCGGCGGGAGAAGAGCAGGCAGAGCGGGAGGGAGACGGAGCCCAGGACTGCCGAGCACCCAGCCCCAGCCATCCGGGCCAGAGTGCAGGGCCCTCGATACTGGGAAAACAGGGCAGCAAGAACAGTGAGCAGGCACTGGAGGCTGGGCGACAGAGGACATAAGAAAAGCGCGCGACCATTTTTTTTTTTTTTGCTTTTTTGCTGCTTTGTTTTGGCGAGCGCTTTCTGGAAGTCTTAAAGGGACAGGGACCCCAATATTAGGGAAACAGGGCAGAAAGACCGGTGAGCAGAGGCCTGAGGCTGGCACCGGAGAATAAAGAAAAACGAACGACCACCTTTTTTTTTTTTTTTTTTTTTTTTATTTATTTATTTTTTTTAATTAAAAAAATTTTTTTCTTGTTTTTTTTTGTGGTCGTTGTTTTGTTTTGGCGGGTGCTTTTTGGAAGTCTTAAAGGGGCAGGGCGGGCCACTTAATCCAGAGGTAGGGAATCCGGGATCTCTGGGCACCCTAACCCCTGGGCTGCAGGGAGCAGGGAGGCCCCTTACGGAGATAAATAGCCTCCCAGCAGCTCCTGCTCCAACGCGACTCCACCATTTTGGAGTAGCTGCCCGAGCCAGGCCACGCCCACAGCAACAGCGGAGATTAACTCCATAGCAGCCGGGCAGGAAGCAGAAACCCTGTCTGCACGCAGCTGCGCAGCACAAGCCACTAGAGGCCGCTGTTCTCCCAGGAGAGGAGGGCCACAAACCAACAAGAAAGGAAGTCCTTCCAGCCGTCACTCGTCCCAGTTCTGCAGACTATTCCTATCACCATGAAAAGGCAAAGCTACAGGCAGACAAAGATCACAGAGACAACACCAGAGAAGGAGACAGACCTAACCAGTCTTCCTGACAAAGAATTCAAAATAAGAATCATAAACATGCTGACAGAGATGCAGAGAAATACGCAAGAAAAATGGGATGAAGTCCGGAAAGAGATCACAGATGCCAGAAAGGAGATCGCAGAAATGAAACAAACTCTGGAAGGGTTTATAAGCAGAATGGATAGAATGCAAGAGGCCATTGATGGAATTGAAATCAGAGAACAGGAACGCATAGAAGCTGACATAGGGAGAGACAAAAGGATCTCCAGGAATGAAACAATATTAAGAGAACTGTGTGACCAATCCAAAAGGAACAATATCCGTATTATAGGGGTCCCAGAAGAAGAGAGAGGAAAAGAGGTGGAAAGTATCTTAGAAGAAATAATTGCTGAAAACTTCCCCACACTGGGGGAGGAGGTAATCAAACAGACCACGGAAATACACAGAACCCCCAACAGAAAGGATCCAAGAAGGGCAACACCAAGACACATAATAATTAAAATGGCAAAGATCAAGGACAAGGAAAGAGTGTTAAAGGCAGCTAGAGAGAAAAAGGTCACCTATAAAGGGAAACCCATCAGGCTAACGTCAGATTTCTCAACAGAAACCCTACAGGCCAGAAGAGAATGGCATGATATATTTAATACAATGAAACAGAAGGGCCTTGAACCAAGGATACTGTATCCAGCACGACTATCATTCAAATATGACGGTGGGATTAAACAATTCCCAGACAAACAAAAGCTGAGGGAATTTGCTTTCCACAAACCACCTCTACAGAACATCTTACAGGGACTGCTCTAGATGGGAGCACTCCTAGAAAGAGCACAGCACAAAACACCCAACATATGAAGAATCGAGGAGGAGGAACAAGAAGGGAGAGAAGAAAAGAATCTCCAGACAGTGTATATAACAGCTCAATAAGCGAGCTAAGTTAGGCAGTAAGATACTAAAGAGGCTAACCTTGAACCTTTGGTAACCACGAATTTAAAGCCTGCAATGGCAATAAGTACATATCTTTCAATAGTCACCCTAAATGTTAATGGGTTGAATGCACCAATCAAAAGACACAGAGTAACAGAATGGATAAAAAAGCAAGACCCATCTATATGCTGCTTACAAGGAACTCACCTCAAACCCAAAGACATGTACAGACTAAAAGTCAAGGGATGGAAAAACATATTTCAAGCAAACAACAGTGAGAAGAAAGCAGGGGTTGCAGTACTAATATCAGACAAAATAGACTTCAAAACAAAGAAAGTAACAAGAGATAAAGAAGGACACTACATAATGATAAAGGGCTCAGTCAAACAAGAGGATATAACCATTCTAAATATATATGCACCCAACACAGGAGCACCAGCATATGTGAAACAAATACTAACAGAACTAAAGGGGGATATAGACTGCAATGCATTCATTCTAGGAGACTTCAACACACCACTCACCCCAAAGGATAGATCCACCGGGCAGAAAATAAGTAAGGACACGGAAGCACTGAACAACACAGTAGAGCAGATGGACCTAATAGACATCTATAGAACTCTACATCCAAAAGCAGCGGGATATACATTCTTCTCAAGTGCACATGGAACATTCTCCAGAATAGACCACATACTAGGCCACAAAAAGAGCCTCAGAAAATTCCAAAAGATTGAAATCCTACCAACCAACTTTTCAGACCACAAAGGCATAAAACTAGAAATAAACTGTACAAAGAAAGCAAAGAGGCTCACGAACACATGGAGGCTTAACAACACGCTCCTAAATAATCAATGGATCAATGACCAAATCAAAATGGAGATCCAGCAATATATGGAAACAAATGACAACAACAACACTAAGCCCCAACTTCTGTGGGACACAGCAAAAGCAGTCTTAAGAGGAAAGTATACAGCAATCCAGGCATATTTAAAAAAGGAAGAGCAATCCCAAATGAATGGTCTAATGTCACAATTATCGAAATTGGAAAAAGAAGAACAGATGAGGCCTAAGGTCAGCAGAAGGAGGGAATTAATAAAGATCAGAGAAGAAATAAATAAAATTGAGAAGAATAAAACAATAGCAAAAATCAATGAAACCAAGAGCTGGTTCTTCGAGAAAATAAACAAAATAGATAAGCCTCTAGCCAGACTTATTAAGAAGAAAAGAGAGTCAACACAAATCAACAGTATCAGAAACGAGAAAGGAAAAATCACGACGGACCCCACGGAAATGCAAAGAATTATTGGAGAATACTATGAAAACCTATATGCTAACAAGCTGGGAAACCTAGGAGAAATGGACAACTTCCTAGAAAAATATAACCTTCCAAGATTGACCCAGGAAGAAACAGAAAATCTAAACAGACCAATTACCAGCAACGAAATTGAAGAGGTAATCAAAAAACTACCAAAGAACAAAACCCCCGGGCCAGATGGATTTACCTCGGAATTTTATCAGACATACAGGGAAGACATAATACCCATTCTCCTTAAAGTTTTCCAAAAAATAGAGGAGGAGGGGATACTCCCAAACTCATTCTATGAAGCTAACATCACCCTAATACCAAAACCAGGCAAAGACCCCACCAAAAAAGAAAACTACAGACCAATATCCCTGATGAACGTAGATGCAAAAATACTCAACAAAATATTAGCAAACCGAATTCAAAAATACATCAAAAGGATCATACACCATGACCAAGTGGGATTCATTCCAGGGATGCAAGGATGGTACAACATTCGAAAGTCCATCAACATCATCCACCACATCAACAAAAAGAAAGACAAAAACCACATGATCATCTCCATAGATGCTGAAAAAGCATTTGACAAAGTTCAACATCCATTCATGTTAAAAACTCTCAGCAAAATGGGAATAGAGGGCAAGTACCTCAACATAATAAAGGCCATCTATGATAAACCCACAGCCAACATTATATTGAACAGCGAGAAGCTGAAAGCATTTCCTCTGAGATCGGGAACTAGACAGGGATGCCCACTCTCTCCACTGTTATTTAACATAGTACTGGAGGTCCTAGCCACGGCAATCAGACAAAATAAAGAAATACAAGGAATCCAGATTGGTAAAGAAGAAGTTAAACTGTCACTATTTGCAGATGACATGATACTGTACATAAAAAACCCTAAAGACTCCACCCCAAAACGACTAGAACTGATATCGGAATACAGCAAAGTTGCAGGATACAAAATCAACACACAGAAATCTGTGGCTTTCCTATATACTAACAATGAACCAACAGAGAGAGAAATCAGGAAAACAACTCCATTCACAATTGCATCAAAAAAATTAAATACCTAGGAATAAACCTAACCAAAGAAGTGAAAGACTTATACTCTGAAAACTACAAGTCACTCTTAAGAGAAATTAAAGGGGACACTAACAGATGGAAACTCATCCCATGCTCGTGGCTAGGAAGAATTAATATCGTTAAAATGGCCATCCTGCCCAAAGCAATATACAGATTTGATGCAATCCCTATGAAACTACCAGCAACATTCTTCAATGAACTGGAACAAATAATTCAAAAATTCATATGGAAACACCAAAGACCCCGAATAGCCAAAGCAATCCTGAGAAAGAAGAATAAAGTAGGGGGGATCTCACTCCCCAACTTCAAGCTCTACTATAAAGCCATAGTAATCAAGACAATTTGGTACTGGCACAAGAGCAGAGCCACAGACCAATGGAACAGACTAGAGAATCCAGACATTAACCCAGACATATATGGTCAATTAATATTTGATAAAGGAGCCATGGACATACAATGGCGAAATGACAGTCTCTTCAACAGGTGGTGCTGGCAAAAGTGGACAGCTACATGTAGGAGAATGAAACTGGACCATTGTCTAACCCCATATACAAAAGTAAACTCAAAATGGATCAAAGACCTGAATGTAAGCCATGAAACCATTAAACTCTTGGAAGAAAACATAGGCGAAAACCTCTTAGACATAAACATGAGTGACCTCTTCTTGAACATATCTCCCCGGGCAAGGAAAACAACAGCAAAAATGAGTAAGTGGGACTATATTAAGCTGAAAAGCTTCTGTACAGCAAAAGACACCATCAATAGAACAAGAAGGATCCCTACAGTATGGGAGAATATATTTGAAAATGACACATCCGATAAAGGCTTGACGTCCAGAATATATAAGGAGCTCTCACGCCTCAACAAACAAAAAACAAATAACCCAATTAAAAAATGGGCAGAGGAACTGAACAGACAGTTCTCCAAAAAAGAAATACAGATGGCCAACAGACACATGAAAAGATGCTCCACATCGCTAATTATCAGAGAAATGCAAATTAAAACTACAATGAGGTATCACCTCACACCAGTAAGGATGGCTGCCATCCAAAAGACAAACAACAACAAATGTTGGCGAGGCTGTGGAGAAAGGGGAACCCTCCTACACTGCTGGTGGGAATGTAAGTTAGTTCAACCATTGTGGAAAGCAGTATGGAGGTACATCAAAATGCTCAAAACAGACTTACCATTTGACCCAGGAATTCCACTCCTAGGAATTTACCCTAAGAATGCAGCAATCAAGTTTGAGAAAGACAGATGCACCCCTATGTTTATTGCAGCACTATTTACAATAGCCAAGAATTGGAAGCAACCTAAATGTCCATCAATAGATGAATGGATAAAGAAGATGTGGTACATATACACAATGGAATACTACTCAGCTATAAGAAAAGGGCAAATCCAATCATTTGCAGCAACATGGATGGAGCTGGAGGGTATTATGCTCAGTGAAACAAGCCAAGCGGAGAAAGAGAAATACCAAATGATTTCACTTATCTGTGGAATATAAGAACAAAGGAAAAACTGAAGGAACAAAACAGCAGCAGAATCACAGAACTCAAGAATGGACTAACAGGTACCAAAGGGAAAGGGACTGGGGAGGATGGGTGGGTAGGGAGGGATAAGGGGGGGAGAAGTAGGGGGGTATTAAGATTAACATGCATGGGGGGGTAGGAGAAAAGGGAGGGCTGTACAACACAGAGAAGGCAAGTAGTGATTCTACAACATTTTGCTATGCTGATGGACAGTGACTGTAAAGGGGTTTATAGGGGAGACCTGGTATATGGGAGAGCCTAGTAAACATAATATTCGTCATGTAAGTGTAGATTAGTGATAGCAAAAAAAAAAAAAAAAAAAAAGGGCAGTTCCTGTGTGTTAACCTCCAACGAGTTCTACACAAGGGTATAAAGGGCATATAAAAGTGTAGGCAAAGGGTCTGTTTGTGTTTATACAGAGGATCAAAGCCTAATTGGGCTACCCCGAAAATGAACTAAGATACGATATGAAAAAGAACTTCCAACATCTGCACCCTCTGGAAGACTCATGCCAGAAGATGATCATCAAAAAACCCCAACAAAGATCCACGCACTGCTACAGCTGTAGATGCACTCATCCCACCAGTTCCTGGACCTGCCATGGGAATGAGGAAGGAGATATCTAAGCTGGCCTGTGCATACAGTAAAACAACAAAATTGGACTGGATCTATACTGTTGGAACTCAACCAAGAATTTGGAGAAGTGCAAATTGTAGCGCTCCAAAGTCTTACAACTACAAACTATTTATTGTTAAAAGAACATATGGCATGTGAACAGTCCCTAGGAATGGGTTGTTTTAATTTGTCTGATTTCTCTCAGACTGTTCAAGTTCATTTGGACAATATCCACCATATCATAGATAAGTTTTCACAAATGCCTAAGGTGCCTAACTGGTTTTCTTGGTTTCACTGCAGATGGCTGGTAATTACAGATATGCTTTGGTTATGTAACTATACTCCTATTATGTTAATGTGTGTGTGCAATTTAAGTAGTAGCTTAAAACCTATACATGCTGAAGTTACTCTACAAGAAGATATATCAAAGAAATAATCAATCTTCCCATGTTTTCTTCCGCCTGCTACTTCTATAGCTTTTCTTCTTCCTTCCTAATTACAACCCTTAAATAGAATTCGTGCCTCATATCAAATTTACCCAGTATCATAATTCTTCCAAGTGGTAAAGATACCTCAAGACAAATGCTGGGCATAGAAGCCACAGGGCATAAATATGCAAAGAAGTAAAAAGCTAACTTTTTCAAACAATAAGGCTTCTCTCTCACTTACCAACTTCACATTTCCCTGTATGGCCCCGGAAGATGACTGGTTAGCCAGAGACGGGTAAGATTCCTCAAGGGAGGAACAACCTAAGACAGGCACAGTCGCAGGGGGTCCATCAGGTGAGAAATTGGGGATCAACAGAGGTGAGGCTTAGAACCTCACCCCACCGTTCTGAGAGAAATCTTCTGCATACGTGGATGTTTTATTGCCCTGGTCTAGCTTGGATTAACACATAGTCTACAGGCACACACCTGATCATCTACATGTGCTCTCTTACAACACTAAACTATGTTTTCTACCTTTATCTTGTATCTGCCTACCACTTCAGCATTTTATTAAAAATAATAATAATAAAGAGAGAAATGTGGTATCCACATATAAATCAAGTATAAAAACCAAATGAGTATTCATATTTGAACTGACTGTTTATAGTTCATAATGCATGAGCAAAACCGAAAGTTTCTGTGATGACTGCCCTTGTACTGTTCACTATGTAACTTATTCATTATGTAAGAATTTGTTCTACATGTAAAAACTTGTTTGTTATGCCTCAGAAGATTGGAGACTGACAAAAATTAGGCTTGGGGTGGAATAATGATTGTGCATTGAGCATTGACTCCCCTATACAGAATTTTATTGTCGTTAACAACCATTTGATCAATAAATATGAGAGATGCCCTCACAAAAAACAAAAAACAAAAAAAAAAAAAGGACAGACCTCCAATGGTAAAATAAATTAGTAACCGGGATGTAAGGTATAGCATAAGGAATATAGTCAAGATATTGTAACAGCCTGGTAGGGTGATAGCTGGAACCTAGAATTATGTATATAAATGTTCTACCACTGTGTTGTACACTTGAAACTCATGTAATGTAATACTGTGTGTCAACTACCCTTCAATAAAAAATAATTATTAAAAAAAAAAAAAATAATGACTATGAAATGAAGTCTTCACAAAAACTATGAGAACGGCATTTTGTCCCTTTTTCATTGTTTTCTCTGTCTGGGGAATTTCCACCCTTGGGGAACCTGAATGCTTCCACATGCCAGAGCCAGGCTCCAAGCTGCGGGACCATGGAAACTCTTTACTCTTTACTGGGGAGTCTGCCCTATGTATGTACCTCTTCATCTGTTAACTTGTATCCTTCACAGTAGCCTTCATTAAACTGGTAAATTTAGTGTATTCCTCAGTTCTGCAAGATGCTCTAGCAAAGTAATCAAATTAACTGAACCTAAGGAAGAGATACTGGAACCTCCAATCTGTAGCCAGTTGGTCAGAAGCACAGGAAACAGCCTGGTGTTCAAGAATTGCTTGGCCGCGCGTGGGGAACCCTCCCCAAAAACACACACACATTGGAATTGGGCCTGGGAACCCCTACACAGAATCTTTAAAAATCTGAAATAAGCATATTATGAATCAGATGCCTACTATACAACCAAGTATTGGCACATGATTTCAGCGATTGCATTTTTTCCTGGTTTAATGAGAAAGGACAGAAACATATCTAAGACAAAATTGAGGCATTTGCACTAAAAGAAAGCCAACTTACATCACCACCATCCATACAATGAAATATTTCACAAGGGTTGTAAAGATAAAAGTAGTGGGGAAACTTGTCAAAGATCAAACCTAGCATGGTGGCAGTGGGCAGCTTACTAGTGGAACAGGACTTAGTGGTAGCAGACTGTCACCTAGTGTGTCATGGCTAACATTTATTGGCTATATTTAAATTATAAATTCACATTCTGGTTATAAAGTTGTAAAAGAACAATGAACATAAAGATTTTATGCCCAGTCTTGTGCTTACATGTAAGTGAGCATTTTAATACAAATAATCATATTGTGGTTATGCAAAATAATGTTCTTATTCATAGGAAATAATACTGAAGTATTCAGGCATAAAGAGGCATGATACCTCCCGCTTCCAAGTGTCTCAGGAAAAACAATCTGCATATACATATATATGTGTGTGTACGTACACAGAGAAAGAGGGGCAGAGAAAGAACGATAAAGGAAATGGGACAAAATACAAACCATTAGTGAATCTGGTTAAAGAATACATAATGGCTAAAGAATTACAGCATCTCAAACTTGGCAGGCTCTAGCCTCTTCTTCTTAAAGATACAGATCTAGAATTCCCCAAGGAGTATTCTTAGACCAGTGACTCCCATTGGGGTAAGGGACCCAACATCAGAATCACCTGGGAAGGTGATTTCAGGATGCTTACAAATACCCCCTTCCTCCTCTCTCTGGGAATCCTGCTACAGTGAGCTACTGTCATAGACAGAAAAGCATGACATCCCTCTCGGACATTTCGGATATAAAAATTGTGACTTTCATGATTAAAGCCATCAAACTAGGCTACCAAGAGAAGTGACAGCCCGATCGCTGTCTACTAGGCAGCCTCAACAGAGCTGCGGTGCCACAAGGAGCACACTTTACAGAACAAGAGGGTGCTAAGGAGGTTTAACCAAAGAGGGTGGCCATTCTCTTGAGCACTGACTCTAACTCAAGCTCACAGGCTCAGAATGGTGAGGCAGTGCCTCTAGTGGAGGAGGCACACCTGCTTACAGCTGCAAGTCCTCCCGCGCTCCTCAGAGACAGCAGAGTGCTGATGGCCTTCCTGTCCAGTCACCGAAACAGCCCTGCATGGCTGAAGGCTCCGGCTCACTACCTTCATGACCCGTGTGTTAGGCAAACCTTCCCAATACATAAATGGAGGAGCCGAAAGTAAGTTTGTCCACTGAGGGAGATTCAAACCAAATCACATTTTTTCAACTGTGGCTCCAAATTCATTGATGGATCCTAAAACCATTTTAATGAATCATGACCTAACTTTTATTTAAAGAATGTAGAGAATAAAACAGGCAAATCACTGTGCAGTCAGGGTAAATACTGTTTCATGAAGCCTCTGTATCAGTTCTGTCAATATGTGAGCACAAGGGTCACCATCTAAATGCTTTCTGACTCTGTGCCGTAGTCAAAAAATATTTGAAAGCCACCATATCAGATACTGAAAGGCAAGAGAGTAGGAGGAAAGGAGCAGAAGAAAGATACAAATCAGGAGTGGCTGATCTGCCCAAAGGAAAGGGCAGGCTAAAACACTACAACATGCACACGCAGCAACCGGTTTACTGTACAGGTGCAGAGGTGGCAGAAAATGATCACACTCTTGGTGGAAAGAAATCAATCAGAGAAATTGGTAATAATATGTCTAATTAATCAGATAGGTCTTTTTTCTTTCTGAGGTAAAAGACAGCATGGTCTAATGTACACGAAAATATTCCACACATCTGGGGCATCAGTCCCCATAATAATAAAAAAATTAAAGTACTCCTAGGAATGCTTTCCCGGAAGGTTTATAGGAATGTATGCTTCATCAATTAGCCAAGGTTCAGTGACCTTCACCAAACAAGTTGTGAATTTTGTAGGAGCAGAAACAACAGGAAATCCCGAAAAAGCTGCCTCCTGCTGCTCGGTTTTCTCTACATCTCTCACACCAACCTTACCCTGCTTTTTCTGACCATATGCATATTCAATTAGACCAGATCAAAAGTACTTGCCCCTCCACTGAAATCTTCAAAGTTACACATTTCTTAACATTATTTTAATCTAAGTGAGGAAATCAGCAGGGACAGGAAGATCTTATAATCATAAAATACAAGAAGAAAATTACCCAAACTGAAACCGTTTGTAAATGTCACAATAAAAATAAATATCATGTTAAGGATGCACAAAGGTGTTGTTTTAAACATCAGAATATAAATGTCCTGTCCTCAAATTTTGTTCCATCTTGACTACTAAAAAAACAGACTGCAAAAAAGGCTGGGGACCACTAAACTATGTTTTCTACCTTTATCTTGCATCTACCTACCACTTCAGCATTTTATTAAAAATAATAATAATAATAATAATAAGGGAGAAATGTGGGATTCACATACAAATCAAGTATAAAAATCAAATGAATAATCATATTTGACCTGATTGTTTATAGTTCAGGATGTGTGATCAAAACCAAAAGTTTATGTGATATGACTGCCCTTGCACTGTACACCATGTAAGAACTTATTCACTATGTAAGAACTTGTTCACCATGTAAGAACTTGTTTGTTATGCTTCAGAAGATTGGAGACTGTTGAGAATTAGGCTTGGGGATGATTAATGATTGTGCATTGAGTCCCCTATACAGAATTTTATTGTTGTTAGCAACCATTTGATCAATAAATATGAGAGATGCCCTCTCAAAAAAAAAAGGCTGGGGTCTTCCCAGCTCCAGCATTAATCATCACTCAAAGGAGATTCCTCAAGCACATGGAAAATTGGCAATCTCACATTGTATTTTCATTAAGTACCTTCCCGGATTACCCTAGACACTGATTAAATCAATGAATGTCTCATGAGCAGTGGGATGATTATTTTAAGTAAATGTATTCCTTTTGGGCCATCCAGATAAGTGACTATTGTGTTCCTACAAAACCACCATTTCACTACTAACTTGAGCTCTACAGTGTACTATTGAGATATTTCTTTTATTCTCTGTTAACAGACATAATATATAATACCTTAAGGATATCAGGTATTATATACAAGTCCTAAAAGGTACTGTTCTCTTCAAAATGCTGTAACAATAACATCTTCAAAAATGCCTAAGTTTTTGGTTCTCCATGAACAAAAGAAAAGACAATGATTTAGGTTACCTACATGAATTGGGAAAATGATCTCAAGTAGTGGAACATTTTTCTGTTTGTAAGAAGACACCCAAATCAGATTACATACACAAGACTTTATTAAAGTGTTAAGGAGCATGCTAAGTGTAAGAGCAATTTGCAACGTAAGCTAAAACAGGATTAATCTAGGGCATAAAAAGCTGACTTGGGCTGAACAAGCCCAAATAGGTCTTAAGAAACCTACTGAGAAGGCTGAACTGAATACTCAACCTTGCCTGTAAACTGCATGGATTTTTCCCACACATTACTAGGTTACTGAAAATACAAATAATGCATGGTGTTAGAGCTCTGCACTCTTGTGGGTGGTGCACAGAGCACCACATTAACATGTTTCTCAAAAATGCTGCCTACATGTTAATAATGATTACAGACATCTTTGGACTTTTCTCCTCTCCTTCAAATGTAAAAAATGATCCTGAGAAGTTGAAACCATTATAGAGAGATCCCAGGATTATGCCAGTTCCTAAACCAACTGGAATCACCTGAGTCCAAAGAAGACTATTCCAGAATGAAGTCTACACTATGATCAATCAGGCCTTACATATATATATATATATATATATATATGCTTACTCGAAATTCACTAATGGCTGTGTTCAACACACGAGGAAAGCAGATGTCCTCTCTCCCTAGCAGTATCCTTCTGTTCCTATGGGAACAGTTTTGCACACTGTTAAGTTCCAAGGAGGCCTGCATCCATGTCACCAAGTATACCCAGTTTCCCTTTATATACATTTTACAGCTGCAAGCATTTATACACAAGTAAGTTCATAAGCTCCATGAAGACAAGGACTGCCCCTTGCTATCCATGCCCCTTATATATAAGAGTTCAATCATTGCTCACTGAATTGGTAACTCTGCCAGCCACCCAGATCCTGGAGCTGGGCTATAAGAGAGAACCTGAGAAGGCAGCAGAAAAAGAGAAAAAAATAACTTACTCTCCACTCAGGACACAAAGGGCTGCCCTGAGGTCATTACACCGGTTTTTCATTTGTATAAACACTATTTTGTTTTACTGATCCGGACCTAAACGTGGGCATTATAACACAGAGAAATTCAAAATCCTCTCTTACATTATGAAAACTTCTAAATCAGCTGTACTGGCAGTTAAGGGAGTTTGTAACTAGATATTCAAGTCAGTTACATTTATTGCAACCTTAGAGGCAGAAGGGAGTTTTTTTGTTATGTAGATAAAAGCCTACAACCTGAGCTGCCTCTCCCTAGCTCACTGTCCTGGGAATGACACTTCAAATCCCTGAGTTTCAATTTCCCTAGGAAGAGATAATTATACCTCATGCCACTGGGTTGTGAAAGCAAAATAAATGTAAATTATGTAAGAGGTTGGAAAAAAAAAAAAACCAACCCTTAATGGTTATCTCATCCAATCACCCGTCTAAAGATAACTTTGTGTGAGTGGTGGTCCAGGGGGAGGGCGCAAAAGCACAGGCACATTGATAACACAGAAGAATAGAGTAAGTCCTATCAGAAGCCAACCAGATGCCCAAAGAATAGGGCAGGGCAGTCCTCACCAGGAGTTGTGGAAGTAAGCACTACATGCACAATAGTCCTCTTAATCCTCATGAATTCTTTGTAAGTAGTGTTATTTCATACTACGAATGAGGCAACTGAGGATTAGAAGCATAAAAGTCTAAACAACTAGAAAAAAGGCAGATACGACGCTTTAAGGACCATTCACTTTCCAGCCTGCCAATTCATTAAGAACTAAACTGGGAAGTAGCTTCTTTTCAAGAACTTACAATGTCTAACAGCTCAACCTTACATATTTTTTTGTTATTAGCATTTTAGTGCTTAGAAAAAGAACACTCAATTTTGTTCCCACATAAAACAGTCATTCTTGCAAATATTGTTCAGCAAGCAATTTCAACTTTGAACAAAAGTTACATTTAAAAACAAATATACCTTAGGACGAGCAGGAAAAACACTTTAACACATGGCAGAATAACCTTTTGATGTCATGTTCTCTCTCCTTTTGCCTCTGCCCAACTGCATTAAAGGCATTTTCTATCCCAATTATTTCTCTTTCTCACTTACGCTAACGGACTTTTCACAACTGTTTTCCGTTATGGTGTGTACTTCACACTTCCAATGACAGGAACGATCTTGGATGATTTTTTCCATGTCTAGTTGTCTGTTGGTCAATTAGTCTATCAACCAAAGCACAGGTATCTAAACGTTTATTCTAGAAACACTTAAGGACTTAACTCTATTCAGGATCCCACTAGAGTTAAGCAGCCAAGGAAAGAACTTCCTGGCAGCCAAAGAAAACACTTAAAAGACTGACATGTTTTGACCTGTGAAAAGAAAAATGAGGATACCAAGCTGTTATCTCTAAGGAAAAAAAACAAAATTAACAGCATAAGCCATAAAACCATGTGGAGAAACACATGATTTTATTACAGTGCAGGAGACAAGGGGGCCTCAGTAAAAAACATGCAAAACAGATCCCTGACTTACGTTTTTCATCGTCAGCGTGTACCAGAGATGCTGCCCTGGACAAAACATCTAACGGTGTCTCCATTTCTGACTGGAGCCTAAAAGGATAAAAAAAAGAGAGAGAGAGAGAAAAAAAGAATTTAAACAGAATTCAAAAGACGCTTAGAATTCTGGTAGTTAGCTGTTAGAATAATCCCCCTACCCAGTACAAATCACAATTCTGACGAAACTCTTCCCATCCTGTGAGGAAATTCAATGGACTTGGCTCAGAACAGAGAGAGAAAAGGGTTAAATTCCATTCTGTCTACAGGCTAACCCTTGCTGATTCCAGGAAGCAGCTCATGTCAGAACTAAAGGAAGGAATACTGTGAATATTCATGCCCATGTTATTTGTGCATACAAATGTTTATGTGCGTGCATAACAGGCCTGTACAGACATACCCAGTAAAAAATAGTTTACAGAACAAAGGCTACTCTATGACCACAGCATTACTACCAGTCTGATTTTTGTGGTGGTGGTGGTGGTTAGTTGATTAGTTTTAGCAAAATTGCTAAAGATTGAACCATTCTGTTCTTTCGCCTTCAGGACCCTGTGAGCTTAATACATACACTGTACGCATGAAAAGTGTGTGAATGCAATTGGTAGGTTAAATGGTATTTTAAGCCCAATAGGAAATTCTGTTTTTAAAAGGTCAAGTTTTATAGTATACTTACTATCATTACCACCTATCACCATCTAGTGCCAGTTTTTTAATAAACCTGGATTTTTGCCTTGAATTGTTTACTTAAATTACAGAATACCTATAAAAGCAAAAACTGCCTAAGATGGCAGAAAGTCTTATAAAATCAGGCTACTTTTTTGCAGTTGACCTTTCCTGAATTATTTAAACACACACACGGGTGCACACATGCATGCAGACACAAAATTATTGGGAAAATACATACCCTATTAGTTCAACAACTAAGAAAAATACCTTATTGACTGCACTGCTTTAAAGACACTCAGCATTTCCTCAGCGTTCTCCAGCATTTACTGAGCACCTATGAATGTGCCAGTTACAAGACATGGCAGACCAGCTTTTCTTTATAATAGCCATACTTCAGGCCTCCAGGGAAACATCAATTCTGGAATCATGCAATATGATTTCATTCAATAAACATTAGCTACTAGGTGCTAAGGCAGGAAAAATAAAGCCCAGGAGCTGCCTTCGAAGAGCTTTCAATCCGAATGACAGATGTGGCCACAAGAAATCTAGTTAAGGCAGTGTTTTTCCAAAGTGTTTTGCCCTGGGTTGTTCGTATTTTGTAAGAAAGAAAATTGTTTTCTATGGTACATAAGTTTGGGGAAACACCAGGTTAACTGGATTAAGCAGCTCATTTTCCTTCCTGTGCTATGGCTATGCTGCTGTGGCTTCCTTCTGCTGGGAGCAAAGGCAGTGGGGAGTAGCTCTATATATTCTAAATATCTCCAATGTCCCCTGCCATCCTTTAACATTAAACATCTCTTAGGGCACACTTACAGAAATCGTGAGCTAAGGTAAAATGTGTGAAGTGCCAAAACAGTGCTATCAACAAAGTCCTCCACAGAAAAACAGATGAATCTGAAAGGCTTTGTGCAGAAACAAGAACGTGAGCTGAGTCTCTGAAGACTGCATGTAAAAGTTCTTCCAGAGGGGAAGAATGAAAGCAGAATGTATTCAAGAACAAGTTGCCCAAATCACTGGAAGGCAAGAGTAAAATGGGGACAGGAAGTAAGAGATGAGGATGAAAATTTCAACTGGGGCCCCACTGTGGAAGGACGGAGCATTCTGACGAGATTTGAGCTTGATTTCATATGTATTAAGCAGCCACCAAAATCTGAGCAGAGAAATGGTTGGACATCTTTGTGTCCTTGGAAAATGATTCAGGTAAGCACCACATAGTCCACTCTAGAGAATGGGAAGCCACAGGTAGGGCGGGCAATACAACCCCACAGAAGGTAATGAGGGGCAGTGGGTGTAAAAGAAAACTGCAGACACAGAACTAACTCACAGAGCTTGGAAGGTCCCAAGATGTGTAAGGAAAGACAAAGACCATATGATCTCTCCTATACGTGGAATGTAAAGACAAAAACAAGACCCCAAGGTCATAGACACCGAGAACAGATGGGTGGTCACCACAGGCAGGGGTTTGGGGGTGAGGGAGAGAAACTCCTGAAGAGGGCCAAAATGTAAAAAGAATAGGTAAATACGGTACATTGCTGAGAAACATCAGAACAAAAAGATGCGAGAGTTAGAGATAAATAACCCTCAGTGACTTGGAGGGCGGTGATGTCACAAGCCAGAGTGAATTTTCTTTTTCAACAGCAAGGGAGGGTCATATCAGAGGCAGAAAAGAGAAAAATCAATGACATTCACATTCCTAATCTCCTTTGTAAGAAAGAACAGATCCTCTCCTCAGAGGAAGGATTTCTGAACTTGTATGAAGGTGAAGAAAACAGTGAAAGATTTGAACAGACTGACAGGAACTCCCAAGGACCCAATTAAATTCTCTTCACCTAAACCAGTGTCCTCTTCAGGCAAGATCTGGGCTTGAAGTCCTTAATTGGGATTAAGTAAATGCTTATAGGCACTGTACTCCATACTGAAGTATTCAGAGTCACAATTCCATAAATGAATTTGCACGTGGCTTGGAGGACATGTCTGGAAAGATGCTGCCCTCTCAGTCACTTGGTCCTCCAGGACTCCTCTCTCAGCTCCAGAATTCGAAACCAAAATAGGTAATTTTAACATAAGCCTTAAATTATGCAAATGAGGCACAGAATAAAGTGTTATACACAGAAGTGAGATCTCAAAGCATCAATACATCAAATAGCACAAAGAAGTGTACCCAGAATTCTAGGATCAGGAAAGAAGAGGGTTTAAGTTTTATTCACAAATCTAAACCCCCAAGCAACTTACAAAGTAGGTAGATAAGAGACTAGGGGTTTATGGTTCACCGAGGAGGCACCTGCCATCTGCTGCAACTTTATTAATGCAACCATCCAAGCTTTATTACACAATTATTCTGAGTTTGGTGCAGTACTGCGGAGAGGTGAAAGAAACAGAAGATCCCTGCCTTCCTATGACCTTAACCATGAACCTAAAGTATATGAAATAGGATGATACCAATTTAAAAGGCCCTAATGAAAGACAAAACATGATGTAAAATGAAAATGACTATTGTGTGATAGAAGAGAGACCAGTGTCAGCTGAGGTGTTTACCTTGTGAACATCTATTCTTTCTCTGGTGTGTGTGCATGCACGTGTATGCTTTGAAAAGCCACTTCAAAGGTTTCCTTACCCAGTTTCTCTCCCTCCCCTGTCTGTCAGGCTCCTCTCTGACCTCTTACTCATCTGGATCACACTGTCTGAATCCTACCTGGATGCAAGGACCCTGTCTTATGCTTACAGGTACAGTCATGTTGGATCGACAGCCTGAGGACAGGCACCAAGGCAGGAATGAGAACCCCAAGAGAGACTGAAACCAGCCTGGTAGGACTGAAAATCCTTGTTAAGAAGATGGAGAAGCTAAGCTTGGGCACAACAGGGGTGGACTTAGGAAAGAGCCAGAGGCTGACCAGACAGGTTTACATTTAATATAGCAGGCAGCCACCATTAGTCCTGGAGCAGGCTGGCGCTGTGATGTTAATGGTATTTTAGTTTTCAGGCTCTGGGAGGATGGCCTGACTTGAGAGGTGAAGTGAGGAGTCACTGGAGGCAGATCAGTTAGGAGACTTCGATAGGAACCAGGTGTGAAATAAGGACAATGTGGGGCTGCTACAATAACACAGGTGAGAGATGAGGACCAGGACCCAGGCATTATCTAGCCACAAAATATCTAAGCAAATAAAGGTGGAAGATAACAGTAATAAAAAAAAAATTTTTTTTCAAGGCTTAGGAATTTTACATCTTATACAATATCTACAGTCCAATAAACCCAGTAAAATTATTAGTAAAATGGCGGGAAAATGATGCCTACAGTTTGTGATGGAAGGTCACATTACATTAAAAGACAAATCAGCACTCTGGTTAAGAAGGTGATCTTTGGACACCAACCTGAGTTTGCATTGGGCTCAGCCACTTCCTACGTGTGTGTCACTGGGAAGAGACTTTCCCCCTGTGTGTGTGTGTTTCCTCATCTGCAATGTAGGGATACTGATATTACCTACTCCCAGGGTGTTACAAGAGGTGAAGGGGCTTTATATGTATTAAAATAATTATTTGTAATGGATTAAAGACCAAAAAGATAAGACCAGAACCATAAAACTCCTAGAAGAAAACACAGGCAGTAAACTCTTATATTAGCATTGGCAATTTTTTTCTGGATACATCTCCCCAGGCAAGGGAAACAAAGCAAAAATGAACAAGTGCAACTACAGCAAACTAAAAAGCTTCTGCACAGCAAAGGACACCATAAACAAATCAAAAAGTCAACCTACTGTAGGAAGAATATATTTGCAAATGATATATCTGATAAGGAGCTCATATCCAAAATAAATGAAGAACTCATACAACTCAACACCAAAAAAAAAAAAAAACCCAAAAAACAAATAATCTAATAAAAAAATGGGCAGAGGACCTAAACAGATATTTTCCCAAAGAAGACATATAGATGGCCAACAGAAACATAAGATGCTCTGCATTACTTATCAAGGAAATGCAAATCAAAACCACAATAAGATTATCATTTCACGTCTGTAAGAATGGCTAACCTCAACAAGACAAGAAATAACAAGTATTGGTGAGGATGTGGAGAAATGGGAACTCTCCTACCCTGTTGGTGGGATTGCACATTGGTGCAGCCACTATGGAAAACAGTACATAGGTTTCTCAAAAAACTAAGAATAGAAATATATTTGACTTAACAGTTCCACTCCTGAGAATTTACTCAAAGAAAACAAAATCATTAACTCAAGAAGATATATGCACATCTATGCTTATTTAAGCATTATTTATAATAGTGAAGATATAGGAGTAATCAAAGTGTCCAGCAATAGATGAATGGATAAAGATATGGTACATGTACACATTGGAATATTATTCAGCCACAAAAAATACAGAAACCTGCCATTTTCAACAATGTGGATGGATCTAGAGGGTATTATGTTAAGTGAAATAAGTCAGAGAAAAACAAATACCATATGATTTCACTTATATGTGTGGAATCTAAAAAACATAAGAAACAAAACTGATTAATCAACTCATTAACATAGACAACAGATGGTTAGGATGGGAGGGATGAGGGGGATGAGGGCATGAAAAAGGTGAAAGATAAAGAGGTACCAACTTCAAATTAGTCACAGAGACTGAAGTACAGCACAAGGAACATAAGTATTAATACTATAATATCTTTATTTGGTGACAGATGGTCACTACCCTTATCACTCTGAGCACTTACTAATGTATGTAATTGTTGAATCAGTAAGTTGTTCATCTGAAATCAATGTAATATTGTATATTAGCTATATTTCAACAAAAAATGATTAGTCACAATATGTGCAAACATATTAACTAGATTGCAAATTAACGGTATTGGAAATGTATTGGAAAAAGGTCCTTTCCACTACTTTAGATAGAATAATCTGGCGAGATTTCTCTAAGATGAATTGGAAGCTAAAACCTGAGGATGAGAGGAATTAGATTTGTCAAAGGATGGGGTTGGAGGAGAGGACAGAGTTTGCAAAAAACCTAAGACAGACCAAAAGCTGGACATGTGGGTGTGGAGGACCCCTGTAGCCACAGTGCAGGGAATGAGGGGACAGAAACGAGGGGAGACAAGGAAGTAGGAAAGGGTCAGATCATGCATACCCTGTAGGGCGTGATAAAAGCTTTTTATTCTAAGTCAGTGGAAAGCCCTTGAATGGTCTAAAGGGTTTTAAACAAGGGAGAGACATGCCTGGCTTATTTTATATTCTTCATGAACCATAAACCATCTCACTACCTTTTGAAAAAATTATGCAGCATCCAGAAAATAAATCTAAGTACATCCCAATAATGTGTTCTCATTTCTGTGATAGTTTTTACATTATAATATTGTGATAACCAAAAATAAAATCACTTAAAATGAGGATACCTAGAACATAATAGCACCATTTAAGTGATAGGAATGTGCTTCTGGAAAAAGACTTAAAGTGCACCTGTCAGAGTGTTTTCTATTGTATTGCACCTCATTTCAGGTCTACCCATTCACCTCTTTTTGTGGTGGTTGTCAAATATGAACGTGACTCATCATGGACAGAGGACACACTTTGTACTGCTTTGTTTTTAAGCAATGATATTTTCTCTAGCTAGCCCATATTCCTTCCTCACACCTACTGATCCCCAATAAGAATGCCTTCCAAACAGCTTAAGGTTGAGAATTAGGGAACCATAGGTATCAATTCTGAAGCTACTAAACTTTTGGGACATTCAGTGCTCATGACAAGCTCAGCTATAAATCTGAACACCCTAATTTGGCCTTCCATGAAGAACTGTCCCTTTTGACCATCAGACACATGAGTACAAGAGCACCTATCTTGGGAATAAATTATGGGATGGATCAGATTTTATTTTTTGAGGCAAGAGAATGGAATTTCAAGACATATTATGGAAGTGTTCCGAGGAGACGTCCAAGCAGAGAGCGACAGCCGGAGGCCTGCCTCACTCCGTGGCTCTTCAGGGTGTGTTTTAGAAAGGAGCGGGAGCACGGGGAGCACGGCTTGGCTAGACATGGAAACTGGGGCAGGAGGGCAGATGCTCCTGCCACGTGGTCACTTGGTCAAAGAGCAGAAGCAGGAAGCCATCACTATCCTGGGACACTGACGACACCTCCAGCTTCCAGATGCACTCTCTTAAATATCCCTAATTCCTACTGGCCTGTTCTGTCACTATCCCCTGCAAGCAGACCACCTCCTGGCCTCATCTACTCTTCAGCCTCGTCTATCAAAAAAGTACAACTGTAGGACAAGCCTCAGTACAAACTATCCCAGCATGGCATCGGAGTTTGGCCCTTTTGGCCATCAAGAATTGAGAGGCTTTCACTGAGTAGCTCCTACTTTGACTGAACACTGTATACAGACATCACAGAAAAGGAAACGTAAGCTCACTGCCCTGGAGCAACTTACACTGCAGCCGATTTGGCCAGCTGTCCATCTCAGCAAGAAGGCTAATGGAAATGAAACTGCAGACCAGTCATCACCAGATTCTGGTGGCCACACACAAGCATAGCTTCGGCACATCAAGAAGGTGTGAACTGACATCCTCCTAGTTGTTTCTTCTCCTCGTGTGCCCAGTTGTTGCCCCACAAACATCTTGCAACATTCTTCCTGTTTAACATCCAATTTTCAGACCATCCCTCTCTGTTCTACTTGCTAAATCTCTCACCCTTATAATCCCTTTTTATCCTCACACTTTACCATTTGTTAAATCAGCAGAGCCAAGACTTTAGCATCAGAAACCTAAATTGGAATCCTACTTTAAGGCTTTCCCTCATTCAGTCAACAACCGGTGGAAGCCTATTCTGTTCTAGGCTTTGATCGAAAGACAAAACAGTAATTGTACGGGCCATTTAATCTCTCCAGGCCTAAGTGTCCTCACTTAAAGAAAATGGCAATTATGTTGCCTACTTCATATGGCCACAACCTTGGCATGTGGATTAATGATATAATGTAACTGAAAAAGTTGTGTAAACTCAAGTGAGAAATAGATGTTATATCCACCACCACCATCCTAGAACTGTTAACACATCTTTTCAAAAAACACTCACATAAATTGACTGATTGGATTCTTGCTGTAAACTGGCCAAAAAGGATTAGTAGGACTCGTCCACAGATGAAAGACCAAGGTGCCAAGAATACAAGTGACTTCCTGCAGAAGCTAAGACTAGAATCCAAGTCTCCTGACTCACTGCCCAATGCTATTTTCACTCTTCTTAAGCTCATTTGCATAAAGACCTTTCGGGAAAATGCTGTTACTTACTTAGGATATCTGGAAAAAAAATAATAGCTTTAACCTTACATCAGCAACCAAGGCATGACTTCTCGTCTGGATTCCTTCCCCCGTGCCCTGAGAGACATTCTCAGGCGATGATCTGACAGTTTCTAAAGTAAGCACAGAGAAACAAGCCCTCCCCTATCAGGAACATGGAAACCGTGCCATATTTTACTTTCTCTGAACACAGAGACCAGCAATGGAGTCACATGAATAGTAGGAAGGCAGGTAAGAAGGAGCTCACACCAAGCCAGCTGATGCAGACAGTTGTGCAAACAACACCTGAAGCAAGCTGCAGAGCCACAGGATTTCCCGGCCACAGTCACCTAGGGATTAAACATGAGCCCTAAGGACTGCAGGCTCCAAGAACAGGTTCAGTATTAAGAATCATTTCTATTTAGTCACGCTCAAGAAAATCTGTTAAGCTCCAATGGATAACTATTAAGGATCAGTGAAATGATATGTTTTAATTTTCCCATTATCTCTTATATCTCACAACCTTAAATTGCATGTCACATTCCTAAACAGAAGATAGCCCTTACTCAAAATACTCTTCCAACAGTCACATCATCAAAGAAAGAGCATCAGCAGATGGCTCCTTTGCTAGCCCGGCTTTCCTTAGCTAGGCCTATCCCAGGCATGAGTAATTGGCCCACACTGCCATAATTTGAAGCACCTACTAGGTACATCAGAAGGACTTAGCCAGCTACCACTTACATCCAATTCCTCACTTCTAAGCATAATCATTCCTGAAAATTCAAGGCCAAATGTCTGAAATTTGAACAATACACACATTCTTTGCTTATTTGCGGAGATTAAAAAATGTGTGTAAAAATCCCTCGTTGGGCTTCAGGTGCTTGCCAACCTCCAGCCAGTCCACCCATCGTCCTAGAAAACTAAAAACCTTGGGACTTTGGTGCAGGGATGTTCCTTTCCCTACTGTGAAGCTTCTGCAGCAGGCACATCTAACGGTTGAGCAGCCATCAACCCCTTATCCTCCAAAGTGGGGCACATCAGGTACCGGGAACAACGTAACCTCAGGTGCCTGCCATTAATTCAGCTCTGCCTAGTGCACATCTCCACCTCCCATCTCAACAGAGACGCTTGGGCTGGATAAGAGGAACCGCACGGGATGGAAACCTCTGAATGAATGCTCAACTAACCACAGTAGGTTTTCTGATGCTGAAATGGCCCAAGGCTTGACACTATGAACCTCCTCAGCTCCCCAGAGAAGGGGGTCAGTGATGTGACATTGTCACCTTGATGACTGGCAACAGGAGCTGCCAAACGTGCCACCACAGAGTAACTAAAATTCAGTTTGGAATTGCTATGAACTGTGCAAATGCATGGAGTACATGAAAGCTGACCATGTGCCAGCTGAGGGCCATCTGTACAGGCTTAAAGCCACAAAACCAAACTTAGGTTATAGCTTATGTCGTGACCCACTGTGGGGCTGCCCCATGCTGGCATAAAATCCTCACCGAGTGAAGTTCACCCATCTGCCCAACGTGTCCCCTGTAGAGTGCATGGGGGCCCCACCCTGACACCACTGTGTCTAGGGAGTAAAAATAAAATTCAAGTCTGGCCTTTTTGAGCAGACTATCAATTCCCACCATTTTTCAACGCCATTAGAATAAAATGATCTTTGCCTTTCTTGTGTTTAGGCTATTGTGAATCTGTCTCTTACAGCCTTCCACAACAATGTACATGAACAAAGGGAAACTCTTTGGCATTTTTAGTTTACTCTGGAGAGGCTTGTTCTTGCCATTTAGAATTTCCTCTTCACAAGCACTGAAATGCCTCTTCCTTGCAGGGACCTATCCCCCCCAAGAACAAGAAACATGAATTTGCATCATAGTCTAAAAGCAAACTCCTATGAAACCTGAGTCTAACTCTCCTTTGTCCCCCAGTCTCAATTCAGCCTATTAAAGCCTAGATAAAGTCTCCTAACCCATGACACGGTGTATCCTTAGGAAGCACTCTAGTTATCAGCATCAGTAAATATGGTCAATTCTCATTATCACAGTAGATATGTTCTATAAAGTCTCCAAGAACACTGAATTAGTTAATACTGAACCATCGCTCCTAGGGAAAACACAACATTAGGTTCCTGCAAGCCTCTGGTCACATTTTTATCAACTGATCACTACACTGTTTTATGAGTGTTTCTGTTTGAAGACTCCTTATTCAATGTCTACTGATGACTCATTACCGTTAAAGTCATGGCCACACTCTGTAAGTCACGCCTGAATGAAGCCTATCTAAAGCACTTATTTTTTCAGTAAGGCACATCACAACCTTCTTGCTTGTAGGAACACTGGACAGAGCCGCCCGCATATTACACTAAGGGGCCACTTTAAATGGCAACACCAACAAAAAGCCCTCAAATGAGAAAAACGTGGCACTACGTACACAGCAAAAGCACACTTGTTCAGTTTGAGAGCTGAAACAAGACAGAGTATTGCCTTGTTTGACCTCAGTTGGGAGCGTGCGCTTGGGGAGACTCAAATTTTTCACCACTGTACATGCGCATGGATGTCAGAAAGTGCCACAAGTACTGACTCTGGGTTACAAATAAGTTTTAATGAGTAGACAAATTTACAAATACAAGGATCGGCTGTCTCTGGTTATCAGACCTGCAGCATGAGACAGAGCATGTTCTGCAAGGTTCTCCTCCGTTGCAAAAGAGCTATGATATTGTATCCCGGTAAACAGAATTTTTCTGGTTTTAGTACCTCCCACATACATGCCTTCCTGTCTTACCCTGGCAGTTTATACTATGAAGACTTAGCAGTCCAGTTTCCAAGTTCTTGCTGTTGTTTTAATGTGAACAAACCATAAACGGCTACAGAATGATCATCAGCAACCAGTTTTTAAACTCCCATATACAGACTTCATTAACTCTTGATTGGGTCTCTAAAATAATCACAAATGAGCCTCCGTTAACATATCTTACAGAAATTTAATGCTAATAAACTTTCTCTCACCGGGTTCTCATAGCTGCAAAAACTAATCTGTTAAAATCACCACACAGTGTCATACTTTTAATCACATTAGAATTTCCCCAATGTCCTTGGCTTTTGCCTCACGAGTTTCAAAACTGTTTTACAACTCAAGTCACATTCAAAGTTGCAAAGCAACTTCTACCATGGCTTTTTTGCTTATTATTTCATTACTGGCAAACTAAAAGTTGCAAAGCAGAACTATCTAGGAGAGAGAGACACCTGGAAGAGACACAAATGAAACCTTCCTCTGGATTTGTTTTGGCAACCACCAGAGGCTGGTAACAAGGCCAATTCCGTAAGGAGTTAAAAACAATCTCCCATTACAGAACTACATATCAAGAAGAACATTTGAAAGTTTGAGTTTCATAATTATTGTGTCGTAAGAAGCAGTAAGATCTTAAGGTAAACTCCTAGTTCGAAATCAGCTGGGAGAAGTGGGAACAACGGTGTTTAAGAAGCTCTCTCAAATCTCCTAAGACTTTTACAAGTAACATAACACAAACTACTTACAAAGCATGTTATTCCTTGTAATCCCTGAATCTTTATAGTATATTGGACCACATACGTTCACTCTCTCAAAGAGTAAAGTACAAAGGTTAAGCAGAAATAACTTTTTCTGGTCACAAACATAGTAGGTGACAGACAGGATTTGAACTCAGGTCTCCAGAAATAAGCCAGAGCCGTTTTTACTATAACATTCACAGTTATGGAATGTACTCCATGGCCATTCATAGCAGAATTCTCTTCTTAATTGTACTATATTTCGGTCAACATAAAAAATTAGTTCACATTCCCTTCCAAATGGAAAGCAAAGGTAGGCTGTCTAAAAGTGTGAAAAAACAGTGGCAGGAGAAATCGCCTGGGATTAAAATTTTGCCAAAATTAAATAACAGATTGAGGGGTTTAACACCACTTCTACCTTGGAGGAGAAGACTTTTCAGCCAGATGCAACAGGAAACGCAAGAAAAAAATAAACAGAGAACTGTACCGAGAGTAAGGCAACAAATTTCTGAGGAACGTATTTCCAAACCCATTATTTAAAATTAGAGGATTGAGATTTAGAGGTGATAAAGAGCTTGTTCTAAAACCGTGCCAATCAGTAGGACGGCCTTAAGGCGCTGAGCTCAAACCTCTCTTTAAACAACCCACGCTACTGCCCTCACAGTCATGCGCAGACCTCATGAGCAGCAACAGGAAACAATGGACGTTACAATTACAAGTCTGTGGACCTGAATCTAGAGCAAACGGTTAAAGTTTGGTATGCTGGCATGCTAAAATGGTATGCAAAAAAACTTAAAATAACTAAAAAAAGAAAATGAGCATTTCTTGTTTTTACCTTTGAATGTTCAGAGAAAACAAATGCCAGCCTTCATTTTCGTCGAAGATTAGTACCTTTCCAAGAGAGTGGGGGCAACCAGCTGCTGATAAAAACTAGATGAGCCGTCTCCACCCCCGCTCCCCGAGAGGCTGGTTCTTATTAAGAGGAGAAGGAAATAAAACTAGCAAACATACACCACCAATGATCAAAGCGAAACCGATTTTTTAAGAATCATTTAGTTCGAACAGACGAAGACATGCCAGAGAAGTGCGTAAAGACTAAGTTAATAGCCGCAGCAAGTTCTGTCATCCTAACCTAAGACATTTAAACGTTATGAATCAAAGATGACTTCCAGCAAAACAAAAAAGGCTAAAACCTCGGCTTTTCGGCGACGCCTTACACTCGGAGCAGGACGAGTCTGCCTTGTGCGCAGGGGGCAGGGAGTATAGGAAGAGGAGGTGGACCCGTCCCAGCGGCCCATCGTCGGCCCATTCCCGCGGTCCCGCACCACAGCCTCCCCTGGTGCAGGCCAGGACCAAGGGCTGCGGGGCGCTGGGCCCCTTTTCTGGCCCGGCGCCCCCCGATTATCAGTATTGGGGACGCCTTCCACTAGGGACCCTTCCAGAAGCTGGACCTCCCTCCGGGAGCCCCAAGTTGCCCCGGGAAAACAAGCCACCGCCTCCTTCCAAGAGGATGTCCCCGGTCCCGCCCCGAGTCAGCCCGTCAGACTTCCCCGCAGGCCAGCCCTCGCCCGGCCGGGTTCTCCCGCACTCACCGCCGGGCGACTATCGGCGCGCCCGCCTCAGGCCCGCGGGGCCCCGTGGGGGGCGGAGGCGGGGGCCCGGCGGCCCGGCGCACGGGGCGCACTCCGGAGCGCGCAGACGCACAGGCGCGCTCGCACCCGCGCTCCCGCAGACTCACGCCCCCCACGCACACCCGCACGCACACGCACACGCGGGCGGCGCGCGCCGGACCGGCTCCGCGGCGGACGCGAGCGCGAAAGCGCGAGGAATCCCTGGAATGAGGCGCCGCCCGCCCTCACCCGGGCTCTGCGGGCTCCGCGGGCTCAGCCAGGCCCGCCAGGACACGCCCCCGGCGTGCCCCGCCCACCGAGCAGGTGGGGCCCAGCCCAGGTGAGCTGGCCGGGAGGCGGGGGCAGGGCCTCGCGCGCCCCGGAGAGGCTCTTTCCCCCTCCCCCGCCCGCCGCGCGCCCGGCGGCACCTCTCGCACCTACGGGCGGGTGCGGATGCGCTCGGGCGGCGAACCTCCGCTAAGGGCCCTGAGCCGTGCGGGGCCCCTCGGAGGACGCGCCGGGCAGTGAAGGCGCGTGGACCCAGCGTCTCCCACAGCCCCGAGGCCGGGCCAAGGGAACACCCCTTAAGTGCGCCCGCACACGCGAACCTCCCGCGCGCCCAGGTGCCTGCTGCTGTGGGCCAGGTACGCTCCCCCACGCACACAGGGCGCCCCACGCCCCGCGGGGACCCAGCACACGTGACAGCGGCGTCCACGGCCGAGCCACACTTCGTACCCTCGGGACCTGCTGCCACCGCCACACACAGCCAGCAAGTGCCAGAGAGTTCGAGCCAGACGCGCAGCCCCTACGCCGCCAAGGGCTTCAGACCCGCACCGGTCCCGGGCTCACACGCGAGAAGTAGCGCCGGGAAGGGCGGATGACCCTCCGGCGCTCAGGGCTCGGCGTTCACACCCTCTCAGCCGCGGGGCCCCGGCGCCCGCCCTTGCCTCCCGGCCCCCGGGTCTCCGCGCTCCACGGGCGCCGACCTGGGCCCCTGGCTCCTCACTACCGGCTCACACCCCGCCACACCGCCCCGACAGGCCGGCGGCCACACTTACCTGCCGGCACAGGTCGCACTTGCTTGGGGAGGCGTGTGCTCAGTTGCCGCCGCAGTCAGAACGGCCGCTGCAGTCCGGGGCTCTCGGACGCGCCTCGCTTTCCTCCCATTAGAGCATTGCACGCTCCTCCACTCCACGCCACACACCCCGGGAGCCCGGCGGCGGCTCTCCTCCCCCCTCCCTCGCCCGGAGGAGGAAGTCCCCGTAAATGAAAACAGTGTGCAAGGGAAGGAGGGAGGGAGACGAGTGGAAAGAGGCCCCTCCAGCCGCTCACACACTGGCGAACTCCAGAGTCCACAACCCAGTCTGCTCTGAAATGTGTCCGGGGAGGAGCAGAGGAGAGGAGGTGAAACATTTCTAATTGGTGCAGGTTCTTATTACAGCAGCAGTGTAGACATGTGACCACGGAAAGAAAAGCCCTATCTTCAATTTTTTCCGGTCATTCTCTGGAGATTCGGTGGTGGGTGGTAGGAGGGGTGGAGGCCTGATACTCCCCTATCCCCCGCAGCCCTTGCCCCATTGTTTTCCCATACTGCCACAATTAAGAAAACATTTGCTTAACATATCCAGCCGCTAACTTCATAAAATAAATAGAGACTGGACTTCCTCTGGTTTGCTTTAAAAGGCTTCGTGTTGCCTGCCTCCTGGCTGTTCTCAAACCTCAGTCATTATTAGGGGCTCCTACTATAGGGCTTTCCTTGGGAGAGCGCTCTGCTGAGAGGGAATGATAATAAAAACAACCAGCTTGCGTCAATGCTGGAGGAAAACGCTTTGCAGTTTTCAAACTTTTCCCATCTATTACCTCATCTGAGCATGTCAAGTCACAGCATATTATCTCATTGATCTTAGCTTCTGTTGGTAGCAGGACAGGTGTTAATAGTTCCACTTTGCAGGGAGATTAGATGGTTTATCTAGAACAGGTGGAGGTGTTGCCCTAACCAAGAGCCTAGGTCTGGCGGGGCCTTGTGCAACACACTCTCCTCCAGTTCACCCAGGGCCGCTGCCAATGGGGCGACCCGAGTGACCTGGCTCACAGATGAAAATTCACAGATTGAAGCTGGGAAGGCTCCCAGTTTTCTCAAAAGTTATTTTTACATAGACTCCAGAGTAGTCATCAACAGTGTCAGACTTACATCCTGAGAACCATCATTAGAGGAAATTTTCATCCTGTCAAATTAGGACCAGGAATGAGGAAAAAAGGAAGACTGGGCAGATTTCAGTAAGCGTGGGAAGTTAACAGAAAAATTCTTTGGATTTGGACAGACCTGAATTTGAATCCAAACTCCATATCTATTTGTTGTAGGACTCTGGGCATGTCATCAAATCCAGTTCTCATCCATAAAACAGAGATACTAATTCTTACTTTGAAGAGCTGTTGCATGGACTAAAGATTAGACAGAATATTCCTTGAATATTCACATCTCCCTCCTCCTCTCTTCCTGCCTTAAATCCAGGCCTGCTGGGGCACCTTATGAAGAGATAACCCCCTGGAATCATGGAGGCATAGGAAAGTGACCTGCCCAGATAGTGCAAATGAATAATGATAGCAATCATAATACAACTGCATATTTATAAAATGGCTCTGGGGTTTACAAAGTGTCCCCACATACCATTATCTCATCTGATCTTTAGGCGACTCTGCCATTTGTATGCTGCTAAATGATTTCCATTTTGGGTCAGTGTGGTGGTCCTAAAGCTGCCTCTTTCATGTCCATCACTGCTTAGTGGGAGCCTTACTCTGCAGATAAATCATGGGGACAGAGGGCCTTTTCTCAGGGATGCAACCAGTTTTCGACCTTTCCGAGGATTAATCTCACTGCTTCCCTTATATCAGCATTCATGTGAGTTTGCTCTGGCATCATCTATGCATGGTTCTTTTAAGCTGGCTGTTTTAGTTGTGCAAAAGAGACACACTCAAGTAATTGTGTGAAAAAGAGGGTGTGCTGTCAAGATACAGGGAGACTGAAACTGGAGTATGTCAGACATACAGAATATTCCCACAGTGGAACATTAGACAGCAGCCCAAACAAATGGCATACTGACCTGCAGCAAGAAGGATGAATCTTGACAAAACTAAATGAAAAAAATAAGTCCCTAAAGATTACATACAGCACAATATCCTGTCTGTAATGTTAAAAACAAGATGAAAACTAATTGTAAGAGTACATACATCTGTAATAACACCATATTAAAAGGAAGTAAGGGAACAATGAAGTGAGGATTCAGAATGATGGTTACCTACGAAGGGACTTGTTGGTTTGATGTAGGTTATCGTCAAGGTCAGAGCTTTCGGGTGGTGGGTTCACAGGTTCACTATCAAAAGTAACTACTTAAGTGATAGTTGCACAACAATGTGAATGGCACTGAACTATTCCCTTAAACATGGTTAAGATAGTAAATTCTATATTATGTATATTTTTACCAAAATAAATACAGATGGAGCTACCGGGTGGGGTGAAAGGTGACAAATTTATAAAAACAAAAACAAGAAACTCCGTAAGTAAGCTAACTAAAAAAGTACATGTTGGCTGTACATGGACCACTGGTGAGAATGAGTTGCACACCAAGGATTTCATAAATGCACCACAAATTGTTATTTTTAAAGAACAACTAAGATAATCCAGAAGGTGGGTAAGTAGAGATTGAGAAGAAACAAATGGCCCTGAGTTGATGATGGTTGAAGCCAAGTGACAGGTACAGGGGAGCTGGTATAGTGTCTCATCTGCTCTTTCATGTGTTTGAAATGTTTCATATTAGAATATTTTATAAATTAAAAGGAAAAAAGTGCAGAAGACCAAAGGATGCACTCTGGCCCATTATTCTGCCTCCCCCACAGACCACAAAGTCACTGACCACACTCCCTGTTTCTCTGCGCCTCCTGCCCCAGTTAGTTCTTTCCCATCTCTGGCCCAAGGAGCTTCCCCATTGCATTGGCTCCCTTATTCCTGTCCCTGCTCAGCCCTTTGGCTTTGTCCCCACTGGTAACTGACTCTTTTTATACCTTCAAAGTTCAAATTGCTGAGAGACACAATCTGATTCTTCTCTTTCTACTAATCCATAGAAATGGCCACAATCTGATCTACCTTGAAGTCATGTGTCCATGAGGGTCCTGGAAGTCAAGCATGGCCCAGTGATGAGAAATGAGAGGGAGAAGAGGCAGAATCACAGGGTATACAACGAGCTGCCAGCAGACAGCGGGGGTCGGGGTAGCACAAGGCTTGTGTAATCAGTGCAACACATTGAAAGACCCTCAGGAGTCCAGTGAGGTAAGAATAAAGTCTTTGCCTTTCCATTCGTTCCTTATAATATTTTAAGGCTCCACAGTTAATAGGTATTGTAAGAACAGTTTTCCTTTCCACACCAGATTCCCAAGAAGTAGTTGATTTCTCAGTTTGCCCTCCCATGTCATACTTCTAAGAGGGAAATAGGCAGACCACCAATGGCTGCCAATCTGAAATGCTCACAGTGCACAGAGACTACTGTTCTTCTGATGCACTAAAGTGTCTAGGAAGAATGTGTTTTTCTACCCTGTGTCCTTTTGCTCATAATGTGCTCACACGAATTTCTCCTATTCTTTTCTTCACCTCATTCCAACTTGTTCCACAAAGAGCACTGAGGAGACAGAAGATGTGGGATCTAGTTCAGAAGATGGGTGTTTTCTAGGTAACAGTGTGAGCCCATGGAAGTCATTGTACACCTCTGGGTCTAAGTCTTCACACCTGTGAGGAGCTTAGCCCAGATCAGATTTGGCAGACAGGTTTGATCTTGAGCACCAGCTCTGCCTGGAGCCCTCTGTTGAGGACTCTGAAGCCATAGTTGATGTTCAATGAAAAAAGAGTGTTACAGTTGATTAGTAGTGTCTGCTGTGGGCAGGGAATAGGAACTGGTGAACCAGATGTTTGCCATTTTTGATCTAGAAGAGCTCTGAAAATCCCTTCTAACAATCACTTCTCTCTTTTTCTTATAAAGTGAGGATGGGAATTTCTGCTTTCCTGGAGGCCAGAGTCAGCAGTGGAAAAACTCAGATGATCTTATTTCAATAAGAGAATACAGAATAAGAAATTATCTAAAAATAATAACGACACCTAACATTTAATGAGAACCTACTTTGGCCTGGGCACTGTATTAAGACAATTATCTAATTTAAGCCTCAAAACCAGCCCCATGAGGTTGAGATTATAAATATCTCCATTAAGCAAATGAAGAAATGGAAGCATAGAGGTGTTACATAACTTGCCCAAGGCCTTAGAGATCATAAAGGTGCAACTAGAATTGAACCCTGACAGTGTGATTCCGAGTCCACATGCTTAGCCTGTCACTCCACAGCAGACATCCCCTGGGAGCTTGCTAGTAATGCAGACTCTCAGACCAGAAACTACTGAAATAGAATCTGCACTTCAACAAGCTCCCCAGATGATTCATATTCACATTACTCTTTGAGAAGCACTGGTCTATATCATATTGTCTCCTAGAAGCACATTAGCCACCATTATTAAATGTTTACAATGTGCATGCACTGCACTAAGCACTGTGCCTACATAACTGCATTTAATCCCTATAAAAATCCTAGAAGGAAAATCGTACAAGATCAATGGATTGACCTATGTCGGTATGCTGGTTGTGATATTGTACTAAGATTTTGAAAAATGTTACCACTGGGGGAAAGGATACTAGATCGCTTTCTGTTATTTCTTATAATAGCATATGAATCTGTAATTATCTTAAAATAACAAGTATAATTTAAAACTCCTGTGACATAGGTTTTATTTTTCCTACTTTTAATATTGAGGACACAGCTCTAAAAAGGCTAAGTGAGAATCCCAGATTGGTAATTCAACTAAAGTACGTATTGAGGCCCCACTATGTGCAAGGCACTATGGGGATACAGCAGTGAACAAACATTGCCCTCACTGAACTATTATCCAAGCGCAGGCAGTCAGAATTCAAACCCAGATCTGACTTTCCAAGTCCTCTGCTGCTCAGATTTCAGCAATGGGGTCACAGGATTGGAACATGGTAAATGATAGAGCTATGGATGGTTAACACTTTGGCAGAATTTCCAGGCAGAAAGAAATATGAAAGGACCTAAACATGCCAGGCACACAGCAAGCACTCAATTCCCTTCTTTCCTTTCCTTGTCTTAGAGCCCAGAAATGAGGCCCACTTCCACCATGACCCAATGTGGATTTCACCCTTCACCCAACTGGATGGAGTCCAGCCATGAGGCCATTTTGCATGGTAGTAACCTGAGCCTTGAGCTGCTTGGGGAATTTGGTGAAGAGACATGCTTGAGGGCAGTGTTCCAAGGACCGTGGAGGTACCGTTGCAAACCTGTCAGGAGTCAGTGGTGAGCATTTTTCTGAATGTCAGCTCTTCATAGCACAGTTCTGAATGAGTTCCCCTTAAGCAAGACCAGACCAATTGCTCAGACCTTGCATCTCTGAGTGAGTGAGATCTAACACTGATCACAGATTGGATTTGTCCTCACACAAGGATTTTCCTTCATATACTGTAAGAACAGCTCTGCTTGGCAATATTTTCTTGCTGCCTTTCCTAAGAGACAAAGTTCAGTGGGGTGGGGCAGGAGATAATGAGCCATTTTCCACCGAAACGAATGTTGCAGATGCTAGATTTAAGGCCAGCTAGAGTTTGGGCACAATTAACTAGCTACCTGTCAGGCAGAGAATGGTTTGAGTTGGAGAACTTACCCAAAATGAGCATGTGTTTTTCCTCTGAGTGTGGAATCACTTGGAGGACGATAATACCTCAGGGAGAAATTCTCCAAACCAAGATTGCCATGTCTTGCTTGGATCCAATTTCTTCTTTTGCATTCAGCTCTTACAAGCATGTGCTATATATAGGCAAGAAGAAAGTAAACAAGGAAGGAGGAAGGCAACAGTACCAGGCGCCAGGTACATGCGAGGCACTACGCTGGGCATTCTCATTTAATGCCACGTGATCCTGCGAGGAAGACATTCACGACCCCATTCTACAGAGAGAACATGGGGGCACAGAAAGGGTGAGATATTTGCCTTGGTGCAACTACTTGAATCATGCAAAGCCAGGATTCAAACCAGCTGTCCTGATCCTCATTCAGCAATCTTCGACAATACGACTAAGTTCACCCAGAAAAGACCCTTTTGATAATCTCTAAGTAAATCGTTGATTCTGTTCTTGTAGACCAACACTTCAACTCTGAAGGAAACATCACCTCTGGTTGCCCATCCTCTGTACTACCTTGTGGAATTGAAAGTTACCGGGTTCCAACATCATTTTTGACACTGTGAAAGGCAGATGGGAATTAGGGAGGCTTCGGCGTCACACCAGAGTTCAAACCTGGGTCCCCCCACTCTAGCTGCACGACCTTGGGTGCACACATGGACCCTTCCCTGATTTCCACTCTCTCACCTATACAATGGGAGTGATTCCGATTTAGAAAGGTGTTTGCAAGACAAATACGGACAGGTGCAGAGACAGATATTGTATGATCTCACCTATATGGGGTATCTTTAAGTAAATAAAGTAAATAAGTAAACAAGCAAACAAACCAAACTCATAGAAAAAGAGATCAAATTTATGGTTACCAGAGGAGGGTAACCATACGAAAGTGACTTGGAGGTAGGTGGTCAAAAGCAACAAACTTCAGCTGTAAGATAAATGAGTACTAGGGAGGTCGCATACCGCATACTGACTGTAGCTACCACTGCTGTGGGGTGTATCCGAAAGTTAAGAGAGTAGATCCTAAGTTCTCATCACAAGGAAAGAAAACATTTTGTCTTTTTCTTTCTTTTGCATCTCTGTGAGATGATGGGTGTTAACTTACTGTGGTGATTGTTTCACAATATATGTAAATCATTACATTATACACCTTAAACATACACATTGCTGTATGACAGTTATATCTAAATAACTGGAGAAGGGGAAGGAAAGCCTGAGCTAAAAAAAAAAAAAAGGATTGAGGATTTTATAAAGTACTAAATAATTTGAAAACTATTAAAAATTATTCAATACTTAATCAACTTGATTACTTAAGACAGCTTTAACATCCAAGTCAACCTTGCTTTGGCTGATGAATTCATATTAGCTTGGATTTTTTTTTTTAAGTGTTTGTACATATTAGAACAGTCACATGATCAATAAAAGTGGGTCCCAGCTCAAAGTTTAATGTGTCTACTGCATACTGTGCTGGAATACCCAGTAAGCAGACTGTTTGTATGTAGGGCACCACAGTGTACAAACCTATATTTGAAAGAATCTGATATATATTTATATAAATGACTAGCCATCTTGGGCACTATTTCTTTAGACTATTTTTACAGCTTGATATTCTGAATTACATATATAAGGAGGCACCATAATCCTTCCGTGCTCACTGGCAGTAGGGGAAGTAGGTTTGGGTCCAACATAGATGAGGTTTCTGAAAAGAGGGAAAAAAGAAGGGCAAGGCTTTTCATTTTTTTCCTTCCAGAGTGGGAGAAAGCTTCCCAAAGAACAGTCAGCTGATGCCTCAGGGTGGTAGTACTGTCACTTCTGTCCCTTTGAGGCTACTAAAGCCCAGGGCTGCCCAGCCCACTGCTCCGGGAAGTCCATGCAGGCCCTGGGGTCAGGCACTGTGAGGGTCCTGGATCTGATTAGGGCAATCCTCCTCCCTCCCTTCTCATCCTAGCCCCTCGGCCCCTTCCTTCCTTCTGTCTCCAACACCATCTGTTTGCATTTACTGTCTGGATATTGAAGCTATGACTCTCAATAAAACACACATGGTCCTTCTCTCATGGAGCTTATACTCTAATGGGGAAGTGTTGGGGAGGAGGGAGAGGGAGAGGCAAGGAGCCAGGAAAGGTAATTGAAGTCATTTAAGTAACTTAAAATAGTAATAACAGCAATGAAAACCAAACAGGGCAGTGAAATGGACTGCTCGTGGCAACAGAAAGGGATCAGTCTGGTAGTGTGATCGGGGTGGGGGCTTCTGTGTGGGGGTGACATTTGATCTGAGGCCTGAATGAGCCAGTCATGCCACAATCAGGCAGAAAAAGGAGGGGCACAAAGGCTCTGGGGCAGGAGCACGTCGGCCATGTTTAAAGAACTGAGTGACAGCTAGGGTGGGGGGCCATAATAGTAGGGGGAGAGAGGGTTGAGATACAGTTAGGCAAGCGGGTATGCTAGGGAAGGAATTCAGACTATATTCCACATGCAGGAGGAAGCCATTTGAAGGGGTGACATGATTTGAGTTCTTAAAAGGACTTTCTGATGGCTGTGTGGAGACTAGAGCATGGAGGGTGTTGCAGTCCATTCAGGCTTCTGTAACAAAAATACCACAGACTGGGTGGTTTAAACAACAAACGTGTATCTCAGCTCTGGAGGCTGGGAAGTCCAAGATCAAGGTGCCCAGCATATTTGGTGACTGGTGAAGCCAACTTCCCAGTTGTTAGATGGGCATCTTTTTGCTGTGTGGTAGAAGGGGCAAAGGAACTCTTTGGGGTCTCTTATAAGGGCACTAATCCTATTAATGAGGGCTCCACTCTCATGGCCTAATCACCTCCTGAAGTCACCACCCACTAATACCATCACTCTGGGGATTAGGTTTCAACATACAAATTTGTGGGAACAAACCTACAGTCTAGAGCTGGCAGGGAGATAGAAGCAACAAAATAAGTTAGGAGACTTTTACAGTCTTTCAGATGAGAGGGTGGTGGTTCCAAATAGAATAAGAGATTAATGAGGACAAGTGGACAGATTTGAAGTATCTTTTGGACATAAATAACTAGTTAAAGTAATGCCAGCTTCTGTAGCAGATAATCCCCCAAACTTGGTGAGTTTTCACATAAAGTCCAAACAGGTGTGCTAGAAGAGCAATGGCTCTTCTCCAAGCAGTGACTCAGGGACCCAGGATCCTTCATTCTTGTGGTTCTGCCAGCCCCTGGGTCTGCAGAAACCTTTGCAGGATCTTCTTCATCCAGCAAGCAGATGGAGAATGAGAGCACAGAGAAGGCACACATGCTTCTCTATGGGCCTCACGGTAGCACAAATCCCTTCCACTTGTATCACATGATGAGAACTAGTCACTTGAATGGCAGGGAGCTAGGAAATGTAGTCCCTGTGTGAGCAGCCCCTTCCCACCAGCAGTTCTATGCAACGGGGAAGGGAACACAGATCTTTGGTGGCCGTTTCTGTCATGGTAGAGTTGGCAAACTTTTTGGGGGATTGCATGTAGGTATTGAAGGGAAGTGAGGCACCCAGGATGACTTCTTGGGTTTTGGCCTGAGCACAGGTGGAAGGTGGTCATTAACTGAAATGAATTGGGGAGGAACAGATTTATACCGGGGGCAGGAGTATCAAGTGTTCCAATTTGGACATATGCAGTATGAGCTGCCTACGAGATATGCAAAGGAAATGGTGAAAAAGCAGTTGGGTGAGCCAGGGCTGCAGAACGGGGGTCAATTTTGAAGATGTAAATGTTGCATTTCCCCTTTATCCACTGGCCTCTGATCCTGACACCTCTTCATGTAGTGGTATGGCCCCTCATTGCCCTTGACCTTCAATGCATCATATAACTTCCTCCTCTATTAGAAATAATATTGTACTTCTATTACCCATGAAATGATAGCTGTCACTATTATAAACATTCACTCATTCAATACATAGTTTAGTGAGTGTCTACTATGTGCTGGGCACTGGTGATTAGCAAGGAAGAAGACATCGTCTCCTCCTCATGAAGACTGTATTTAAGTAGAAGAAGATGGTAAATGGACAGAAGTAAGGATACAATGTATAATGTACCCTGGAGAATAGGGCAAAATGAATGAGAAAGTATCAGGGACGTGGTGTCTGGGATTACCAGGAACAGGAAGATTTCTATAGTAAGGGGCATCTGAGCAGAATACTCAAGGACGTGGAGGGAGCAAATCATGGGTCCACATGGGGAGGAAAAGGCCCAGCTAATGCAAAGACCCAGAGGCAGAAAAATAACTGGCATGTTCCACCACCAGCCAGGAGGCTAGTGTGGCTGGAGTGAGGTGGGAATGGGGAAGCGGGGCAGGGGATAAGCTCAGAGATGCGCGGGGGTGGGGGGGCGGGAATTATGCAGTAGGCAAAACAGGTTTTTCCCCCAACGCCCTCATGTAACTAGAGAAGGAGGGAGAAAAACAAACCTATTTCCGGGTGCAGAAATCTGCGAAACCAGCATTGCACAATCAGGAACTTCCGGTGCAATTCCCAAAATGAAACACCTTCCAAGTGGGGGACTTGCGACCAAAAGAAGAAAGAGTAACGGTTTCCCAATGTGGAGCACAGAATGCACGTTTTTCCCCTGTGCAGCAGGTTTTCCTCACAGTTAATCGCAGCCACATGTGCAACACTGCAGGGAAGTATTTTTTAGCAAAGCGCCAGCGGCAACCTGGACACAAACACTTCCCATCCCTCACACCCCGAGCAAAACCAGTTGTGTGATTAGCTCAGGAGGACGGAAGCATAAAAACGCTGCTGCGATAAACGCTTTGTTTTTCTCAATGCCAAATACTGAGCCACTGGCCTTTTATTGGCTTGCTTTTATAAACATAAGAAGAGAATTTAAACGAAAAAAAATTTTTTATCAAGACACAGCTTCTCAGGCCCTTTGACTTACGTTGCATGCTTCCCTCTTGCTTCGCCCACGATAGTGAGAGCCACAAAACAAAACTATCAGGGAGTCCGGCCTTTTGTCACTGCTCTTGATCGGTGGGATCTCTCTGGACACTGCTCAGCAATAACTGTGAACATGTGGGCAGGGTTTTGTAGCCGGTGATCATGAAGCTGTCTTGTTTAATGCTGACATCCCTGGAATCGGCCCCATTTTCTCTGTTTTATATGAGAGCATTTATAGTGGACATTGGCTGTGTTTGGGCTCCTCAGCACCTAGAGGTTCTTCCTAATTGGGGGAAATTCTTCATTGACTGAATCTCCAGAAGCCAGAGGGAGCCCCATGGCCCCTTGCTGGCAGGAGGTAGGCAATGACCTAGGCTCAGCCAACTGGAGGTTCCTGCCCGGGACCTTCAGTTTGGATAGGGTGATTTGAAGGCTTAGTGGTGGCGGAATCAAGAACCCTGTAACGGTGGTGCCCGGGCCCAAAGAGCAATGGCTACAGTGCTGGAAGCGTCAGAGCATCTTCTACCCAAGAAGACTCCAGGGCAAGCCCTGGCCACCCTCTCTAGCTCCTGACCACTTCCTGAGTCTGGTTCTCTAGCCTTCCCATCTGATTTTTCTTCAGCCACCCAATACCCATTCAATAAACTCCATTTCTGCATATATTAACCAGAGACCACCTCTTTTGATTGTAACCCACACCCTGGCTTAATCCTAGGTAATCTGCAGTCCCCCAGTAAAGAATAAAAATTCCCAGGAGTCCCAAAGTTGACTTACATTATTTTTGTTCTCATGTCATTCAAATATGTGCACCATAAAACCAAGTATGAACTCCTTTGGGGCTTGTAACTTTGAAGCAACTATAGAACACATGCACGTTTGCAAGCTAAGCACAAGCAATGCCACAAAATCAGCGATTTGAAATTAACCGCATTAACCTACTATGACACATGATGTTGTGTTGTGAAACTAAATAGTTGTTAGTCAGTCGTGTGAATATGAATGCTACAGGCTCATGTGATTTTATTTTGTTACTACCATGGGCCTCTAGATGACTTAACCTTTTCACCTCTTTTCTCCATTCAAACCACGGTGAGCTCATCATTCATACAGTGTATCTAGGGGTCACTTTCTCTTTACTTTTCATAGGCACATCGTTCACTAATGAAGACTACTGATGTTCTCTTGTCATTGGGCTGAGACAATTAAAATTGTTCTGCTTGACCCTAATGCTGTTGCAAACACAAATGCAAATGCAGGGCCTGAAATCAGCTAGCAGGGTTATCCAGATGATTCAGTATTTGCTCCTCTCCATTTTTTAAAGATAAACATCAAAAACACTAAATTTCTAAAATTCTCACAGACAACTCATAAATTCCTAAGAATACATTTGCAAACCCCAGTTTCAGAAATCATGGCAAAGTAGTTACGAGCATAAGCTTTGGAGTGAAAAGAAAAAAAAAAATCCTGGTTTTGAATCCTAATCCCATTTAATAGTCTTGGAATCTTGAACAAGTAATTTAGTCTTTCTGAGCCTTAATTTTCTTACCTGTAAAATGGAACACTAGTACCTATGTTTTTAGGACAGTTGTATTAAACACAATGATTACATAACCCTAATAAATGGTAGTAATTATTGTTACTGGTGTCCTAACTGGCATTCAAATTGGTTAACACATGTGCCCCAGTTCATACAGCCAGTTGGCCACAGAGACAGACCTTGAACCCAGATCCTCTCAACACCTCACCCTTTGCTTTTAATATCATCAGTCCTGAGCCGTATGGTGCCTCTAGGGCCAGCTACCCACTGTACAGGGCTGTGCCCATAAGGAGTCGCTGTAGCTGAGAGATTTACATTCTGGAGGAAGTCATTCATTTCCAGGTTAACTTCATTGGTGATCGTTCTAAAAAAACCGATCACATTATTTACCTACTTGAGAACTTCTGTCCATCCCCGATTCCTTATATCTGCGGTTCTTCAAATGGAGTCCCCTGATCAGCAGGGACTTGTTTGAAATACAGATGCAAATTCTCTAGCCCTAGCCCAGGCATACTTCACCAGAAACGCTGGCAGTGGTGTCCAGCAAGCTGTGTTTTCACAAGCCCCCCAGATGCTCCTGAAACTTGCTGAAGTTTGAAAACTACTGCTTTATAGGACCAAGTCCAAACTTCTTAGCACAGCATCCAAGGCTCTTCCCGTTCTGGTCCCAGCCTACTTTTCTAGCCTCTTTTCCCAACACTCCTGAAAACACTTTATGCTTGAACACCATTAGACCTTACTCCATCTTAAATATGACAGGCTTTCTTATGTCTTGGTCCATGCAGCGCAGTTCCCTCTACTGGGCATTTCTTCAAAAGGTCTCCTCCTGTGAAGCCCTTCATGATTGCTTCAAGGCTGGATTTGTGGCTCTGCAGCCTTTCTGTCATACTTCTCTTACACATACAGGCATTGTCAGTAATTAGTTACATGCTTGCACCCCTACCTAGATGACAAGGCCCTTATAGTTGAGGCTGCTAGTTACCAATCACCATCCATTCTCTCCTCACCCCAACAAGAGAATGCTGATTTCCCAGCTCCCTTGAAGACAGGAGTGTCAACAAGAGGTGAACTGATCCTGTTGGGTGCAGCTCCCAGAAGAGTTCTTGGGGTGACGGGGGGCTTGGTTGGGAGGTGCTTGAAGATTCAGCTTGCAAGCACCCTGCTGCTCTTCCTTCCTCTGTACAAGCTCAGCTGCATTATCTACCCTGCAACTGTGGGTAAACCCAAGGCTGGGGAGTACATGCTAAGGATAGTGAGGCAAAAAGCTAGTAGGAGCCTGGGACATGGGTGACACTGTGAGGCCACTGCACCATCTCTGGACCTTTGTTCCCAGACTTCAGGTTACATGATACTCAAATACATCCTTTTCTTAGTGGAGCCATTGTTTTTTTCCCCAGAGCCCGACAACATAGACCCTCAAAGGCAGGCCTGCCTTACTCATGCCAAATCTATATGCTTGGCACAGAGCCTGACTCCTAGCAGATGCTTACTAAACTCTTGAGGAAGGAAAGAAAGAACATATCCTTGTTATTTCTGTTGCAGGAGGTCTCAGCACTCACATATTAGACCTAAAATTGCCTTCCTGGAAATCTGGGAAACCACATCAGGTTAAAATAAAAGACAGATCTTTTATATTTTACTTTAAATTAAAATGCCACAGTTGTAACTTAAACCAGGATAACATCATCTTACCATTGGCCAGAAAATAGGTGCTAAATGAAGACATGTGTCTCCTCTACTTAAAATCCCTCAATAGCCCCCCTCTGCTCTCAAAATGAAGTTCTAAGTCCCTAGTGTTTTCTGGCTTCCCACTGCTTTTTCTTCTTAATTTTTTAGGGTAATAATTACAGACTCACATGTAGTTGTAATAAATGATACAGAGAGATCTCATCTCCCCTTTGCCTATTTTCTGCCAGTGCCATCATCTTGCAAAACCATAGGACAACATTATAACCAGAATATTATTCATACAACCTGCCAATCTTATTCAGAGTTCCCAGGCTTACTTGTCCTCATTTGTGTGTGTGTGTGTGTGTGTGTGTCTCTCTAATTCTATACCATTTTATTATGTGTAGGTATCTACATATCCAGCTCTACAGTCAAAATATAGATCATTTCCATCACCACAAGGATCCCTTGTGTTGCTCTTCACTCCTGCACTCACCTCCCTCCCACCAAGCCCTCTCTCCCCATCCCTACTTGACCTTGGCAATCACCCATCTGTTCTCCATTCCTAAAGTTTAGTTAATCTTAAATGTTTTGTCAGCGGAATAACACAGTATGTAACCTTTTGCAATCAGCTTCTTTCACTTGGTGTGATTCCCCTGGAGACCCGCCCGCGTTGTTGGATGTACCGACCGCCCATCCCTCTTAATGCTGAGTAGTATCATGGACGGACCACGGTTCGCTTAACCACTCCCCTGTTGAAGAACATCTGGGCTATTTCCAGTCTTTGGCTACTACAAATAAAGCTGCTATGAACGTTCTTGTACATGTTTTTGTGCAAACATGCCCTCTGCTTTTTGAACCCCTTTCTATGAATGGGGCATTCTTCCCTTATGAGTCCGTCTACTGAAGACAGAAGCCAGCAAAATTCATTTTCCCAGCTTGCATTTGGGCGCTTAGGTTCTGTCCGGCAGACACTGCAGAGCAAGATTGTGTTCACAAGTGAATTTTGTGAGGAAGCAGACATCCAGAGAATCTATTTTAAGACAAGGATGAGAGCAGAGTAGAGCAGCCTTTGGAAGGCAGCAAAAATGGAGGTCTGGGTGTCCGGGTAGCCAGCGAGGTTCAGTGGCTCTGCCAGCAGGGTGGTAGCAGTGGGGTCTTTGCTGAAAGTCCTGTGGGTGGCTCAGGCATTGTTTCTGACCCTGGCCATTTTGACAAGGTGAATTACCTAATAGCCTTTTACACATTTATTTTCAGCTTAAATAAGCTTGAGTGGATTCTGTTTGCAGGTAAGAACTCCAAGCAGTATCCCTCTTAGCCTCGTTTTTAGCCACTCCTATGCTCAGTGCTCCAGCTATCCTAAAGTATTTTCAGTTTCCCAAATACACCTTCCTAGCTTCATGTACTTCCTCTTTTAGGGTACTTGTCACACTGTATCAACACCGTCTGTTTACTTATCTGTCTCCTGCTGGGAACCATAAACCTGGTACTCCCAGCCTGTGGCACACTTCTACTGCCCCTTAGTATATGTTCAACTAATAGTGAAATGAATATTCAGATGATTGTTTATCTTTGTCTTTGATGACATAAGATCAATGCCTTTATCAGTACTGCTGTGGTGACTTTGCCACTCTGAACTAAAGTTTCAGTATTTACAAAATGAGATAGCACTACCAGTTTAAAATTCAGTGGCACCATCACAAAGAAAACAACCCGATTTTAAAACAGGCAAATGACTTGAACAGGTATCTCTGCAAACAAGATATACAAATGGTCAATAAGTGCATGAAAAGATGTTCGACATCACTAATCATTATGGAAATGCACATCAAAACCAAACTGAGTGACTACCTTACATCCATTAAGTTGGATACTATCAAAAACACAGAAAATAAGTGTTGACAAGGCTGTGGAGAAATCAGAACTCTTTTGGGAATGTAAAGTGGTACAGCCACTGTGAAAAACCACATGGTGCTTCCTCAAAAAATTAAAAATAGAACTACCCTATGATACAGCGATCCCACTTTTGTTATCAAAAGAACTGAAAGCAAGGTCTTGAAGGGGTATTTGTACACCCGTGTTCATAGCAGCAATGTTCACAATAGTCAAAAGGTGGAAGGAAGCAACCCAGGTGTTCATGGATGGATGAATGGATAAACACAATGTTGTTTATCCATACAATGTCATATTATTCAATCTAAAAAGAAATAAAATTCTGGCATATGCTACAATATGGATGAACCGTGAGGACATTATGGTCTGTGAAGTAAGCCAGTCACAAAAAGACACATACTGTGTGATTCCACTTCTATGAGGGCCCTGGAGTCATCACATTCCTAGGGACAGAAAGTAGAGCAGGGGGCTGCCGGGGGGCTGGGGGTGGGGGACAGAGAGTGAGTGCTTAATAGGGACAGAGTTTCAGTTTTGCAAGATAAAAAGAATTTGGTAGATAAATGGTACTGATGGTAACACAACAATATGAATGTACTTAGTGCCACAGAACTTTATACCTAAAGATGGTTAAGGAGTAAATTTTACACTATGTGTATTTTACCACAATTTTTTAAAGTTAACAAAGCACAATAAGTCACCACTTCCTAGCCACAAGAATGGCCAAGTGTTAGCAAAGATGTGAAGGAATTAGATTTCTCATACAAGGCTTGGCACTCTTTATAAACAGTTAAAAATGTAAATATACACTTATCATGTGACCCAGAGATCCTACAACTGGATATGTACCCAAGAGAAATGAAATGTTCCAAAAATTCTTGTATACCAAGTGTCAGAGCCCCTTTATTGATAATAGTCAAAAACTGTGAGCAAGTTACATGTCCCTCAACAGGTAAATAGCTATCACACAAATTGTGGTGTATTCATACAACAGAATGCTCCACAGCAATGAGAGGAATGACCTACTGATACACGCAACAACACAGATGAATCTCAAACATTACACTGAGGGAAAAAAAAAGATAAAAGATATAAATGAAATCACACAGACTATGCACTGGATGGCATGTAGTGGTTAAATGACAGAGAAAGAAAAGAAACAGAAATTGACATTTTTTGAGCACTCTCTTCGAGTGGGGGTGGCTACTAGGGGTGTTGTCTGGACGGTATGGTGGGAAGCATGAGATTTGAACCTGTGCTAACCATACTGTCACCACAATGAAAGCTTAGAGGGGGTCCTGTTTGGCACTTCTACATATATATTATCATTTGACCCTCAAGTAGATTTCATTGCCCTCGTGTTTAGAGTTGAGCAGTGAGGCTTGGATGTGTTAAATACTTTACTGTCACACAGCTAGCAGTTGAACTAGGGCTTGAACCTAAATCTGGCTGCAGAATCCCCATTCTTTTGACTACAAACCTGGAAACTGGAATCCTATATGCATACGCCTTGGGTCCTGGCCACCAAACCCTGTTTCCTTGGCTGTACAATGATTGGGACACCTAGAAGAGCCCTTTAATTCTCTGCAACTCCAGCCTGCAGAGGTAAGACATGGGAAGCCAGTCCGTTGTCGATCAGGAATCCACTGGCAGGTTTTGTCTTCCTCTTTCAGCCATTTATTTCTTTTCACTTATAGTTGTGTTCAACACAAACCAATCCCACAACCTGGGCCATTATTATTAATCAAAGCATAAACACACAAACACAATGTACAATCCAAAATGGATACAGAGTGGTCAGATAGAAAGCAAAAGGGGATATTCATCCATAGCTTGAGATCCATTGGGTCTGTTTGTGCTCATGTTGGTTTCCGAAGACAGCAAGAACTGACTTCGGTTATTAAGATTCCTGTGGCCAAGACATGGAAACATTTTGATGCTGGTGTACGCCCACGTCAACAAAAGACTCCATGGAGCGTCTGTTTCTGAAAAGCATTCTCTGTATTGAGGCAGTTGTAAAAGATCGACTTTCCAGAATCAAGCCCACTTTAGGCTTCCAGCACCCTTGGACCTATGTTCTAAGCCTCTGAAAGTATCAACTGATTGTGACAGATGTTCCAGTGGCTCACATCGTTATGGTGACTGAAGCCTTGTGGCTGATTTACATCCTACTTCAATAAAATCTACCGATGAATCTGAGCGTCAACAAGCTAAAGCCTAGGTCCCTCTCAACTCACCGGATGCATAACAGTTTTATTGGTCAGACTCTTTCATCCATAAAAAGAATTTACTTGTGGAACTGAAACGTTCAGAGGGAAGTGGCTCCGGTCGCAGCTTGCTCCTATAGGCCCGCCTGCTGCTGAGGCGCCAGCCACCCTCTTACGCTCTCTCCCTCCTGTGGCAACTGTGTGCGCTCCGTACTGCTCCCCTTGAACTCTGCCCTACCAGAGGTTCTTGAACCTGGCTGTTACCTCAGGGCTCGGAGTGGAGAGTTTGATACTTACTATGCCCAGGGGATTCTGATGCAGTGGGTATGATGTGGGGCAGGCCTCTACACATTTATAAAGCTTTGTGGGTGACTCTGATCCAAGCAGCCCCAATTGAGAACCATGGCCCTAGACTGCTGTGACATCACTCTGTCCTGATCCTTCCATTCATTCTGTAGGTATTTACTGGACGTGTCCTGGGTGCCTGACACACAGGTAGATGCCCAACATACAGAAATAAACAAGGCAGACAAGCTCATTGTCCTTATGAGCTCATACTTTAGTGGGGGATGTGGAGAGAGACAAACAAATAAATATTCCAAAGATTTCAGCTATGAGCTTTAAGAGAGATCAATCAGGATGAAGTGACAGAGGAATAGAGAACTACCTTAGACAGGCTGGTTAGAATGGCTGCCCGGCCTCATTCACAGTAAAGATGTGGACACAACTGAAACGTCCATTGACAAATGAATAGATAAAGGAAATGTGGTCTACATACACAATGAGGTGTTATTCAGCTATAAAAAAGGTAATCCTGCCATATGTAACATCAACAGACCTGGAGGACATTATGCTCAGTGAAATATAGGACAGAAACAGAGAAAGGTATGATTCCAATTATATGAGGAATGTAAAATATTCAAATTTATAGAAGCAGAATAAAATAGTGTTTGCCAGGGACTCAGGGGAGGAAATGGGAAGATGTTGGTCAGAGTACAAAGTTTCAGTTAAGCGAGATAAATAATTTCTAGAGATCTATACAGCATAGAGCCTGTAGGTAAAATCTGCTAAGAGGGTAGATCTTACGTTCAATGCTCTTACCACACACATGAAAATAATGATAATAAAAGGGACAGAGGAAGCCTTAGAAGATGATGGAAACATTTATGGCCTTGATGATAACGATAGTTTCATAGCTGTATACTTATCCAAAAACTCACTGCATTGTATATATTAAATGCATACAGCTTTTCACATGTCAGTCATACCTTAATAAAGTGGTTAAAAAAATGGCTGTCCTGGAAGGTGGTGAACGTCAGAAGGAGCAGACATAACACAGGAATACACTTGGTGCGCCCCGGGAAAGAGGAAGGTCGTGTGTCTCCCCTGAGTAGGCAGGGCAGCTCGTGCCAGGCCCTGCGGGCAGCAGTAAGAAGCTCAGATTCACCCTCAGTGCCACGGGAAGCCTCACATGCTCCTCGTATGCTCGTACATCCGTGGCTTTTTGTGAGCTGCTTTTTTCTGCACCTGCTCCTTCAGTGTTGTTCTTGTCCCAGCTTCTCTGGGCCCCTGCTCTTCTCATTCTACCTGGGGGGATCTTCATTGATCTCGGCTGGCAGTGGAGACCTCTCTCCCTGGCCTCAGATGCATGTATCAAACCCAGGCTGCACCCTCCATCTGCCTGTACCCCAGGCTCCTCTGATGTGTACAAGTGCCTCCAGCAGCATCCCCTTCCAGCGGCTCCACCCTGTCTCTCCTCCTCAGCTAATCACACTACCTGCCACGCAGACGTCCCACCTGGCAACCTGGTCCTCACCATCAGTGTCCCTGTCCTTCTGCCTCTCATCGCCACGAGCCCATCAATTACCACATTTTCCTAACCTCCTAAATATTTTTCAAATCTCTCTTTTTCCTCCTCTCCTGCCTGACCCAGACGACTGTCTTAAACCCAATGACCACAGCTCCTTCCTGGATCGCTGCAACACCCCCCTAGAGACCCCACCCCAATCCTGTTCCCCTCAGATGTGCCCTCGCACTGACCCCCAGAGTGAACTTGCTGGGATGTTAGGTCTGCCCAGGATGGACCTGGGAAAGTCATGGGGTGGTGGGATCCGCTTTTTCTCCCTGCCTCTCCTGCCCTGTTCTTCCTGGCCTTGGCAAACACCCAAGCTGGGACAACAAAAGGAAACCTTGGAAATGGGAAGCAAGGCAGAGAGAGCTGAGACTAAGCCTAACAAGACACAGACAGGGGAAGCATGCAAAAGGCCACTCGCTTGGTTTTATGGAAAATCTGGGACATGCAGACGCCTCCCTGACACAAGGCCATTGCCCTCTCCAGAGGGATCCAGTCAGAAACTAAGAGGAGCGGGCTGTCTGGGAGCAAGGGTGAGAGGACTAAGGGGATTGAGGGGCGTCGGGGGAGAGAGAAAGAAGGGGCGGTGCAGGTGAGAGGCTTTGCTCCCCAGGGGCTGAGGGAGGCTCACGCAGAGGTCCGAACACCGCTGTCAAAGCACACATGCCTGCAAGGCGCCAGCGGGGAGCTCAGACAAGGAGAAGCCCTCTGAGTGCCCTGAGCACCTGACACTGCCCGGTGGGAATGCTCAGCTTGGACTTGAAGAGGACCCCGACACTGCCCTGTGCCCTTGGTGTGCCCGACAGCTAACACTAGGGCTGGTTGACAATGCTCCCCTCCTCTCTATTAAGGGGTCCCCATGCTGCAAAGGACCCTCCAGACCTGCCCACCTCTCACACACCTGGCCCACCTCGCCTCTCACCTCCTGGAATGGACTCGGGTGCTCCAGGAGCGTCCACATTCTCCTCTGTCTCTGACATCCCACCCCGTTTTCACCACCTGCAGGGGCCCTGCCCCATACACAGCACAGCCCCATACCCCTCTCCTGGCTGCTGCCTGTTCATCCCCACCACTGACATTGGCTGTCTGAGTATTATACAGTGGGGAGAGAAGCCACGTCTGGGCACCACTCAGTCCTGGATCAGAACTGGCTTTACTGTTTACTCACTGTGAGACCTTGGTAATCATTTTGTCTGCCTTATTATCAGTAAAATAGAGTGACTATCCCTACCTTGCAGGTCTTTCTGAGGCTCAAATGGATTTATATACAGTGCCTGGCACATAGGGGTACTCCGCAAATGTTAGCTCTCTTTGTTGCCTTGAGATAATAAATGTTGGTTCTAATTCTAGAGTCACTGAACAGCTGCTGTCTGCAGGATGCTTCCAGCAGTATTAATGGCACTGCCTTCCCTTCTCCTTGACCTCCCTTTACTGGTTAACTTGAATGCAGTGCTTCCTGATTCCACATTGGAAAGGACGCATTTTCCAGGCAGAGAGGTGGCGGGAGCTGTCTCTTTCTGGAGGTCTACATGCCTGGCCTTTGCAGGGTGTTTTCTGGATAGACTCTCAGTTCATACAGTGATTCTTGGGGGTCAGTAGCATTAATCACTATCCTATATATGACCAAACTGAGGCTCTGAGAAGTTAACTTGCTTTCCTGAAGTCACACAGCTAGTAATTGATAGATCCAAGATAAAAACTGAGACTTCCAGAGCCTGAAGCCCATGTTTTTTAATGGACCACATTTCCTCTCATGGGAAATAAAATAATAATAGTAGTAGAAATAGTGAACACTTAGTGATTACCTATGTGCTGGGAATTATTATAACTCTGTACATGTATTAACCTCACTAACCTTGGCAAATCTCCTATGAAGTAGTCGCTATTATAGTCCCATTTCACAGAGAAGA